>NC_140988.1:228491299-228844387 GCF_052327205.1 Somniosus microcephalus
TCACTCCCCCCCTCTCCCTCACACTCCCCCCCCTCTCCCTCACACTCCCCCCCCTCACACTCCCCACCCTCCACACCCTCCCCCACACTCCCCCCCACTCCCCCCCACCCCACACTCCCCCCCCTCTCCCTCACACTCCCCCCCTCCCTCACACTCCCCCCCTCTCCCTCACACTCCCCCCCTCTCCCTCACACTCCCCCCCTCTCCCTCACACACCCCCCCTCTCCCTCACACTCCCCCCCTCTCCCTCACACTCCCCCCTCTCCCTCACACCCCTCCCCCCACTCCCCTCCCACACTCCCCCCCTCTCCCTCACACTCCCCCCTCTCCCTCACACTCCCCCCCTCTCCCTCACACTCCCCCCTCTCCCTCACACTCCCCCCCTCTCCCTCACACCCCCCCCTCACCCTCCCCTCACACTCCCCCCCTCCCTCACACTCCCCCCCTCCCACACTCCCCACCCCACACTCCCCCCCTCTCCCTCACACTCCCCCCCTCACACTCCCCCCCTCCCTCACACTCCCCCCTCCTCACACTCCCCCCTCTCCCTCACACTCCCCCCCTCTCCCTCACACTCCCCCCCTCTCCCTCACACTCCCCCCCTCTCCCTCACACTCCTCTCCCTCACACCCCCCCCTCTCCCTCACACTCCCCCCTCTCCCTCACACTCCCCCCTCTCCCTCACACTCCCCCCTCTCCCTCACATCCCCCCCCTCCCTCACACCCCCCCTCTCCCTCACACCCCCCCTCTCCCTCACACTCCCCCCCTCTCCCTCACACTCCCCCCTCTCCCTCACACTCCCCCCTCTCCCTCACACTCTCCCTCCCCTCACACTCCCCCCCCTCTCCCTCACACTCCCCCCTCTCCCTCACACTCCCCCCTCCCTCACACTCCCCCCTCCCTCACACTCCCCCCTCCCTCACACTCCCCCCTCCCTCACACTCCCCCCTCTCCCTCACACTCCCCCCTCCCTCACACTCCCCCCTCTCCCTCACACTCCCCCCCCTCACACTCCCCCCCTCTCCCTCACAGTCCCCCCCCTCACAGTCCCCCCCCTCACAGTCCCCCCCTCCCTCACACTCCCCCCCCTCCCTCACACTCCCCCCCCTCTCCCTCACACTCCCCCCCCCTCTCCCTCACACTCCTCCCCCCCCCCACACTCCCCCCTTGAGCTGAGCGGCGGGCGGCGCAGGCGCGGTCAGTGCCAGCGGCGCGAGGCGGCCCGCGGGGAGCAGGCAGGGAAACCCCGCGGGCCGGCGGCCGTTAGCGAGCGGCTCGAGCGGGAAACTTCGGGCGACCCGCCCGCGCACCGGCCCCGGCACCGTCAAACACGCACGCACCTCGTACCCGCCCATAGGGGCCGCAAATTACACACCAATGTTTCATATGTATACTTCAAATCAGCATTTATATAATTAAAACAGTAAGTATGAATAAAATGGCCTATCTATAACTCACCACATTTGAAATATAAACCCAAGCTACATGTATGCCGAGTCCCCCCTGCGCGAGGGTGAGGAGGAGGGGGGGGGACGGCGGCGGTTAGGGGATCACTTAATTTCCTACTGTTGCTAAACACAATTTAAAACTCAAATAAATTGTTATTTAATTCCCTAACACATAATTCAAATATTTACCTTAGTTCCCTAACACACAGAAAGTGTGGGGAAAAAATCGTGAAAAATCAAGATGGCGGCCACTCACCTCGGTTCAGAACGATAAGGCCCGCCCACACACGCACCGATTGGTTGACCGTCAGGTCACCGAAGCGTAGGATTGGTCAATCGTCAAGTCACTCAACACTCCACTGTAGGATGGCACGCGCCAGGAACCCACCGTACGATTGGTCGACCTCGATGTCACACGGTCGCTAATGAGATGCTAATGCGCGGAATGTTGAACGTTTTTTGGATACCGCGGGCGCGATTTTTGTCCGGCCGAAACGTTAATACGCCTATGACCGGTCCGTAATCGTAAGCTTTCTTTTGACGTGACGCGCACGTAGGTACGCTCTATAACTTTCAAACGTATAGAGAACAGACAGACAGAAAGACAGACAGAAGAGGTCTTTTATATATATACTAGCTGGGGAGCTCCGCGTTGCGAGGGCAATTTTGGGGCGTTTGGTCTCCCTGCCCCTGTGTGTCCCCCCTCTCCCTGTCATGTCCTCTCCCTGTCCTATCCCTCCCTCCCCTCTCTCCCTCCCCTCCCCTCTCTCCCTCCCTCCCTCCCCCTCTCCCCCCCTCCCTCCCCCCTTCCCCCCTCTCCCTCCCCCCCTCTCCCTCCCCCCCTCTCCCCCCCACCCCGCCCCTCCCCCCACCCCACCCTCCCCCCACCCCTCCCCTCCCCCCCACCCCCCCACCCCCCCCCCCCACCCCTCCCCCCCCACCCCTCCCCTCCCCCCCCACCCCTCCCCCCCCACCCCTCCCCTCCCCCCCCACCCCTCCCCCCCCACCCCTCCCCTCCCCCCCCCACCCCTCCCCCCCACCCCTCCCCTCCCACCCCTCCCCCCCACCCCTCCCCCGCTCCCCTCTGTCCCTCTCTCCGGCCCCTCCCCCTGCCTAGCGCCTGAGGTCCGGTGCCGTTGCTGAGGTCCCCCGCGTATCGCGCGGCTGATGGGCGGCCGCTGCGGGCGGGCGGGCAGCGCATGCGCGGTGAGTGTGGGCGGCGCATGCGCGGTGAGTGCAGGCGGCGCATGCGCGGTCAGTGCGAGCGTCCCGTGGGAGCCGGCAAGGCCGTTAGCGAGCGGGAAACTTCGGGCGGCGCGCCCGCGCTCCGTCCGCGACACCTGAGAGGGGGAAGTAGAGATTGGTCAATCGTCGAGTCACTCGACACTCAACTGTAGGAAGACCTCGACGTCACATGGTCGCTAATGAGATGCTAATGAGCGGAACGCTGAACGTTTTTGGGATACCGCGGGCGGGATTTTTGTCCGGCCGAAACGTAAATACGCCTATGACCGGTCCGGAATCGCAAGCTTTCTTTTAAGGCGACGCGCGCGTCGGTACGCTCTGTAACTTCCAAACGTATAGAGACCAGGCGGACAGACAGACAGACAGACAGAAGAGCCGCTTTATATATATAGAAGATAGATAGATAGATATAGATAAGATGTGCTTCTTCACTCAAGGCACTACATTTCCCATAGTGCATTGCAAATCACCACTACGGTATCCCATTTGGGACAATTCTAATACACATTCAAAATACACACTTCCTAAATGCCTACAGCTCTCCATCTCCTTCTCCTCCTTTACGAACTAGCTTAAAACCCACCTTGTTGACCAAGCTTTTGATCATCCCTTCTAATATCTCCTTCTTTGGCTCAGCATCCATTTTTTGATTGCTCCTTTGTGAAACACCTTGGGATATTTGACTATGTTAATGGCACTATTATAATTGCAAGTTGTTCTTGTGTGACATAAAATAATGCTACAAACTGTATAGCCTGGAAATTCCATGGGAGATTTTCCTGATCTCCCACTGTAACTTTAACAGGAGACCAGTAGAACCCCCAGAGAAGCAATGTGAATAGTAATTTTCAGCTGTTTACCTCATTTCCCATGGGATTTCACTAGCCTCCCACCAAATTTACAGCAAGAGATCAGGAGAACCCCCCTCAAATTTCAAGGGCTGCAGCTTCATAGAGACATAATGTAAAAAAGTGACAGCAGAAAGGAATTGCCAAAAGTGGCATTAGCAATTTTTTTTTTTTAAAGATTGTGCTCTCCTCTCTTGCAGATTCTTTTGTATTCTACCCAAGTTATAAACATTATAGTATCTATGATATTCCCCTGGGAATCACAGGGAAATAAATTCTAATATCACTGCTATCCAAATCATGCGATAGTTAACCACATGCTCAAATTGTATTTTTGTCTTGCTGATATCTACGTCCCTTTTTTCTACTGACATTATGTTATCCCTAATAAGTACAGCTACTCCACCTCCCCTTTTTCCCTATCTTTTCTAAATATGTTGTACCCTGCAATGTTTAATTCCAAATCCTGATTTTTCTGTAGCCATGTCTCAGTAATCCCTACTATGTCTGGTTCCTCCCAACGCATGATTGCCTCCAGCTCCCGTTTTATTACAGACACTGTGTGCATTGCTGTACAGACAGTTTAACTCATTTTAATAGGATTTCCTATCACTTTATGTTTAACCATCTTTTTAGACTCCTGTTCTATAACTGTATTTTCTCCCTTGCCGTCAATGCCCTTACTTTATTCTTCCTTATGCTCATTTTTCTGGTTTTATTTATATTTAGGCTGCTTACATTTCTTGTAAATCCCTCCCCGCTTCTTACTAGTTTAAAGCCTTTGCCACCTCCCTATATAATGAAGAAGCCTTGGCGAGTTGCTGCAGTGGATCTTACGGATGATACACACTGCAGACGTGGTGGAGGGAGTGAATGTTTAAGGTGGTGGCAGGGATGCTAATTAAGCGGGCTACTTTGTCCTGGGTGGTGTCGAGTTTCTTGAGTGTTGTTGGAGCTGCACTCATCCAGGCAAGTGGAGAGTATTCCATCACACTCCTGACTTGTGCCTTGTAGATGGTGGAAAGGCTTTGGGGAGTCAGGAGGTGAGACACTCACCACAGAATACCCAGCCTCTGACCTGCTCTTGTTACCACAATATTTATGTGGCTGGTCCAATTAAGTTTCTGGTCAATGGTGACCCCCCAGGATATTGATGGTAGGGGATTCAGTGATGGTAATGCCATTGAATGTCAAGGGGTGGACACTGTCTTGTTAGAGATAGTCATTGCCTGGCACTTGTGTGGCATGAATGTTACTTGTCACTTATCAGCCCAAGCCTGAATGTCGTCCAGGTCTTGCTGCATGCTGGCACGGACTGCATCATTATCTGGGGAGTTGTGAATGGAACTGAACACTGCAATCATCAGCGAACATCCCCACTTCGGAACTTATGATGGCAGAAAGGTCATTGAAGCAGCTGAAGATGGTTGGGTCTAGGACACTGCCCTGAGGAAATCCTGCAGCGATGTCCTGGGACTGAGATGACAGACCTCCAACAACCTAGTGAGTCTAGTGAGAAGGAGGAATTAAAGGAAATTAGTATTAGTAAAAAAAATAGTGCTGGAGAAATTAATGGGACTGAAAGCCGATAAATCCCCAGGGCCTAATAATCTGCATCCCACAGTACTAAAAGAGGTAGCCATGGAAACAGTGGATGCATTGGTTGTCATCTTCCAAAATTCTATAGATTATGGAACAGTTCCTGCAGATTGGAGGGTGGCAAATGTAACCCCACTATTTAAAAAAGGAGGGACTGAGAAAAGAGGGAACTACAGAGCGGTTAGCCTAACATCAGTAGTAGGGAAAATGCTAGAGTCTATGATAAAGAATGTGATAACAGGACACTTAGAAAATATCAACGGGATTAGACAAAGTCAACATGGATTTATGAAAGGGAAATTGTGTTTGACAAACCTACTGGAGTTTTTTTGAGGATGTAACTGGTAAAACAGATAAGGGAGAACCAGTGGATGTGGTGTATTTGGATGTTCAGAAGGCCTTTGATAAAGTCCCACATAAGAGATTTGTGTGCAAAATTAAAGCACATGAGACTGGGGGTAATATACTGGCATGAATTGAAAATCGGTTAACAGACAGGAAACAGAGAGTAGGAATAAATGGGTATTTTTCGGGGTGGCAGGCGGTGACTAATGGGGTACCGCAGGGATCAGTGCTTAGGCCCCAGCTATTCACAATATATATCAATGATTTGGATGAGGGAACCAAATGTAATATTTCCAAGTTTGCCGACGACACAAAACTAGGTGGGATTGTGAGTTGTGAGGAGGATGCAAAGAGGCTTCAAGGCGATTTAGACAAGTTGAGAGAGTGGGCAAATATATGGCAGATGCAGTATAACGTGGATAAGTGTGAAGTTATCCACTTCGGTAGGAAAAACAGAAAGGCAGAGTACTATTTAAATGGTGATAGATTGGGAAATGTTGATGTACAAAGGGACCTGGATGTCCTTGTACACCAGTCACTGAAAGCAAACATGCAGGTGCAGCAAGCAGTTAGGAAGGCAAATGGTATGTTGGCCTTCATTGCAAGAGGATTTGAGTACAGGAGCAAGGATGTCTTACTACAGTTATGCAGGGCCTTGGTGAGACCACACCTGGAATACTGTGTGCAGTTTTGGTCTCCTTACCTACGAAAGGATATACTTACATATAGGGAGTGCAGCGAAGGTTCACCAGACTGATTCCTGGGATGGGAGGACTGTCGTATAAGGAGACATTGGGTCGACTAGGCCTGTATTCGCTAGAGTTTAGAAGAATGAGAGGGGATCTCATTGAAACATATAAAATTCTGACAGGGCTAGACAGACTGGATGCAGGGAGGATGTTTCCCCTGGCTGGGGGGGTCTAGAACGAGGGGTCATGGTCTCAGGATATGGGGTAGGACATTTAGGACTGAGATGAGGAGAAATGTCTTCACTCAGAGGGTGGTGAACCTGTGGAATTCTCTACCACAGAAGGCTGTGGAGGCCAAGTCACTGAATATATTTAAGAAGAAGATACTGTAGATAGATTTCTAGAGGCAAAAGGCGCCAAGGGGTATGGGGAGAGAGCGGGAATATGGTATTGAGATAGAGGATCAGCCATGATCATATTGAATGGCAGAGCAGACTCAAAGGGCCAAATGGCCTACTCCTGCTCCTATTTTTCTATGTTTCTAACCACAACCATCTTTCTTTGTGCTAGGTATGACTCCAGCCATTAGAGAGTTTTCCCCCTGATTCCCATTGACTTCAATTTTACTAGGGCTCCTTGACACCACACTCAGTCAAATGCTGCCTTGATGTCAAGGGCAGTCACTCTCGCCTCACCTCAAGAATTCAGCTCTTTTATCTATGTTTGGACCAAGGCTATAATGAGGTCTGGAGCTAAGTGGTCCTGGCGGACCAGCGGTGAGCAGGTTATTGGTGAGTAAGTGCCGCTTGATAGCACTGTCAACGACACCTTCCATCGCTTTGCTGATGACTGAGAGTAGACAGATGGGGTGATAATTGGCTGGATTGGATTTGTCCTGCTTTTTGTGGAAGGACATACCTGGACAGTTTTCCACTTTGTCGGGCAGATGCCAGTGTGGTAGCCGTACTGGAACAGCTTGGCTGGAGGCGCGGCTAGTGATGCAGCACAAGTCTTAAGCACAACAGCCGGTATGTTGTTGGGGCCCATAGCCTTTGCTGTAAACAGTGCGCTCAGCCGTTTCTTGAGATAACATGGAGTGAATCGAATTAGCTGAAGACTGGCTTCTGTGATGGTGGGGACCTCAGGAAGCGGCCAATATGGGTATTCCACTCGGCACTTCTGGCTGAAGATGGTTGCAAACGCTTCAGCCTTGTCTTTTGCACTCATGTGCTGGGCTCTGCCATCATTGAGGATGGGGATATTCATGGAGCCTCCTCCTCACGTTAGTTGTTTAATTGTCCACCACCATTCGCGACTGGATGTGGCAGGACTGCAGAGCTTTAAACTGATCTGTTGATTGTGGGATCGCTTAGCTCGGTCTATAGCATGTTGCTTCCGCTGTTAAGCATCCTATGTTGCAGCTTCCCCAGGATTGCACCTCCTTTTTAGGTACGCCTGGTGCTGCTCCTGGCATGCTCTTCTGCACTCCTCATTGAACCAGGGTTGGTCCCCTGGCTTGATGGTAACGGTAGAGTGCGGGATGTACTCGGCCAGCTCGGTCAGTTGTGGTGCTACCGAGCCATTCTTGGTGATGGACATTGAAGTCCCCCACCCAGAGTACATTCTGTGCCCTTGCTACCCTCAGTGCTTCTTCCAAGTGGTGTTCAACATGGAGGAGTACTGATTCATCAGCTGAGGGAGAGTGGTAGGTGGCAATCAGCAGGAGGTTTCCTTTTCCTATGCTTAACCAGATGCCATGAAACGTCATGGGGTCCGAAGTCAATGTTGAGGACGCCCAGGGCCACTCCCTCCCGACTGTATACCACTGTGCTGCCACCCCTGGTGGGTCTGTCCTGCTGGTGGGACAGGACATACCCAGGGATGGTGATGGAGAAGTCTGGGACATTGGCTGAAAGGTATGATTCTGTGAGTATGACTATTTCAGGCTGTTTGACTAGTCTGTGGGGCAGCTCTTCTAATTTTGGCACAAGTCCGCAGATGTTAGTGAGGAGGACTTTGCAGGGTTGACTGGACTGAATGTGTTGTTGTCGTGTCAGAAGTCGGTGCCAAGGTTGATGCCGGGTGGTCCGTCCGGTTTTATTTTTATTTTTTGTAGCGGTTTGTTACAACAGAGTGGTTTGCTAGGCCATTTCAGAGTTAAGAGTCAACCACATTGCTGTGGGTCTGGAGTCACAGACCAGGTAAGGACGGCAGATTTCCTTCCCTAAAGGTCATTAGTGCACCAGATGGATTTTTACGACAATCTATTAAGTTTCACGGTCACCATTACTGATACTAGCTTTTTATTCCAGATTTATTTAATTAACTGAATATAAATTCCTCAGCTGCTGTGGTGGGATTTGAACTCATGTCTCCGGATCATTAGTCCAGGCCGCTGGATTACTGGTCCAGTAACATAACCACTATGCTACCATATGGTGAGACAGCTGGTATCTGGGAATAGTTGACGTTTCAGGTGTAGACCCTTCACAGAACACAGTTCTACCATGTGTCTGTATCTGGTATGTTGGGCTTTTTTTTTGCAGGTGATGGCGGAGTTGCTGTGTGTTCCCAACATGTTCTGCTTTACTTCAGATTTACTGTAGTTGCAGATTTTCTTTTTATTTCTCCCATTATTTCTCCTCAATTTTAAAATTCTCATCCTGGTTTAAAAATCCCTCCCCGGTCTCGCCACCTCCCCCCCATCTCTGTAACCTCCTCCAGTCCCATAACCCTCCAAGATCTCTGCACTCCTCCAATTCTGGCGTCTTGCGCATCCCCGATTTTAATCACTCCACCATCGGTGGCCGTACCTTCAGCTGCCTCGGTCGTAAGTTCTCTACTTCTCTCTCTACCTTTAACACATTCCTTAAAACCTACCTCTTTGATCAAGCTTTTGATCACCTGTCCTAATATCTCCTTATGTGGCTCGGTGTCAAATTTTGTTCGATAACACTCCTGTGAAGTGTCTTGGTATGTTTCACTACATTAAAAGGTGCTATAATAAAGCAAGTTGTTGTTGTTTCTTGCTTTCTTTCCCCCAACATTTTCCCGTATATTTTAATTGTCTTCCCTTCATGGCCCCCCCATGCTAGCTGACATTGTAAATGATTCCCTCTCTTCAGGTACTGTCCCCCACCCTTTCAAAACCAGCATAATCTGCCCTCCTCCCTATCTCCAACCTCCCATTCCTTTCAAGTCCTTGAATGTGTTGTTGCCTCATAAATCCGTGCCCATCTTTCCTGCAACTCCATGTTTGAATCTCTCCAATCAGGTTTCTGCCCTGCCACAGCACTGAGACAACCCGAACCATAGCCACAGGTGACATTCTATGTGACTGACCATGGTGAACTAGCCCTCCTTTACTTATCTGCAACCGTTGACACGGTTGACCACACCATCCTCCTCCAATGTCTCTCCTCCGTTGTCCAGTTCAGCGCAACAGCCCTCGCTTGGTTCCACTCTTGTCTATCCGGTCATAGCCAGAGCATCTCTCGCAATGGCTTCCCTTCCTGCCCCGCACCGCTACCTCTGTAGATCCCCAAAGGATCTATCCTTGGCCTTCTACTCCTCCTCATCATCTATATGATGTCCCTTGGTAATATCATCATCAGACATGATGTCAGACCCCACATGAACAAAGACAACATCCAGCTCTACCGTTCCAGCCCCTCCCTCGACCAGTCACACTGCTTGACCAACATCCAGTCCTGGATGAGCCATAATTTCCTCCAGTTAAACATTGGGAAGACTGAAGCCATTGTCTTCAGCCCCCGTCATAATCGCCATACCCTCACCACTAATTCCATACTCCTTCCCAGCCACTTCCTCAGGTTGAGCCAGACTGTGCACAACTTCGGCATCTTATTTGACTCCAAGCTGTGCTTTTAACCCTGTATCCTCTCCATAACAACTGCCTATATTCACTGCCAGAACATCACCCACCTTTGCCACTGAAGGGGTTAAAATGAACCCTCTCAGAATTCAGACAGCCGAGGTGACCACTACTTAAGTGATGCCAGCAAAATTTAAATCAGAACAAAGGAGTGGGGTCATGTGAAAGTGAAAAAGAACTAAAAGAAACCAGGTTGAGATAAGAAATATCACAATAAAAATTGACTTACGTAAAAAGGCAAAACTAAACAAAGAACAGTGTGAGAAGCTTCGCAAAACCAAGATAAGACGCAGTTGTGGGACAAGACAGCATATGTGTGTTTTGCGTAAGCGATAAGGAATATGCTGCTTTAGCTAAAAATTGTAGACACAGCAGAATATAGGGGTCATGGGAATTTGACCTGTGACCAAAGGCATAGTAAGATGTAACTAACTTTTACTAATACTGAAAAGAATAAATAAGCCATATGTGATCAGGTGATTATTGTAATACAATGTGATCAGGTGATTATTGTAATACAATGTGATTGGATGAAAATAGAAAAAGCTGTACCAACCAAGAGAGAACGAGAAGGGTGTCACTAGACCACGGGGTCTATGACCTTCTCCCAAAACGTTCTGTTATTAAACTGTGTACTTTTATTTTAAGACAGACTCGAGTGAATTTATTTTTCACCAACAATTGGTGCTGTGAGCAGGGTGCTACGGAACTGAAAGACTGCCCGTACCAGTGAACCCGGACGAGAAGTCAAATTTTGACCGTCCAGAAATTGAGTCATCTGGGAAGGCGGAGGGACAGTGCCGTAGCATCACGAATCAAGTGAAAGTCTGTAAGAGGTGAGAGAACACAGTTGTGTGAGTGTGGATCGCATGAACTAAAGGAACACTGTGTAGCGATAGAGGTCGCGAAGGAATGAGTGATTGACTGATCGACAAGGACAAGGAGGGTGCCTCTCATCGACCCTAGCCTGAGCCGGAATTAAGAGGGCGATTGGGCCCCACGTGATGGCCAGGATCAAGTAGGCTGAGAGACTCCAAAGTACCCTGGGATCGTGAAGTCAATGAATGTATGTGTGCTTAATTGTGATCAATTAACCGCTTAAAAAGTCTTTTACGACCACCGGGGGTGTTACTAGAGGTAAGACAGAGGGGAGAAATCCCAGGTCACGGACGTACCACGAATAAAGACAGGATCACGGCAAACCCGCACAGAGAAACGCAGCAGAGTAGGTAAAACTGACGTAGGACTAGATATGGCGTCGGGGAAAGAGATGGAATGGGGACCCCCTAGGTCCCTTACCAGGCTCTATGCAGACGACCGGAAGGGTTTGATAGACAAGATGAAAAAGGATGGATGGGATCCGTCTAAGGTACCAGTGTACCAACAAGAATGGTGGGAGACACAAAAGAGAAACTTAAAGTTTTACTGACATGGAAGTTATTAGCATTTGTGCTGAGACAAATAAAACACAAGATTTGCTGAGTGAAAGGAACCTTAAAAAATGCTGGAATTTCAGTTTGTGTGAAAGTTTTCCTGACTATGAATGTTTAGGAAGTTACAGTATTTCTTTTGTCTGAAAGTCTGTCTTTAAAAGAAAGATTCTGTTATGTTTGTTTTAGCTCCACCCACTTCTCTGTGTTAAAAGCGTTTAAAAACTTTTGTCTTGTCTTGGATTTTGGAAGAATGTGCGAATAAGATTGTGCCCCAAGAATTGGAAAAAACCTTTGAACTAATTTAAGTTATGCTGGTGTGTAAAAACTGAGAAGAGCAACAAAAAGTTTGTTTAATAAAAGATTAAGTTTCAGTCTAAGATTTAACCTTGGAGATGCGGTTGCTATGGTGAAATCTTCTAAAGCAGTTTGATTTGATAAGAAAATATGACGTAATTTACTGTTTTCTGCAAGAATGTGCTAATTTGTTTTGTTTGTCTGTTCATAGTTTTACAAAAGATAAGCTTCTGCCTTAAAGTTACAGTTGCCAATGTGCTTGGAAGAAAATTAATTTGAATGTTTACAAGATCTGGATTAAATTGGAGTTATGAGGTTAATTAACCTATTAAAACCAGACTTTCATTGTGGCCACGGTGAAATTTTGGTCGGTGTAAATTTGTGTAGACCGCAGTGAATAAGATAAGATAACTCCGCTCCGCAAGAACATCCGATAGTTGCAGAGTTCCTTACAAAGACTTACTTAGCTTGTGAACTTTGCTCAATCCCGTCTTTCTTCACTGTCCATATTACCTCTGTGTTCGTGTTTAGTTAAAGTGTGAAAACACAACTGTCTTTCGATCAGGAAAGTTCTTTTTTTTGATTTACGTGAATTGACGCAGTTGCGTGCATTTGATAATGTTTTGCTCCACCTTCTTAAAAACCTGCAAAGGAGTTAACCCTTTCCACTGACAGCTGTTTAAGTTCACCAAGCAACAGCTTTAGTATGAAATCTAAAGATATTGGACATTATTAAATTTAAGTTTCTTAATTTTAAGTTATTATTTCACCACAGTGACAGAGGGAAAATTAAGATTTGATAAATTAACCCCTTGGGCTCCAAGCAGTCACAATGGATTCCCTTCTTTCTTTTGTTATATGGAAGTTACCTTGTAAGCTAATCGCAGCACTTCTGTCTCTAATGTTAAAAACACTGTGTAAGCTACCTAGCCTGAGAATCACTTGTTTCTGAAATTGGAAATGGAAGATAAATTGATAGAGATGAAATTGAACATTGACAAAACCTGTCAGTTCAACTGTACTGCTATTTGGATTTTGGGATAATTTTGAAATGACAAAATGGACTCAGGCACTATATATTTGGTTACTTTTGGGAAAATAAAAGATCCTCTAAAAATAATGATAATAAAATGTGTTAATAACTTGGATCAAGTGAGAACGTTTGATCTATGTTTTCTATCTTAAATATTGTACTGGACAATAAAGTTTTTCCAGGACTCATGAATAAGATATGAATGGTAATGAAAGGAAAGTGATTGAGAGTGTAAGATTGAAACAGGAGAATTACACTACTGAATGGGAATTTTCAAAATGTTCTAGTGAAAGTCAGGAAAATGTAGTTAAGAATAGTAAATTGATAGCTTTCTCTTGGAGACATTTGTCTCCCTGCCTTTAATGAACTTTTAAGAAAACTGATTTTGATAGTCTGGCCACTACCCAAGACATCGGGACCATGCAGAGGAAGATGAGCAAAGATCTCCAGGTGACTACAATCTTTCGATAAGATACCTGAAAGCCCAAGAAAGGCTTGTATCGGATGGCACGTGTGGCACGATATTGAGATACTGGTATGAGTTCGCAAATGTGATTCAATACGAATGAGGTAATTACCATTCAGGAATGTATGTTGAGTTTGCACTGAAGAATGGGTCTCAGACATGCTCAGTTACTTGACAACAGCAAGACATGAAATGGTTAATGTGGCTCAGGAGAGCGAGACAATTTTTAAAGCGATCATAATATGATCGAATTCTTCATTAAGATGGAGAATGAAATAGTTGACACAGAAACAAGAGTCCTCAATTTAAATAAAGGAAACTACGATGGTCTGAGGAGCGAGTTGGGTAGGATTGATTGGGGAATGTCACTCAAAGGGTTGACGGTGGATAGGCAATGGCAAACATTCAAAGACCGAATGGATGAGCTACAGAATTTGTTCATCCCAGTTTGGCATAAAAATAAAACAAAAAAGGTGACTCAACCGTGGCTAACAAGGGAAATTAGGGATAGCATAAGGTCCAAGGAGAGGACATATAAATTGGCCAGAAAAAGCAATAATCCTGAGGATTGGGAGCAGTTTAGGAGTCAACAAAGGAGGACAAAGGGATTAATTAAGAAAGGGAAAATAGAATATGAGAGTAAGCTTTCAGGGAACATAAAAACTGACTGTAAAAGCTTTTATAGATATGTGAAGAGAAAAAGATTGGTGAAGTCAAGCGTAGGTCCCTTACAGTCAGAATCAGGGGAATTTATAATGGGAAACAAGGAAATGGCAGACCAACTAAATACATACTTTGGTTCTGTCTTCACAAAGGATGCCGGGGAACATAGGGTCTGATGAAAGGGAGAAACTGAAAGAAATCAGTATTTGTCGGGAAATGGTGTTAGGAAAATTGATGGGACTGAAGGCTGTTAAATCCCAGGGTACTTAAGGAGGTGGCCCTAGAGATAGTAGATGCATTGCTGGTCATCTTCCAGAACTCAATAGACTCTGGAACGGTACCCATGGATTGGAGGGTAGCTAATGTTACCCCACTATTCAAAAAAGGTGGTAGAGAAAAAGCAGGGACATCGGTAGTGGGGAAAATGCTAGAGTCTATTATAAAAGATGTAATAGCAGAGCACTTGGAAAGCAGTGACAGGAACGGACAAAGTCAACATGGATTTACAAAAGGTAAATCATGCTTGACTAATCTACTGGAATTTTTTGAGGATGTAACTGGTAAAATAGATAAGGGAGAACCAGTGGATGTGGTGTATTTGGACTTTCAGAAGGCTTTCGATAAGGTCCCACATAGGAGATTAGCGTGCAAAATTAAGGCACATGGGATTGGGGGCAAGGTATTGACTTGGATAGAGAACTGGTTGGCGGACAGAAAACAAAGAGTTGGAATAAACGGGTCATTTTCCGAGTGGCAGGCAGTGACTAGTGGGGTACCGCAAGGATCGGTCCGAGGACCCCAGCTGTTCACAATATATATTAATGATCTGGACGAGGGAATTGGATGTAATATCTCCAAATTTGCAGATGACACAAAGCTGGGTGGGAGGGTAAGCTGTGAGGAGGATGTTGTGAAACTCCAGTACGATTTGGACAGGTTGGGTGATTGGGCAGAAACATGGCAAATGCACTATAATGTGAATAAATGTGAGGTTATCTACTTCGGTGGCAAAAACAGGAAGGCAGATTATTATTTGAATGGCAATAGATTGGGAGAAGGGGAAGTGCAAAGAGACCTGGGTGTTATTGTGCACCAGTCGCTGAAGGTAAGCATGCAGGTGCAGCAGGCGGTTAGGAAGGCAAATGGTATGTTGGCCTTCATAGCAAGAGGGTTCGAGTACAGGAACAAGGATGTCTTGCTACAGTTGTACAGGGCCTTGGTTAGACCGCACCTTGAGTATTGTGTACAGTTTTGGTCACGTTACCTGAGGAAGGACGTTCTTGCCATGGAAGGAGTGCAGCGAAGATTCACCAGGCTGATACCTGGGATGGCAGGAATGACGTATGAGGAGAGATTGTGTCGATTGGGCTTATACTCACTGGAGTTTAGAAGATTGAGAGGGGATCTCATCGAAACCTATAAAATTCTGTCAGGTCTGGACAGACTAGATGCAGGAAGGATGTTTCTGATGGCCGGGGAGTCCAGAACCAGGGGTCATAGTCTAAGGATAAGGGGTAAGCCATTTAGGACTGAAATGAGGAGGAATTTCTTCACCCAGAGAGTGGTGAACCTGTGGAATTCTCTGCCACAGAGGGCGGTGGAGGCCAGTTCATTAAATATATTCAAGAAAGAATTGGATATATTTCTTGAGGCTAAAGGGATCAAGGGATATGGGGAGAAGGCAGGGACAGGGTACTGAATTTGGATGATCAGCCATGATCTCATTGAATGGCGGAGCAGGCTCGAAGGGCCGAATGCCCTACTCCTGCTCCTATCTTCTATGTTTCTATGACACATACTCCATCGAGAAACTATCTAATTAATGAAACAATCAGAATAGAGTTAAACACACTGGTACCTGTTAGAGGGATTGAAATTGAAGTTGAAGTGGAGAGTTACATGGAATCTGGATTGGGACAATTGAGGGCCAAGGAGAAATCATATTTACTAAGAATTATCCACAAGATGGATACAAGCAAAAGAGAGATCTGGAGAATCTTTTAAATCCATGATTTGTTGATTAGATGTTAAACTGTAATGTATTTGATATGATTGTAAGACTGAATTTAACTGTGACTGTAATAATTGTGTTTTGTAGGTAACAGAGCGTGGGAAAAACCAGTACGAATTCAGTATGAGGTGATTTTAGTGGTGCCTCCTGTGTCACTACTACTGCAATTACCATGCTTTACGGGTCTAACAGGACCTGTCCCATAAACCAACACATTTTTAAGTATGAGCTACACAATTATGTGGCACAATTCGAATACTCGGATATGACATTCCCCTGTTGTTTGTGGGTTTCATTGAGCTCATGATGCGACTGAACTCCTCCCTAAAGCATTTTTATGTTTTGGAGCAAGACAACTCGAGAATAGATATTGAAATTGACAGCATAGGGGACAACTCACATTGGTGGGATATTGGGCTTAATTCATCAGCACACCCTTAGGTTTGTATTATTTCACATGCTCTGGTAGTTATCCAACTTGTAATGATAGTGTATTTGATATATGTAATGTGTGTAGTAAGACTTTGATACATAAGCCAATTGGGTACTCATGCCCATGACTGACAAGCACTAACAAATTAATTGAGCACACCGAAAGAGAAGATCCGAAGCAATGTAGAGGAGACCCCAGGCGGGGTAACATCAGGAAAGATAGAAGAAACAGAGGATCCCCCAGGCGGGGCAGAATTGGAACACCGGAACAGTGAATTGAATTTGAGTAAGGGGTCAGAGGTTGCTCCTTCTCCTCAAAAGAATGGACTGTAAGGAAGGGAGAAATCTTCAAGGCTCCCTACTAACTAATGCCCAAGTTGAAAGAGCAATAAGAGCTAGCTAGGTTAGTCAAGAGCCGATTGTGAGAAGTCAATAAGGATATTTCCTTCTCAAAAAAGGGAATTGTAAGAAATAGCTGTTAGATTCAAAGATGGGTTTTAATTCTTAGACCAGGGACTGACAACAGGCAAGCGGAAAAAGATAGCATAAATGCCAGCAAGGTCGAATATCAAGCATCAAAAGACAAATAGAAATGATAAGGGAATGGTAAAATGCAAGGAAACAGGGAGGATAGCACCTGCTAGATAACAAGGAGCCACGAAACCCCAGGGGAAGGTTGGTGGAGTTGGCTATTGGGAGGATCTTGGAGTTCATATCTGAAGCATGGACTTATAATTGTTATATTATAGTTGTAGCATTATTTTGTGTCATGATGACGGTTTTGAATGCATGTTGTAGGGCAGCTGTGTCCCGAATAGTGCCGGTTGCTATAGTTGATATAATCAAGATTGAGCCAGAAACCGAACAGTTAATGCGGGATAATGAACTGATAGAAGTAGGTACATACATGTAAAGCTCTTCAATCATTTGCACAGACTACCACGCCCAGCACAACAAGATAGACAGAGGGGAAAGATGAACTTAGGTACTAAGTTTAAGCCATCAGTATAGGAGTAATCCCGGGGATGGTAAAAGTAGAAAAGAAGTTGGTATCCCTAGCCAAAGTCTAAATTTGGTGCGGGACCAACAGGAGGGACTGAAGGGGTTAAAATGAACCCTCTCAGAATTCAGACAGCCGAGGTGACCACTACTTAAGTGATGCCAGCAAAATTTAAATCAGAATAAAGGAGTGGGGTCATGTGAAAGTGAAAAAGAACTAAAAAAAATCAGGTTGAGATAAGAAATAGCACAATAAAAATTGACTTAAGTAAAAAGGCAAAACTAAACAAAGAACAGTGTGAGAAGCTTCGCAAAACCAAGATAAGACGCAGTTGTGGGACAAGACAGCATATGTGTGTTTTGCGTAAGCGATAAGGAATATGCTGCTTTAGCTAAAAATTGTAGACACAGCAGAATATAGGGGTCATGGGAATTTGACCTGTGACCAAAGGCATAGTAAGATGTAACTAACTTTTACTAATACTGAAAAGAATAAATAAGCCATATGTGATCAGGTGATTATTGTAATACAATGTGATTGGATGAAAATAGAATAAAAAGCTGTACCAACCAAGAGAGAACGAGAAGGGTGTCACTAGACCGCGGGGTCTATGACCTTCTCCCAGAACGTTCTGTTATTAAACTGTGTACTTTTATTTTAAGACAGACTCGAGTGAATTTATTTTTCCACCAACACCACTATCTCAGCCCACCTGCTGCTGAAACCCTCATCTATGCCTTTGCCACTTCCAAACTCGACAATTTCAATGCTCTCCTGGCCAGCCTCCCATCCTCCTCCCTCCATAAGCTTCAGCTCTTCCAAAACTCTGCTACCCGTATCCTACCTCCCAAAAAAATTCTGTTCATTCATCACCCCTGTGCTCGCTGATCTACACTGGCTCCCGATCCTCCAAAGCCTCAAATTTAAAAATGTTATCCGCATATTTAAATTCCTTCATGGCCTCGCCCCTCACCATCTCCTTAACCTTCTCCAGCCCTAAACTTTTGCATCCCCCCGCATCCTTCGCCTCACCACTGGAAGCCGTGCCTTCAACGGTCTAGACTCTAACTCTGGAATTCCATCCCGAAAACACTCCAGCTTACTCTCTTCCTTTAAGACCCTCCTTAAAATCCATGACTTTGATCAAGCTTTTAGTCATCCCTCCTAGTTTGTGCTTCTTTGACTCGGGGTAGATTTTTGGCTGATTACACTTCTATGAAGCACCTTGGGTGGTTTTACTACGTTAAAAGGTGTAAGTTGTTGTTGCCACCTTACTCAGCTATTTCCACACCTCTCAGTTCTTTCCATGCCTTTTTCGTGGCTCACCGAGATGAACTTTGCATTCATGTACCAGTTTTCACCTCATTCCAGCTTTTCGAAAAACCTTTTTTGCTGGCCATTTAATTTATGAACTCTTCTTTGTGACGGACTCAATATTCCTGATTATTCATTTGTAGCTGTTGTTCTCTTTCAACCCGCACCACCCCCGCCCAGGCTTTGTTAATCATAATAAGGGATGCGCTTAGCTTACAATGTCTACTTCTGACGAAGGATTCACACAGAAACCATTAACTTGTCTTTTCCCTTTACAGATGCTGACAAGTCTGCTGTGTACTTCCAGCATTTCCTGTTTGCATTTTAGATTTCTAGCAGTTTTTTGGTATCCATACACGTGAATATATTTTTTTAAAGTGCGTAACATTTAGATCTTCACATGCAAGCACTAAAATAAGTAGAGATAAAATCATTGAAACTTTTGAAAGACAATCAATGTCATAAGAACATAAGATGTAGGAGCAGGAGTAGGTCATGTGGCCCCTCGAGCCTGCTCCGCCATTCAATAAAATCATGGCTGATCTGATCTTGGCCTCAACTCCACTCCCTGCCCATTCCCCATAACCCTTGACTCCCTTACCTTTCAAAAATCTGTCTATCTCCACCTTAAATATATTCAATGACCCAGCCTCCACAGCTCTCTGGGGAAGAGAATTCCAAAGATTCACAACCCTCAGAGAAGAAATTCCTCCTCATTTCTGATTGTGTGGATCCCATGTGGGATGCTCGATCCTGCTTACAAAGGATGCTATCCGTCACCCTAATTGCTGATTCCCCCACAACTACCACATTACACTTCCCCTCCTCCTCCCTTTGGACAGCCTCCTGCTCCAAGGCGCCATGTCAGCATTCTGGCTGCCCTTCCAACGGTCTTCATCCTCATCCTTCACCACACAGAGTGCAACAGTTCAAGAAGGCAGCCCACCTCAATGGCAGCTAGGACTGGACAATAAATATAGCCTTGTAACCATCACCCACATTCCGAGAACAAACAAAGAATCACAAGTCAGAAGGAAAGAAAATGAACTGAAAGTAGATTTCAATAATATTAAACAGATATAGGGGGAGACTTTGAGACATTAACCTGAGGCCCTGTCTCCTCTCTCAGGTGGATGAAAAAGATCCTATGGCACTATTTTGATGATGAGCAGGGAGTTATCCCCGGTGTCCTGACCAATATTTATCCCTCAATCAATATAACAAAAACAGATTACGTATCTGGTCATTATGACACTGCTATTTCTGGGAGCTTGCTGTGCGCAAATTGGCTGCCGCGTTTTCTACATCACAACAGTGACTACACTGTAAAAGTACTTCATTGGCTGTAAAGCGCTTTGAGATGTCATGAGGTCGTGAAAGGCGCTATATAAATGCAAGTCTTTCTTTTTTAGATGGATGATGTGCCCGCAGCACCTGCCCAACATGGCAGTTTGGGAGGCCTAAACCACTTTCAGGTTCGGGACTCATTAAAAAATTTTCAGCAAGCTACAGGCGCCAAACGAGCACTCATTGGAGCGCGCCGGTTTCCTGCGGCAGAAAATCATCTGGCGGCCGCACCCAGCTGGTGAGCACGCAAGGCCTGTTGAGAAGGGGAGCAGATCCCTGGGGGAGCAAGGGTTGCAAGAATGGACAAGCAGTGGGTCGGACGATTTTTGTGAGGCCCCACAAATTAAAAACTCAAACATACCTTTTGGAGCGGTCTCCAGCGGTCCCTTTTAGGACCACCGGATAGGCCTCTCAATGTCTGGAGAAATGGGACAGGCATTAAAGAAAGAAAAAGACTTTCATTTATACAGTGCCTTTCACAACTTTAGGATGTCCCAAAGTGCTTTACAGCCAATTAAATACTTTTGAAGTGTAGTCCCTGTTGTAATTAGCCGTGCATGCTCTGCCCATTTCTCTTTGAAAGTTGCAATTGGGGTCCTGCAATAATCGTAGGACCCCGATTTGCATAACTAAACAGCCTCCCATCCGGGAGTGCTGGGCGCCCATTTAAAGGCCTGCCTGAAAGTTGATTCAAACGGGCAATTAGGCAAATGAGGTCCCCATGAACTTTTAGGTGAGAAACAATGGCCAGCATTTGAAAGTCTCCCCCACAATTACTTTTAGAAGACTGCTCTACCCCTGCATTTATTCAACATCGATGTTCTAATTTGTTCACTCCTCCCACTCTGGAGCTTACAGTATTGTCTATGACTGGGCTCCCTCTGCTGGTCACATGCAATTATTTATGTAATATAGTTCAATGAAACAGTTAGAGAGGGGAAGAGAGATAATAAACAAGAAGCATTCTATTAAGATTCACAAAAATCATAGTTCATAAAGAAAGGTTCAGAACTATCAGGTACCAAGATTAATTGTCAAATTTAAACTTAATCCTGTGCTATTTTATTTTTAAACCAATCAACAGCTATCCAGCATCTCAGGACAGTTGCACCATTGTAGGGTTCTCAAAATTCCCACATTCCCCAAAAGTTATGGATAAAGGGACCCTGTATGGACAAGTTGTTAAAAAGGGTACCCAAAATGGCTTCTGCAACCTCATGACCAAAAGCACAGGATTTTAAAAGCAAGGCCCTGCAGAAAAGGGCAGGCACTTTTCAAAGCCTGAAACGAAACCTAAAATGCATGAATCTGTGAAGAGACTTTGTGGAGCCAGACAGCTAAGCAAACACAGAATATGCATTCATTCACCTTGGAACAGATCAGGTTAGAATGGGCCTAAATCGAGGCCATTAGGTTTCTGCATATTTAATCGGTAACAGCTCACAGTAGCCATCAAGCCAGGATGGGGACAATTAAGTTTCATAAATGACAAACAGCCAGGACATCGAAGCCATTAAACATGGAGACAACCACTCCAGAAGTCGTTAAAGTAAATGGCTGTAATCATTTTAAACGAGCCCGCCAAAAGTTAAATGAAGGACTGACCTGATTTGGCACGCAGATAAGGAATGAAGAACCGGGTATAATTGTAGGCCCATCAGTAGTGATCGCTCTCTTGGGGGGCTCTTGCCTCTTATCGCTTGGCCTTTGGCCTCCTGCCTCTCGTTCTCGTGGCGGGCTCTCTTCTCGCTCCCCGGGCCGCTCAACACCAAGGACGCCCATTACTACACCGAGGGCCGAACGCGGGAGGAGAACGAGACCCGATTTCGAAAACACACAGGACACACAGGCCACAAACGGGCAGACAAGACGAGACGAAGAATACGGTAAACCGATAAAGGCAGAGAAGGGCAGCGGAAAGACGCGTTGGGGGCCAAACGCCTAATTATAAGCTGGCGTTTGATGAGTAAACTGGCGTTTCAAGCATGGATAGCAGCGTCCATGACGAATAAACTGGCGTTCAAAGAATGGGTAGAAAAATCAGTTTGACAGTATAAACCGCCAACCGAGCCCCAACCGTTTTAAAAACTCGTCAGCAACTAAACCGCCCGAGGAAGAAGAAGACGACGAAGGCGCGACTCGACGATGACATTAGCTGAGGAAAAGGAGGGTGATTCGCATAAACAACTCCACCGCCGCGCCCTGTGACCACGTGGCGACGAGATACCCCAAAGGACAGCAAGAATGGACCCCAAAACTCACAACCATTAAAAGTCAACAGGTTTCGAACTGATGAGCATAAATCCCTGGCCACTCATAGCTTAATCTAGTTAGGTATAGGGGGTGGGATAAGGATAAGGGGATTGTTAATGTATTTGTTTCCCTCGAAGTGCCGTGTGTTCCCCATTCTCATGTAAGTGTATTATTTGCATATGCCTGTAATCAGCTTAGTAATTCTCAGTATTGTGTTTTATCCTGTCTTTAATAAAAATTACGGTTTTCTTGCACCGAACCACTCGTCTACTCGTTTTTCTGTATCGCCGCCTGTACCCAAGTCCGGTGTCTAGAACCCAGGGGGTGTGGAGCGATTCGAACCACTCAGACACAGTCAGGGGCAGAGCTGAATGGGCACATGCCACACACAAACCCCCTACACCATCAGGAGCCTGATGTGCCAGCTTTACAGGCGCATGACGCTAGATAAGCAATGGAAAACAGTTAAAGAATTAATTCATGACTTGCAACTAAATTTTTCTTAAGAAATAAAAACCCCACGGGAAAAGTGGTCCAACCGTGGCTAACAAGAGAAGTTAAAGATAGTACTAGATTAAAGGAAGAGGCTTATAATGTTGCGAAGAATAGTAGTAAGGCTGAGGATTGGGAGGATTTAGAATTCAGCAAAGGAGGACCAAGAAATTTATTAGGAAAGAGAAAAGAGAATATGAGCATAAACTAGCAAGAGACATTAAAACAGATTATAAAAGCTTTTATAGGTATGTAAAAAGAAAGAAATTAGCGAAAGCAACACGGGTCCCTTCGAGGCAGACAGGAGAAATTATAATGGGGAATAAGAAAATGGCAGAGACATTAAATGAATACTTTGTATCTGGCTTCAGGTCAAGCACGGGCAAGGGAACCTCCTGCTGATTAACACCTACCGTCCTCCCTCAGCTGATGAATCAGTACTCCTCCATGTTGAACACCACTTGGAAGAAGCACTGAGAGTAGCAAGGGCACAGAATGTACTCTGGGTAGGGGACTCTAATGTCCATCACTAAGAGTGGCTCGGTAGAACCACTACTGACCGAGCTGGCCGAGTCTTGAAGAACATAGCTGCCAGTCTGGGCCTCTGACAGGTGGTGAGAGAACCAACATGAGGGAAAAATCTACTTAACCTCGTCCTCACCAATCTACCTGTCGCAGATGCATCTGTCCATGACAGCATTGGTAGCAGTGACCACCGCACAGTCTTTGTGGAGACAAAGCCCCATCTTCACACTGAAGACACCCTCCATTGTGTTGTGTGGCATTACCACTGTTCTAAATGGGATAGATTCAGAACAGACCTAGTAGCTCAAAACTGGGCATCCATGAGGCACTGTGGGCCATCAGCAGCAGCAGAATTGTATTCCACCACAATCTGTAACCTCATGGCCTGGCATATCCCTCACTCTACCATTACCATCAAGCCAGGGGACCAACCCTGGATCAATAAGGAGTGTAGAAGAGCATGCCAAGAGCAGCACCAGGCATACCTAAAAATGAGGTGCCAACCTGGGGAAGCTGCAACACAGGACTACATGCATGGTAAAAAGCAGAACCAGCATGCTATAGACAGAGCTAAGCGATCCCACAATCAATGGATCAGATCAAAGCTCTGCACTCCTGCCACACCCAGTCGTGAATGGTGGTGGACCATTAAACAACTAACAGGATGAGGAGGCTCCATGAATATCCCCATCCTCAGTGATGGTGGAGCCCAGCACGTGAGTGCAAAAGACAAAGCTGAAGTGTTTCCAAACATCTTCAACCAGAAGTGCCGAGTGAATGACCAATATCAGCCTCCTCCTGAGGTCTGAGGTCCCCACCATCACAGAATCCAGTCTTCAGCCAATTCGATTCACTCCACGTGATATCAAGAAATGGCTGAACGCACTGAATACAGCAAAGGCTCTGGGCCCCGACAACATCCCGGCTGTTGTGCTGAAGACTTGTGCTCCAGAACTAGCCGTGCCTCTAGCCAAGGTGTTCCAGTACAGCTACAGCACTGGCATCTACCCGACAAAGTGGAAAACTGCCCAGGTATGTCCTGTCCACAAAAAGCAGGACAAATCCAATCCAGCCAATTATCGCCCCATCAGTCTACTCTCAATCATCAGCAATGTGATGGAAGATGTCGTCAACAGTGCTATCAAGCAGCACTTACTCACCAATAACCTGCTCACTGATGACCAGTTAAGAACATATGAACATAAGAAATAGGAGCAGGAGTAGGCCAATCGGCCCCTCGAGCCTGCTCCGCCATTCAATAAGATCATGGCTGATCTGATCCTAACCGCCAATCTACTATCACAGAACCATCTCCTGAATCTAACACGAAATAGGAGCAGGATCAGGCTACACGGCCCTTGGGCCCGCTCCGCTACCCACAGGGCCATGACCGATCCGAACCTAGACTCATGTCCAAATTCCTGCCCGCTCCCCATAACCCTTTATTCCCTTTACTTCTAGGAAACTGTCTATTTCTGTTTTAAATTTATGTAATGATGTAACTTCTACAGCTTTTTGGGGCAGCATATTCCATGGACCTACCACCCTCTGAGTGAAGTAGTTCCTCCTCATCTCAGTTTTGAAAGAGCAGCCCCTTATTCTAAGACTATGCCCCCTAGTTCTAGTTTCACCCATCATCGGGAACATCCTCCCCGCATCCACCCGATCCAACCCCTTCACAATCTTATATGTTTCAATAAGATCGCCTCTCATTCTTCTGAACTCCAATGAGTAGAGTCCCAATCTACTCAACCTCTCCTCATATGTCCATCCCCTCATCCCCGGGATTAACCGAGTGAACCTTTGTACTGACTCGAGAGCAAGTATGTCTTTTCTTAAGTATGGACACCAAAACTGTATGCAGTATACCAGGTGCGGTCTCACCAATACCTTGTACAACTGAAGCAATACCTTCCTGTTTTTATATTCTATCCCCCAGCAATGAAAGCCAACATTCCATTGGCCTTCTTAATCACTTGCTGCACCTGCATACTAACCTTTTGAGTTTCGTGCACCAGGACCCCCAGATCCCTTTGTACTTCAGTACTTTCCAGTTTCTTGCCATTAAGATAATAACTTGCTCTACGATTTTTCCTGCCAAAGTGCATAACCTCACACTTTCCAGTATTGTATTCCATCTGCCAAATCTCTGCCCACTTACTTAGCCTGTCTATGTCCCCTTGCAGGTTTTTTATGTCCTCCTCACTCACTACTTTCCCTCTCATCTTAGTATCATCTGCAAACTTTGATATGTTACACTCGGTCCCCTCCTCCAAATCGTTAATATAGATTGTAAAGAGTTGGGGACCCAGCACTGACCCCTGTGGAACACCACTAGTTACTGATTGCCAGTCCGAGAATGAACCATTTATCCCAACTCTCTGCCTTCTGTTAGATAGCCAATCCTCTATCCATGCCAGAATATTACCCCCAATCCCGTGATTTTTTATCTTAAGCAATAATCTTTTGTGTGACACCTTGTCAAATGCCTTTTGGAAGTCTAAATACACTACGTCCACTGGTTCCCCTTTATCCACCCTATATGTTACTTCCTCAAAGAACTCCAGCAAATTTGTCAAACATGACTTCCCCTTCATGCTGACTTTGTCCTATTAAATTATTATCCAAATGTCCTGTTACTGTCTCCTTAATAATGGACTCCAATATTTTACCTACCACAGATGTTAGGCTAACCGGTCTATAGTTTCCAGCCTTCTGTCTACTGCCCTTTTTAAATAAGGGCGTTACATTAGCAGTTTTCCAGTTTGCCGGGACCTTTGCTGAGTCCAGGGAGTTTTGGAAAATTATTACCAATGCATCCACAATCCCTACCGCCACTTCCCTCAAGACCCTAGGATGTAAGCCATCAGGTCCAGGTGATTTATCCGCCTTGAGTCCCATTATTTTACCGAGTTCCACTTCCTTAGTGATTTTGTCCGTGTTTAGCTCCCCCCTCCCTATAGCCCCCTGTTTGTCCAGTGTTGGGATATTCTTAGTGTCTTCTACTGTAAAGACTGATACAAAATATTCATTCAGTGTTTATGCCATCTCCATATTTCCCACCATTAATTTCCCGGTCTCATCCTCTAAGGGACCAACATTTACTTTAGCCACCCTTTTTCTTTTTATATAACTATAAAAACTCTTACTATCTGTTTTTATATTTTTTGCTAATTTACTTTCATAATCTATCTTCCCTTTCTTAATCAATCTTTTTGTTATTTTTTTGCTGTCTTTTAAAGTTTAAAGTTTTCCCAATCCTCTATCCTCCCACTAGATTTGGCTACCTTATATGCCCTTGTTAAGATTCCACTAGGACCACTTGGCTCCCGACCTCATTACAGCCTTGGTTCAAACATGGCCAAAAGAGCTGAATTCAAGAGGTGAGGTGAGAGTGACTGCCCTTGACATCAAGGCAGCATTTGACCGAGTGTGGCATCAAGGAGCCCTAGAATCAGGGGGAAAATTCTCCACTGGCTGGAGTCATACCTAGCACAAAGGAAGATGGTTGTGGTGGTTGGAGGTCAATCATCACAGCCCCAGGACATTGCTGCAGTAGTTCCTCAGGGCAGTGTCCTAGGCCCAACCATCTTCAGCTGCTTCATCAATGACCTTCCCTCCATCATAAGGTCAGACGTGGGGATGTTCGCTGGTGACTGCACAGTGTTCAGTGCCATTCGCAACTCCTCAGATAATGAAACAGTCCATGCCCGCACGAAGCAAGACCTGGACGACATTCAGTCTTGGGCTGATAAGTAACAACTAACATTCGCGCCACAGAAGTGCCCGGCAATGACTATCACCAACAAGCAAGCGTCTAATCACTGCCCCTTGGCATTCAATGGCATTACCCTCACCAAATCCCCCACCATCAATATATCACCATTGATCAGAAACTTAACTGAACCAGCCACATAAATACTGTAGCAACAAAAGTTGGTCAGAGGCTGGGTATTCTGTGGTGAGTGTCTCACCTCCTGACTCCCCAAAGTCTTTCCACCATCTACAAGGCACAAGTCAGAAGTGGATGGAATACTCTCCACTTGCCTGGATGAGTGCAGCTCCAACAACACTCAAGAAGCTCGACACCATCCAGGACAAAGCAGCCCGCTTGATTGGCACCCCATCCACCACCTTAAACATTCACTCCCTCCACCACCGCCGTACTGTGGCTGCAGTGTGTACCATCTACAAGATGCACTGCAGCAACTCGCCAAGGCGTCGTTGGCAGCACCTCCCAAACTCGCGACTTCTTCCACCTAGAAGGACAAGGGCAGCAGGTGCATGGGAACACCACCACCTCCAAGTTCCCCTCCAAGTCCCACAACATCCTGGTGGGGTACCCCAGAGATCAGTGCTTGGGCCTTAGCTATTCACAATCTATATCAATGACTTAGATGAGAGGACCCGAGTGTAATGTATCCAAGTTTGCTGATGATATAAAGTTAGGTAGGAAAGTAAGTTGTGAGGACACAAAGAGGCTACAATGAGATATAGAGAGGTTGAGTGAGTGGGCAATAATATGGCAGATGGAATATAATGTGGAGAGTGGTAGGGAAAAATAGAAAAGCAGAATATTTTTTAAATGGAGTGAGACTGGGAAATATTGGTATTGAGGGACCTGGATGTCCTTGTGCATGAATCATAGAAAGTTAACATGCAGGTATAGCAGGCAATTAGGAAAGCAAATGGTATGTTAGCCTTTATTACAAAGGGATTGGAGTATAAGAGTAAAGAAGTCTTACTACAATTATATAAGGCCTTGGTATAACCACACCTGGAGTACTATGTACAGTTTTGGTCTCCTTACCGAAGAAAGGATATATTTGCCTTAGAGGGGGAGCGCAACAAAGGTTCACTAGTCTGATTCCTGGGGCAAGGGGATTGTCTTATGAGGCGAGATTGAGTCGACTGGGCTATATTCCCTAGAGTTTAGAAGAATAAGAGGTGATCTCATTGAAATTCTTAAGGGGCTGGACAGGGTAAATGCCGAGAGGATGTTTCCACTGGCTGGGGAGTCTAGAACTAGGGGTCACAGTCTCAGAATAAGGGGTCGGCCATTTCGGACTGAGATGAGGAGAAATTTCTTCACTCAGAGGGTGGTGAATCTTTGGAATTCTCTACCCCAGAGGGCTGTGGCGGCTCAGTCGTTCAGTATATTCAAGACAGAAATCGATAGATTTTTGGGAACTATGGGAATTAAGTGATATGGGGATAGGGCAGGAAAGTGGAGTTGAGGTAGAAGATCAGCCAGAATCTTATTGAATGATGGAGCAGGCTCAAAGGGCCAAATGGCCTACTCCTGCTTCTATTTCTTATGTTCTTACAGCATAACACACGATGATGGGCTGGATTTTGCAGTCAGCCGCGCCGTTCATTACGGTTGCCCATTGACTTTTGATGGGCTTTTGCACTGGAAGTTACTGTCAGCCAATGATCCAAAATAGGCAGCGCCCTCTACAGGGTATGTGGGACCTGTCTGAACAGGGCAAGCAACTATGTATCTCCTTAACCAATCAGATTGAAGAATCGTTAATGAGCAGCGCAAAGTCTGAACTAGGATGTGTAAGTTAGAATAGTGAATTCAATGTCAAATCAGGTACAGGAAGCAAAATAAAGAAAGAATGATTGTCTATTTTATCTTGCTCTCTTAATAACAAAGAAAAAGTAAAAAAAATATACATTTTTAAATCTCCAACAATTTGAAGGAAAGGGACTCCACACTTGTAAATATTAATTTTCAGCGGCAAAGAGTGGCAGTAGTGAAGACTTATCACACTGTCAATAGGGTACTTACACTAGAAAGGACAAGCTCCAACTTTTTCTGGCAAGTTTAGTCCATATCTATGAGGTAAGTACAGGAACTTCAAGCTGTTCAGTGTATTTGAATGGTGAATCAGATGGCATGATACCAGTATAGTGCAGATTTTGGAGGAGCAGGGCATCTCATACAGTAACTTCCGCATTTAACTGTGCATGTGGGGTCACCGAAAGTTGCTGTATGATTTCCAGATAAGTAACGGTAAGCACCATTAGCCTCACCGTTATTTCTACCGCAAAATTCGGCCCGAAAAGCAGAGTCCATCACTTAGCAAAATGCTAAGTAAAATGTTATTGCAACAGTGCACATTGTTCCCAACAGGGACTACATTCCTCAGAGCCTGTGAACGCAGTATACTGCTGTAATAATATTCTATCAGTTTGTGCTAATACTGAGAGCAGTGACATTGGTTTGCACCCATACCACACCCTCACAAATCTCCTCAGTGTAGGAAGCAACAACTGGCTTGATATGTAGCACAATTAACAGATTATTTTTTTTTAAATAAAGCAGATTAAGTTTAACAAAAGCAAAATACTGCAGATGCTGGCAATCTGAAACAAACCCAGAAAATGCTGGAAACACTCAGCAGGTCAGGCAATGTCTGTAGGAGGGAGAAACAGGGTTAATGTATACAAATTTGAGTGGTTTCATTACTGTACTAACACCAATGGAACCACTCAAAGTTATATTTACAGGAAACTTTCGTTTAAACGGAGGTTAAATGTCCGGAACGCTCTATCCACCAGCAAAATTCAGGAGTCGGTTCAGATAAGTTTTTTACTTTTCGTTGCTTTTTTTCTCCAGTCGTGGCTCTGCAAGCGTCCAGCTGAAGCTGTTGCTTAGCTACAGAGACGCTTGCAAGCTGCGCCGACTGTTTTGAAGCTGTTGCTAAGCAACAGGGTTTGTTGCTTCAGACTGAGCTCAGAAGCTCTGTATGTTTTAACATTAGCGCTCGTTTCTCCGGCAGTGTTGATCGACCAGCACCAGCTCGGTCCCGTCAGTGCTGGATACCAGAAAGTTTCCTGTATTGTAGAATAATGCTGTGCTCAATCACACCCAGCACTCAAATACATTGGTTTCAAGTGGCAAGGGCCAGGAGAAGACACTTACCCATTTTTATCTTTTGCTTTCCACCAATGCACATCACATTTCTGTAACAGGACATATTCTTCACCCTTAACTAGACTCAGATCGTGAGTCTCTAATGCTTCAAAGTCATACATTGCTAGAACTATCTCCTCCTCCTCCTCCTCCTCCTCCTCATCTTCATCTCGTGGGAGGGGTGATGGAGGCTTATGAATAGATCCTGGTAGATTGCTACGTAGCTGTTAAATAGGATAAAGAGACAAACAGAATACTTAATTAAAAGTAACTTTGATGAATCAGACGTCATCCAAACCTTAATAAAATTATGAAATTAAACCTAATTTATCCAGTCATGTATGTTACATTGGGTTGCCAAGTATTTTTAGATAAAATATTTAAGGCATGAAGGTGCTTAGGCCTGTCTAGTCAGTTATGATTTGTGCTAAAGAAGCCTCCGAGGTGGCCAAGTTGGGGTCTTAAGCTGTAACGCCGGTTTAGACCGGTGTTTAGCGCAAGACACCATCTTGGTAAAGGAGTTGAAGCTTGCACGAGGAAGGGCCACCCGGAGGATCGTTAAGCAGCTGATTGCCACTTAAATTGCCTGCTAGCGCTCATTGAGGCAGCTGCACGGCATTTTGGTGGCTAGTGCTTGACCGAACGCCCTCTCCGAACAGCAACCAGCTGATTGGGTGTAAACTAGTTGTTGGAGGATTTCGAGTGCTGTTCACTTGCTGCTGGAGGTTTGAAGAGGACTTTTGAAACACCTTGAGAGACTTTCTGGGGCATTTTGTCAAGGCTTCACCAACATGCTATCAATATTTATTCTGGAAATTCTCCTAAAAAGGATTAAGTGCTGTGCCACTAAACCTTATAGAAGTCACCAGGAGAAAGGGAGTGCTTGGGCATGGGCATCTTGCTAGGGTCCACCTTGGTCTGCTAAAGGAATGGGGTGAAATGAGGCCAGGCAGAGCAGCACCAGCTGCTGCAGGAGAGAGCGACAGGAGGACAAGATGGACTCCTTCCCCGCTATGGGTACATGACATCCCTCCTCCTCTGGACCCCCTCCACCAAAGTCTCTGTAATAGCTCTCCTCAGAATACAGTGCTTTTAAACATGCATTGCTTATTCAAGCATCCCTTCTTAGGTTCAGCAAATCATGTCATCTCTGTGAGGACAGTACTCTCATACTCCAAACATAAGTTGGCCTGCAAGAGATGCTAAAACCATTTTGCTCAATGACAGCAAATGATTAATGAGCTGATATTTAGTTCTCATTACTAACGGCTATTAGAAATATTATTTACACTACAGCAATAGAATATTGATAAAGTGATGCATACAATAGTGAATTAACAAGTAGACTTAGTGTTTTTTTGTAATTTCTTACCACATCATCTGGTGTTGGTGGAAGTGGTTTTCGAGTAACTAAAAAGAAAAAATATTGCTTTCAACAGATAAAGTACTTTGCAATCTCCAACACAAATTTATAAAAAATCTAACTCAGGAACATATTTAACCATAGTCAAAATAATTTGGTTCATAGATTGATGAAAGTTTCTAAAGTCAAGGCTTGATGTAGCTATCAATAAAACTCCCATTCAACATACCCACCTCCAAATTTCAATCCAAGACTTATAACCTGATCAAGAGGTTTGACTCATTATTAGATAAAAGAGGCCTGAAACACTAAAAATACACAGGTGCCCTGCTGAAGTATCAATTGTGCTGACAGAATTTTTGTTTGGATGTTTAGGCCAATATTTGCTTAGCCGACATCAACATTGGCAGCTGCATTTACCCACAAACAATAGTGACTACATTTAAAAAAGGAATTCACTGGACGGAAAGCATTTTGGGATATCCTGAGGTCAAAAAGGCACATTACGGAGTAGAAATTGGACCTCAATGAGACGAGGCCCAGTTTTACCCCAAAGATGCATGATAAAGGTCCTACCCGAAATTGGGCCATTTTTTCAGATGTCCCTGGCAGCCACATGTATGTAAATGATGGGCCGTGTGCCAGTTTTCGGTCCCCTTACAGAAATTGGGAAGCGACGAGCGAGGCAGGCATCAGGCCTGCCCTGCTCAGGATTCTTCAATGGCTGCTGCGGCCTAAGCAGACACCACCAACTAAAGCCGAGTTCTTTGAGCAGGATTGCTCCCCCAACTCTACAGACTTAACGATTGCTGCCCCCCACCACGCCACCACCCCCCACCCCCGCCACCCCGTTATCCACACCAGCCTGCTCCTGGGACTTGCCTTCGAGCTGCTGCCGGCGAGGCAAGTGGTCTGATATTCTTCTAAATAAATGCACAAGCTGCCCGTAGCAAGACAGGTGCCAGCAGCTTGCACCCAAAAATTTTGAATGAGGCCAGAGGTCAATTGCGAGCCAGCTTCGGGCCTCCTGATCAGGCACGCTCTGCCACCGCAGCACCGGTTCTGGGCCCAGAAAAGGGCACAGACAAATTGGGGTTAAAATTACATCAGAAACCATGAGAAAAATGAGTAGCTGAACCCCAATGTGGGACTGCAGCTTTGCAATTACCCAATGGTATTATAAAAATAACACATATTGGTAAATTTTCTAAGAGTGGTTTTATTCAATGTAACACCACCCACCAACAAATATAAATCAGTGCCTATTCAGTTAGACGTACACAAATGAAATTATGAAGCGATACCAATTTCTGAATAAGAGGCAGTTTTAACAACATACATAATTCAAAAATTACCAATATAATTTCCTTAACTTAATACGTCTTTATACTCAGAAACATTTCCTTTGTCAGAAATAAGAAATGCAATACTTACGATCACCAAAGAGGTGATATTCCTCACAGCCTGGAGCAAGTTTATCTGCTTGTCTACAGCATTGCCATGCTCCATCTGCCCAGAAATTTGGGTGATATTTTGGCAATATTAAGTCATTATTTCTTATTTCTAATTTTAAAAGAAAAAAGGTATAAATTAACCTCTAAGAATGATGATCACTGATTTAACTACAATCTCAGTTAATGAAAATAGCTCCTAATTTGAGCACAATCCACTCTGACCTTGTTGTCTAAATTTCTGAAGCAGACTGAATGCATGCTTAAAAGCCAATTGTTTAAATTTAGAAGTTGAAATTGAAAGCATGAGATTCTTAATTAAGCTGCAACCTGAAAGAGCAAATCCAACCATCAACATCTCTTTATAAAAACTATTATTTTTAATGATATTTTGTTTATTTCTATACTTCCATTGATTTTTAAAATATATTATTGTTTAAACAGTGATTGCTGATAACTTTGAATTGGCATGAGTCCAACTGCAGGAAGCAGCTAAGTCGATATCCATAGTCAAAGAAGCATTTTGAGGTTGTAAATAATTATGTTAATTTGGCTTAATCACACCATCTGGTTCAGTAACTCATCCATAACTCTTTTGCTATTGCATAGATCTATGGTAGGAGTGACAGCTTCTGATGTGCAGGTCTTGCACAGCTCAATGGAAATCAAAACTAAACTTGCCAGAATTTACTTACACTAGTAAATTTAGCAGGGTTTTATCAGGACAGTGGCTATGAAGATTCTATTCTCTGTTTCTCTCTCCACAGATGTTGCCTGACCTGCTGTGTATTTCCAGCATTTTCTGTTTTTATTTCAGATTTCCAGCATCCTCAGAATTTTGCTTTTGTGTTAGAGTAGTTAGGCTGTTAGTCTTCTTGGGTTGGGAATGACATGTGACACTGGGGAGAGGGGAAGTGAAACAATGAAGGGAGAAAAATGCATACATTGAAAGCATATGGGTCATCCTAACCAAGCCTGATGCAGGCAACTTTCCCACGTGAATATTCAGAAGATGTTGCAAGACAAACAGAATGGAATCTTCACAGCCACTGTCCTGATGAAACCCTGGTAAATTTACTTTTTTAGGTTATAACTGGATGTCCTGTGGTCGTGAAAGGCGCTATATAAATGAGACCCACACATCAGGTACCAGAGCTACTGCCATGTGTCTTTGCACTGATGATGTTATCAGCACTGAAATTTTACAAAAGTAAATCACATGGAGCAAGAAAAGACCAGTAGGCCCACCAAGTCTACTCCTTCCACAGACCATATATAATCAGTTGCATCAAAGATGCTACTCAACCAATGTAATTTTCTCAGAAAAAGTTCCACAAAGTTCTCATTGGCCAAGCTATAACATTAAATAAAATAAACAGCAAAAATGAAAACAGCTCCCCGAATCGTTCAGTGGTTAAATGCACTCTGTTCAGTGGTATTGAACGATACACAGAAGGTCCCAGGTTTCTTCCCTAATCTACTGAGGAAACAGTAGAGTTACTGCTATTGATTTCAGTGCCTGAAAAAAGACTTGCATTTATATAGCGCCTTTCACGACCACAGGACATCCCAAAGCGCTTCACAGCCAATTAAGTACTTTTTGAAGCGTAGTCACTGTTGTAATGAGGCTAGCCATGCAACACGGTACGGAGGGGGAAGGGGATTAGAGTCAAGATCTTTGCTTTTCGCCGTTATTTGGAACCTGACTTGGATAGAAAACTGGTTGTAAGACAGGAAGCAAAGAGTTGGAATAAACGGGTCTTTTTCCGAGTGGAAGGCAATGACTAGTGGGGTACTGCAGGGATCGGTGCTAGGACCCCAGTTATTCACAATATATATTGATGATCTAGACGAGGGAACTAGATGTGTTGGCCCAGAAATTCGGGTCTCCACGGGTGAGTACGCACGGGGTACGCACCCGTAGGCCCAATGGAAGTGCCGATTTCCTGCATGCACTGCGCATGTGTGGGAAACCGGCACTTCTGTTCCCCTGAATGAAGGGGTTCAGAGGTCGAACAAGTGTGCGGGAGAGGCTGCGCGTGCGCATCAAACTTAGGTTTTATTTTACAGGTTTTCCTGGGAGGGTAAGTCTGCAGAAGTTAGACATGTAAAAAGCAGGCGTAAGGCCTGTTTTTTACAAGGTAACTGGTGAATTAATTAAAATTAAAACATTTTTTCCACAGGTTTATTATTTTTAAATACTTTAAAGCAAGGTAAGTTTATTTTTAGCCCCATTAGAAAATAAAATCACTTTTTTCAAAAATTTAAATTATTGTTTAAAATAGCTATTTCATGTAATTTATAGTTTATTTAAAATATGTGATTTAAAAAAAAAATTATTTGAAGATTTAGTGCTATTTTGGGGTCGTAGTAGTTATAAGTTTTGACAGCTCTTCCTGTAAATCTTATGAATGGAGCATTCCCTGCTCCGATTGGCTCTCCATGGCCCACGTGATCCCAGGGGACGCATCGAACTAACTGCGCCCCCTGGGATACGTAAGCACTGCGTGCCGGCAGCTGGTCCAGGCCCCGGATCGGAATTCCACGCGGGCCCACAGCTCAACGGCCGGCGCGCAAGGTAAGTGCAGGTCGGGGGCTTACACCCGCGGGAAGCCCCCGACCCGAATTTCTGGGCCAATATCTCCAAGTTTGCAGATGACACAAAGCTGGGTGGGCGTGTGTGCTGTGAGGAGGATGCAGAGAAACTCCAGTACGATTTGGACAGGTTGGGCGATTGGGCAGATGCAGTATAATGTGGATAAATGCGAGGTTATCCACTTTGGTGGCAAAAACAGGAAGGCAGATTATTATCTGAATGGCAATAGATTGGGAGAAGGGGAAGTGCAACGAGACCTAGGTGTCCTTGTGCACCAGTCGCTGAAGGTAAGCATGCAGGTGCAGCAGGCGGTTAAGAAGGCAAATGGTATTCTGGCCTTCATAGCGAGAGGATTTGAATACAGGAGCAAGGATGTTTTGCTGCAGTTGTATAGGGCCTTGGTGAGACCACACCTTGAGTATTGTGTGCAGTTTTGGTTGCCTTATCTGAGGAAGGATGTTCTTGCCATGGAGGGAGTGCAGCGACGATTCACCAGACTGATACCTGGGATGGCAGGAATTACGTATGAAGAGAGATTGGGTCAATTAGGCTTATATTCGCTGGAGTTTAGAAGAATGAGAGGGGATCTCATTGAAACTTATAAAATTCTAACAGGACTAGACAGACTAGATGCAGGAAGGCTGTTCCCGATAGCGGGGGAGTCCAGAACCAGGGGTCACAGTCTAAGGATAAGGGATAGGCCATTTAGGACTGAGATGAGGAGGAATTTCTTCACCCAGAGAGTGGTGAACCTGTGGAATTCTCTACCACAGAAGACAGTTGAGGCCAATTCATTAAATATATTCAAGAAGGAGTTAGATATATTTCTTAAGGCTAATGGGATCCAGGGATATGGGGAGAAAGCAGGGTCAGGGTATTGAATTTGGATGATCAGCCATGATCGCACTGAATGGCGGAGCAGGGTCAAGGGGCCGAATGGCCTACTCCTGCTCCTATCTTCTATGTTTCTACCTCTTCTGAATATTCATGTGGGAAAGTTGCTTGCATCAGGCTTGATTAGGATGACCCATATGCTTTCAATGTATGCATTTTTCTCCCTTCATTGTTTCACTTCCCCTCTCCCCAGTGTCACATGTCATTCCCAACCCAAGACTAACTGCCTAACTACTCTAACACAAAAGCAAAATTCTGAGGATGCTGGAAATCTGAAATAAAAACAGAAAATGCTGGAAATACACAGCAGGTCAGGCAGCATCTGTGGAGAGAAAAACAGAGTTAATGTTTCAGGTCGATGACCCTTCGTCAGAATTTGAAAAAGTTAGAGATGTAACAGATTTTTAAGCAAGTGCAGGGGCAGGGAAAAGGGGGAGTGGAGGAAAGATCAAAAAGGACGGTCTGTGATAGGGTCGAAGGGAGGAGTAATTAAATGACAAAAGGGATGATGGTGCAGGGCAAAAGGAGATGGTAATGTGACAAGTTAAGAAACAAAAGATGGGTCTAGAAGAGGTGTAAATAGGAATGGCAGAATCATCAACAGCTGTCATGTGAAAAAAAATAGGGGCAGAAGTTATGGTCTGAAATTGTTGAACTCGATGTTGATTCCAGAAGGCTGGAAGGTGCCTAATCAAAAGATGAGTTGCTGTTCCTTGAGCTTACGTTGAGCTTCATTGGAACAGTGCAAGAGGCCGAAGATGGAGAGGTCAGAGTGGGAATGGAGCAGAGAATTGAAGTGACAGGCGACCGGAAGCTCGGGGTCATGCTTACGGACTGAACGGCCGTGTTCCACAAAGCGGTCACCCAATCTGCATTTGGTCTCCCCAATTTAGAGGAGACCGCATCGTGAGCAACGAATACAGTATACTGGATTGCAAGAAGTACAAGTAAATCGCTGTTTCACCTGGAAGGAGTGTTTGGGGCCCTAGACAGTGGGAGGTATAAGGGCAGGTGTTTCATCTCCTGCGCTTGCATGGGAAGGTGCCGGGCGAAGGGGAAGGGATGATTGGGGGTGACTGAGGAGTGGACCAGGGTGTCGCGGAGGGAGCAGTCCCTTCGGAACGCTGAAAGGGGAGGGGAAGATGTGTTTGGTGGTGGGATCACGCTGGAGATGGTGAAAATGGCGGAGGATGATCCGTTGAATGTGGAAGCTGGTGGGGTGAAAGGCGAGGACAAGGGGAACCCTATCGTCATTCTGGGAGGGAGGGGAAGGGGTGAGAGCAGAAGTGTGGGAAATAGAACAGGCACAGCCAAGGGCCATGCCAACCACAGTAGAGGGGAATACTCGGTTGAGGAAAAAGGAAGACATATCGGAAGCACTAGTATGGAAGGTGGCATCGACAGAGCAGATGCGTCGGAGATGGAGAAACTGGGAGAGTGGAACAGAGTGCTTACAGGAAACGGAGTGGGAGGAAGTGTAACCCAGGTAGCTGTGGGAGTCAGTGGGCTTATAGTGAATGTCAATACCCTATCCCCAGAAATGGAGACAGAGAAGTCGAGGAAGGGAAGAGAAGGGTCAGAGATGGACCATGCGAAGGTGAGGGAAGGGTGGAAATTGGAACATAAGAAATAGGAGCAGGAGTAGGCCATTTGGCCCTTCGAGCCTGCTCCGCCATTCAATAAGATCATGGCTGATCTTCTACATCATCTCCACTTTCCTGCACTATCCCCATATCCCTTGATTCCTTTAATATTTAAAAATCTATCGATTTCTGTCTTGAATATGCTTAACGACTGAGCCTGCACAGCCCTCTGGGGTAGAGAATTCCAAAGTTTTACTCCTCATCTCAGTCCTGACTGGTCGACCCCTTATTCTGAGACTGTGACCCCTGGTTCTAGGCTCCCCAGCCAGGGGAAACATCCTCCCTGCATCTACCCTGTCAAGCCCTGTAAGAATTTTGAATGTTTCAATGAGATCACCCTTCATTCTTCTAAACACCAGAGAATATAGGCCTAGTCTACTTAATCTCTCCTCATATGACAATCCCCCCATCCCAGGAATCAGTCTGGTGACTAGTGGGGAACCGCAGGGATCGGTCCTCGGACACCAGCTATTCACAATATATATTAATGATCTCCAAGTTTGCAGACGACACAAAGCTGGGTGGGCGTGTGTGCTGTGAGGAGGATGCCGAGAAACTCCAGTATGATTTGGACAGGTTGGGTGACTATACTGCATCTGCCCAAACATAGAAACATAGAAGATAGGAGCAGGAGTAGGCCATTCGGCCCCTCGAGCCTGCTCCGCCACCCAATGCGATCATGGCTGATCATCCAAATTCAGTACCCGGTCCCTGCTTTCTCCCCATACCCCTTGATCCCTTTAGCCTTAAGAAATATATCCAACTCCTTGAATATATTTAAGGAATTGGCCTCTACTGCCTTCTGTGGTAGAGAATTCCACAGGTTCACCACTCTCTGGGTGAAGAAATTCCTCCTCATTTCTGTCCTAAATGGCCTACCCCTTATCCTTAGATTGTGACCCCTGGTTCTGGACTCCCCGACCATTGGGAACATCCTTCCTGCATCTAGTCTGTCCAGTCCTGTCAGAATTTTATAAGTTTCAATGAGATCCCCTCTCATTCTTCTAAACTCCAGCGTGTACAAGCCCAATTGACCCAATCTCTCCTCATACGTCATTCCTGCCATCCCAGGTATCAGCCTGGTGAATCTTCGCTGCACTCCTTCCATGGCAAGAACATCCTTCCTCAAGTAAGGCGACCAAAACTGCACACAATACTCCAGATGTGGTCTCACCAAGGCCCTGTACAACTGCAGCAAGACATCCTTGTTCCTGTACTCAAACCCTCTCGCTACAAAAGCCAACATACCATTTGCCTTCTTAACCGCCTGCTGCACCTGCATGCTTACTTTCAGCAACTGGTGCACAAGGACACCCAGGTCTCGTTGCACTTTCCCTTCTCCCAATCTATTGCCATTCAGATAATAATCTGCCTTCCTGTTTTTGCCACCAAAGTGGATAACCTCACATTTATCCACGTTATATTGCATCTGCCATGCTTCTGCCCAATCACCCAACCTGTCCAAATCATCCTGGAGTTTCTCGGCATCCTCCTCACAGCACACACGCCCACCCAGCTTTGTGTCGTCTGCAAATTTGGAGATATTACATCTCGTTCCCTTGTCTAGATCATTAATATATATTGTGAATAGCTGGGGTCCAAGGACCAATCCCTGTGGTACCCCACTAGTCACTGCCTGCCACTCGGAAACAGACCCGTTTATTCCAACTCTTTGCTTTCTGTCTGCCAACCAGTTCTCTATCCAAGTCAATACCTTGCCCCCAATCCCATGTGCCTTAACTTTACACGCTAATCTCTTATGCGGGGCCTTATCGAAAGCCTTCTGAAAGTCCAAATACACCACATCCACTGGTTCTCCCTTATCTATTTTACCAGTTACATCCTCAAAAAATTCCAGCAGATTAGTCAAGCACGATTTACCTTTTGTAAATCCATGTTGACTTTGTTTGATCCTCTCACTGTTTTCCAAGTGCTCTGCTATTACATCTTTTGTAATGGACTCTAGCATTTTCCCCACTACCGATGTCAGTCTGTAATGTGGAGGTTTACCGGTCTGTAAATGCGAGGTTATCCACTTTGGTGGCAAAAACAGGAAGGCAGATTATCTGAACGGCAATGGATTGGGAGAAGGGGAAGTGCAACGAGACCTGGGTGTCCTTGTGCACCAGTCGCTGAAGGCAAGCATGCAGGTGCAGCAGGCGGTTAAGAAGGCAAATGGTATGTTAGCCTTCGTAGCGAGAGGGTTCGAGTACAGGAACAAGGATTTCTTGCTGCAGTTGTACAGGGCCTTGGTGAGACCACATCTTGAGTATTGTGTGCAGTTTTGGTCGCCTTATCTGAGGAAGAATGTTCTTGCCATGGAGGGAGTGCAGCGAAGATTCACCAGACTGATACCTGGGATGGCAGGAATGACGTATGAGGAGAGATTGGGTCGATTAGGCTTATTCTCACTGGAGTTTAGAAGAATGAGAGGGGATCTCATTGAAACATAAAATTCTAACAGGACGAGACAGACTAGATGCAGGAAGGATGTTCCCGATGGTGGGGGAGTCCAGAACCAGGGGTCACACTCAAAGGATAAGGGCTAAGCCATTTAGACCTGAGTTGGGGAAGAATTTCTTTACCCAGAGAGTGGTGAACCTGTGGAATTCTCTACCACAGAAGGCAGTCGAGGCTAATTCATTAAATATATTCAAGAAGGAGTTAGATATATTTCTTAAGGCTAAAGGGATCAAGGGATATGGGGAGAAGGCAGGGACAGGGTACTGAGTTTGGATGATCAGCCATGATCTCATTGAATGGCGGAGCAGGCTCGAGGGGCCGAATGGCCTACTCCTGCTCCTATCTTCTATGTTTCTATGAACCTTCGTTGCACTCCTATGGCAAGTATATCCTTCCTTAGGTAAGGTGACCAAAACTGTACACAATCCTCCAGGTGTGGTCTCACCAGGGCCTTATATAATTGCAGTAAGACGTCTTTACTCTTATACTCAAATCCTCTTGTAATAAAGGCCAACATACCATTTGCTTTCCTAATTGCTTGCTGTACCTGCATGTTAACTTTCAGTGATTCGTGTACAAGGACACTCAGGTCCCTCTGAACGCCAACATTTTCATATCTCTCACTATTTAAAAATACTCTGCTTTTCTATTTTTCCTACCAAAGTGGATAACTTCACATTTCTCCACATGCTATTCCATTTGTCACGTTCTTGCCCACTCACTTAGCTTGTCTATATCCCCTTGAAGCCTCTTTCCGTCCTCCTCACAACTTACATTCCCACCCAACTTTTTATCAGCAGCAAATTTGGATATATTACATTTGATGACCTCATCCAAATCACTGATGTAGATTGTGAATAGCTGATGCCAAGCACTGATCCTTGCGGTACCCCACTAGTTATAGCCTGTCAACCCAAAAATGACCTTTTTATTCCTACTCTGTTTTCTGTCCATTAACCAATCCTCAATCCATGCTAGTATATTACTCCCAATTCCATGAGACCTAATTTTTTTTAATAACCTCGTGTGGCACCTTATCGAATGCCTTCTGAAAATCCAAATACACCACATTCACTGGGTCGCCCTTATCAATTCTGCTAGTTACAACCTCAAAAAACTTAACAGATTTGTCAAACATGATTTCCCTTTCATAAATCTGTGTTGACTCTGCCCAATCCTATTATCATTTTCTAAGTGCCCTGTTACTGCATCCTTAATAATAGATTCTAGCATTTTCCCTACTACTGATGTCAAGCTAACTGATCTGTAGTTCACCATTTTTTCTCTCTCTCTCCTTTCTTAAATAGTGGGGTTACATTTACTACCTTCCAATCCGTGGGAACCGTTTTAGAATCTATGGAATTTTGGAAAATGACACCCAATGCATCCACTATCTCTATAGCCAATTCTTTCAAAACCCTAGGATGTAGGCCATCAGGTCCAGGGGATTTATTGGCTTTCAGTGCCATTAATTTCTCCAGTACTATTTTTTTACTAATACTAATTTCTTTCAGTTCCTCTTTTTCGCTGGAGCCTTTGTTCATTCACCACTATTTCCAGGAAGTTTTTTGCATCTTCTTCCATGAAGACAGAGCAGAAAACGGCATCGGTACAGTCATCAATGTACTGGAAAAAAGAGGTGAGGGAGGGGACCTGAGTAGGACTGAAACAAAGATTGTTCCACATATCCCACGAAAAGGCAGGCATAGCTAGGACACATGCAGGTTCCCACAGCAACACCTTTAGTTTGGAGGAACTGAGTGGAGTTAAAGGAGAAGTTGTTGAATGTGAGAACAAGTTCAGCCAGGAGGGTGGTGGTGGATGGGGACTGGTTGGGCCTCTGTTCAAGGAAGAGGCAGAGCGTCCTCAGGCCGTCCTGGTAGGGGATGGAGGTGTAGAGTGATTGTACGTCCATAGTTAAAAGGAGACAGTTGGTGCCAAGAAACTGGAAACTGTAAAAGTGGCGGAGGGTGTCGGAAGAGTCGCGGATGTAGGTGGAAAGAGACTGGATAAGGGGAGAAATTATAGAGTCGAGATAGGAAGAAATAAGTTCCGTGGGGCAAGAACAGGCTGAAACGATGGGTCTACCAGAGCGGTCTTGTTTGTGGATCTTGGGAAGGAGGTAGAAGTGGGCTGTGCGGGGTTTGGAAACTATGAGGTTGGCGGCTGTGGAGGGAAGATCTCCAGAGGAGATGAGGTCAGTGACAGTCTTGGAAATGATGGTTTGATGTTCAGTAGTGGGATTATGGTCCAGGGGGAGGGAGGAGGCGGAGTAAGAGAGTTGGCATTCAGCCTCCGCAAGGTAGAGGTCGGTTCGCCAAACAACAACAGTGCCACCCTCGTCAGCAGGTTTTATGACAATGTTGGGGTTGGCCTAACCACTCGAATGGCTTTACTAATTCCACAAACTTGATCTAGCTGTTATTAGAAAATGCAAGAGAACAGTTCAGCATGTGTTAATTTTTTTTCTTCCTGCCCTGCAGACATGTTCCTAAGATCTGGTTAGCTACTTCCTCCAGATGACAAATTCAATATGAAGAATCATGGCCATTCAGCTGCTTGCTACTACCTCCTAGTATAATACATCCCAACATCCTTCTGCCACAGTGCCACTTTCCAAACATAGATGAGCCATGTTTCTAAAGTCAGTCATATCAAGAATCTACTCTTCAGCAAATGGGTTCACTAAATTTATTTTCCTAATTTTATACTGGGCACAATAGAACTCTACTAGGACAGCTACTGAATTCAATCAGACCCTACTAAGCAGCTGAAAATTTGAAGGAATTAAAAGGTAAATTGCATGATCCAACAGCCGTAATGGAGAGCTGCACTTGGAGGCACACAGGATTATGGAATTTATCCTTATAATTTCATATCATAACTTTTGGAATTTGAAAATAAACAAAGTTTTATTATTTTCCACCGATTTTATGTAGTTTCATCAAACATCTTCTTCAATTTGATATAAGCAGTCAGGTGGATTAGCAGAAGACAGTTATTATCTATAATTATTACCTTCTTTTAGCTTTTTCACCCACGTGCTTCTGCTATCAGCGGTCGGAGCAAAAACATACAAGGTATTGCAATCGTATATAATCTGGAACAAAAAAAAGTTTAAATTATAATAAGGCAGGAGAATTTGCATCCGGGGGGGGGGGGGGGAGGGACACTACAAATAGTGCTAATATTTGTGCAAAATGATGTAGGAAAGGAAAGGGTCAGCTGCTTTAGTCCTCCAGGTGCATTAATGACAGCTTTAAAATCTCAATGAACTAACCAAGATTGTTATTAGACTGCATAATAGTCCTGTTTAATTTTTTTGTTTATATGCCAATTAGCTGTTGTCAGCTGAGGTAGTGAGTGGGGCACTACAATTAACCTCAGCACTCCAGGACTCCTGATGGGAGTGGACAGGTTTGAAGGTCAGGTGACTGTGATCCCAACAATCAGAACTTCCCTCTTCCATGTGGTTGAATAGTCTGCTGACATTCGCGGTCAAGGTTCACCAATGAATAATAAGGACTTGGACAAGGCACCAGAGAGTAATGGGCACCAATGGAAATGTTCCCCAGTAAGAATTCAACACCTTCACCAAAGGAATGGGAGAGAAGGAAAAACAATTGGCAAAGAAAAAAAAACACTGCAGGTGCAAGGTTTTAAATAAAGAAAAATAAACAGCTCCAAATTGGCTTGCAAAGATAGCCAACATACTGACAGCAAATAATCCAAATGCAATCATAACTCTCAATTCTATGATTATCACTCTGCTGCGCGCGTGCTGAACTATTTTAAAGGAAGCTTTGAAATTTGCATCTTCCCCATGCACACATTCATTCTCATTGGGTGAAATCATCAAATAACTAGTGACAAAATAAAGGCATTCAATAATTCTGTAAATATGAGCAAAATACAGGTGAGAATTTTCAGCTATATTTTGAAGATAGAGTGGGGATAAAATTCAACTTCGGTGGGGGTGCAAAACAGGTGGTGACGGATCAGCCACTCATTGGACATTCCACCCGATTTTCCTTTCCACTGAAATCAATGCATCAGAAGAACCACTGTATCACTTGCATGTTACATAATAACGGCAGAACTGACACACAGCTCTTCTCTCTCCCCAAAGGAAATATAGGGCTAACAAATATTTTTGACGAAAAGGAAACTAGTCTGGATTTTGCAGGGGGTGGGGGGGGGGAGTCAGCGGGCGTGATCAGTGGTGGGTTGGGCGGCAAAGTGTTTTTTTTCCCCCCAGCGGGTCGGGACCACGCTGTGAACCCACCGCCACGCGTCTTTCCCAATGTCGGGTCTGTCAGCGCTGAGCAGACCCGCCACGCAGCAGATGGTTCACAGCAGGGGACCCAATTCAGGTAATTAGTGGCTTGTTTAGACCCACTTAAGAATGAATTTCAGCTCACCTTCTGAATTTGACAGCTCATCCACAGGGTCCATGTTGGTCGTGGACCCCGTCTGTGAAGCTGAGGCGGGAGGTCAGTGGCCATTGAATCAGCTGTTGAGTTCAGAGCTTTAAATGTACAGTAAAAGCTCCGACCTTACAGAGATATCTTCCCTCAGCCACAAACTCTTCCTCGCTGCATTTCCACAACAGATTCACCATGCTGCAAGGCTTTACACAAGTCTCCATCCAGTCTGACCTCACTACCTCTCTCACCATTGACAGATCGCTTCTGTCATCTCAACTTCACCTGCCATCTATTCCATCAGCATGGGTGCCCTTTATACTGTCTCACCTTGGTCCTCAGAATCTGACCACGATCAGCCCCAACACCAGCAGCACCAACAACAACACCAACCTTCTCCACAATCACCTGATACTGCACAGGACACAGGGCAGCAGCACCCGAGCACATTGCTGCCCGAGAGACCAGGGATGGCCTCACTATGGCCAGATTTACGTCACTTGATGCTTACACCCTGGCTGCCACATGATGTGTAAGGTTGGCACCACCTCACACAAACACCATAAAGCATCCCTACAATGCCCAAGCCATTCCTTTCACACTCATCACCATTGCGGGGGGTACCGTTATGTCTCACCATTCACTGCAACTCACTAAGCCACTTCCAAAGGTGCACACAAATCTGTCCAAAAATGTAAAGTGTTCAAAATAAAGGTTTCAATATTTGACAGCACATTAACAGAAACTTCACAGGAACATTGCATAAAACATCCAAGTGTCTACCCTTGTGTATTCTTAGTTGGTATGATTGCATGAGGAGGAGGGTGAGTGCGAGAGGTGGCTAGTGAGATGGGGAAGTGATAATGTAGATAGAGAAGGATGGGTGGAAGTGCAAGGTAAGTTGGCGTGAGTAAAGATGTGCAGGAGTAGGGTAGGGAAGGCAGAGTGATATGGATGTGATGAGAGGCACAGCAGGATGAGGTTGAGTGTGGCTTTGTGCTAATGTTTTGTGTTCTACTGAGATCATTGAAACGTTTGTGGCACTGCACCCAGGTCCTCCTGACCAATCCCTGCTTGTGCTCTCCTCTGCAATGTTCAACCAGGCTGTGTTGATCTCCTGGCGACGTCTTTTCCGTCCATTGGAAGGGAAGAGAACCTCACTGCGTGCTGCGACTTCCTCCATAAGCATATGGAGGGAGTCATGGGAGAGCCTGGGTGCAGCCCTGAGCCTTTGTGCAGTGCTTGTTAGTGTTTCCAGCATCTCAATGCTGTACAACACTGACAGCACAAATGTCAAAATGCTATGGTCCCTTTAAGGAAACCGGCTGATGAAGCGCCATCAATTGACTTCACTAGACCCGCTTCCTCTAATTGGCCGGTAAACGTGCTGGGTGAGCTTAACAAGCCCCATCAAGGGAAATTCATTTCAGAGGCTGGGATGGAGACAGCAGTGGGGTCGAGACCCACCACCGACGTTGTCCGCCACGGACCCGCTGAGGTTCGTAAAATCACGGCCATAATTTTGAAAAAATATAATACAACAGTGCAAAATATTTAAAACCATGACCAAGAAACTAGCCAATAATGAAACACTGTGGATGAATAAAGAGATAAGGGTAAAATTGAAACTGAAGGAAAAGGCATAGACATAGATAATAAAGGAGAGGATGACAAAAGAGGTTAGGAAAGAAGTTAAAAAACAATTAGAAAAGCAAAGCGGAACTACAAAATTAATTATCAAGGAAAATAAACAGAAAGAGTTAAGTATTCTAAAGGCACATAAATAACAGAAGAAAAATCAGGATAGGACCACTAAGGGGTGCACAAGCTAAACTCGCAGTTAATGGCAGCTAAGTTGCAGAAATATTGAATAGTTACTCTGCCTCAGTATTTACCAGGGAGACTAACAAGGTGGGCATGAAATTAGAAGACATCAAAAAAGATATAAAGACATTTAAGATAAAAAGGGGAAAGATAATTGATAAGCTAATCAAACAGAGAGGTTAAAACCCCTGGTCCGGATGGATTGCACCTGCGCATATTAAAAGTTAGTGAAGAGATAGCAAAGCCACTCGTACATATATATAATAACAATTCATTAGAAATGGGATAGTGCCAAATTGGGGGCTGTGGTTAATACAAAGGAAGAATGCGACAAAATACAAGAAGACATGAATAAACTTGCACAATGGGCATTTAATTGGCAAATGAATTTCAATATAGGTAAGTGAGAGAGGTGCATTTTGATAGGGAGAATAAGGAGGCCACACACTGTTGGATAATAAGAGTCTAAATGGGGTAGAGGAGCAAAGGGATCTAGTGGTACAGATACACAAATCACTAGAAGTAGCTACACAGGTTAATAAGGTAAAAAAAAAAACGAGCACTAGTGTTCATTTCTAGAGAGATAGAATTGAAAAGCAGGGAAGTCATTTAAACTTGTATAGAACCTTGGTTAGACTACATTTGGGAGTACTGTGCACAGTTCTGGTCTCCATATTATAAAAAAGATACAGAGGCATTGGCAAAGCAAAAAAGATTCATAAGGATGATACCAGAACTAAGAGGTTATGGTTATCAAGAAAGACTGAACAGGCTGGGGCTCTTTTCTCTGGAAAAGAGAAGGCGGAGAGCTGACCGGAGAGCGGTCTTTAAGACTATGAAAGGGTTTGATAGAGTAGATGTGGAGAAAATGTTTCCAATTGTGAGGGAAACTCGGGGGGGGGGGGGGGGGGGTGGCTGCTCAGGAGACCGGGGACTGCAACAGGGGCAGGTGCTGGCAGGCAACCAGCAACAAAAATGGCTGCCCGGCACCTCCCCTTTAATTTACGCCGCCCCGGCTGCAGGTAGGCCCCCCTGACCCTGTCGGGCATAGCGTCTGGCGGTAAGTCAGGGGGCGCTACCGAAGATCGCGGCCGGGGCGCTGCGCTCGGCGATGATGTCATCGCCGGCGGCGCAGCGCCACGGGGCACTAACGGTTACCACTGCCGCTAACCTCCCACTGAATTTCGCGGGAGGCATTGGCGGCGCCACGACCAGGCGCTAGTTGCTTTGCGCCCCTTAGCGCCCCAAGCAAAGCAACCAAATTTTTAGGCCTTAGTCTATCGAATCCCTTTATCATATTAAACACCTCAAATAGATCACCATTTAACCTTCTAAACTCAAGGGAGTACAACCCAAGTTTATGCAACCTGTCCTCATAATTTAACCCCAAGTATCATTTTGGTAAATCTATGCTGAATATTTTCTTAATGGCAAAGCCTGGGGATGTATAATGGCAAAACATTAGGAATTGTGGAGAATCAAAGAGGTTTTGGGGTCCATGTACAGAAATTACTAAAAGATAGTATGCAGGTACAAAAAGGCTAATGGAATGATGGCCTGGAATACAAAGGAGGGGAAGTTATGCTTCAGTTGTATAGAGCCGTGGGTCAGTCCCCATTTGGAGTCCTCCGTTCAGTTTTGGGCATCGCACCTCGGAAAGGATATAGTGGCCTTGGAGGGAGTACAGCACTGATTCACCAAAATGATACCGGGGCTAAAAAGGTTAGATTATGAGGACAAACTGCATAAACGTGGCCTGTAGTTTAGAAAATTGAGGGGTGATCCAGTTGGAAGTGTTTAAAATGATAAAAGGATTCATTTCATCTGATCTGTCTCAGCAAGATTAACTCAAAGTATAAAGGTGAAAAGACTATGGACCCAACATTCTGCTTTGGCCTCTGTCATAACTACCTGGGGGTGGGGGTGCAGAAAATGGGGTGGAACCCAGTTCCGCTTGGACAGGTCGGGAAGTTCCAGTAATGGTGCCGTGGACAGATCTTGCACCCATCTCCCTATATCAAAGGGGTGTCTGAGGGAATTCCTGGGATATCCCAAGAACTTCTACCCAAATCCACCACAATGGGCCCAACGGAACCCAGGCCTGCTTGGAGCAAGTGTAGATTCATGTAATTAAATAAATCTAGAATAAAAAAGCGAGTATCAGTAATGGTGATCATGAAACTATCGGATTGTCGTAAAAGCTCATCAGGTTCACTAATGTCCTTTAGGGAAGGAAATCTGCCGTCCTTACCTGGTCTGGCCTATATGTGACTCCAGACCCACAGCAATGTGGTTGACTCTTAACTGCCCTCTGAAATGGCCTAGCAAGTCACTCTGTTGTAAGAAACTGCTACAGAAAACAATAAGAATAAAAAATCCGGACGGACCACCCGGCATCGACCTCGGCAACGGCTTCAGACACGACGACGGCACACCCAGCCCAGTCAACCCTGCAAAGTTCTCCTCGCTAACATCTGTGGAGACTTGTGCCAAATTTGAGCGAGCTGTCCCACAGACAGCCTGACGGTCATACTAACAGAATTATATTTTTCAGCCAATGTCCCAGACTCCTCCATCACCATCCCTGGGTATGTCCTGTCCCACCAGAGGTGGCGGCACAGTGATATACTATCAGGAGGGAGCCCTCAATATTGACTCCGGACCCCATGAAGTCTCGGCATCAATTCAAACATGGGCAAGGGAACCTCCTGCTGATTACTACCTACTGCCCTCCTGCCCTCCCTCAGCTGATGAATCAGTACTCATCCATGTTGAACACCACTTGGAAGAAACAATGAGGGTAGCAAAGGCACAGAATGTACTCTGGGTGGGGGACTTCAATGTCGATCACCAAGAGTGGCTCGATAGCACCACTACTGACTGAGCTGGCCAAGTCCTGAAGGACATAGCTGCCAGACTGGGCCTGCGGGAGGTGCTGAGAGAACCATCACAAGGGGAAAACCTACTTGTCCTCGTCCTCACCAATCTACCCGTCGCAGATGCATCTGTCCATGACACTATTGGTAGCAGTGACATTGTGGAGAAGAAGTCCCATCTTCAAACTGAGGACACCCTCCATTGTGTTGTGGGGCACTACCACCCTGCTAAATGGGATAGATTCGGAACAGATCTAGCAGCTCAAAACTGGGCATCCAAATTTATTTAATTAACTGCATTTAAATACCCCAACTGCCATGGTGGGATTTGAACTCACGTCTGTGGATTATTAGTCCAGGCCTCTGGATTACTAGTCCAGTAACATAACCACTATGCTACCGTTCCCTGTGTTGGAGCAGTATGGAGTAAATCTTGTATTCCGGGTCTCATTCTGGAGGCCACACTGATGCGCCCTTACAGGTGCAATGCATCCACCTCGAACATGGCCATGACCCCGTTCCCGCAACTTTTGATGGAGTTGGCATCCATAGTTGCAAGTGGCCATGAGTCTAGCTCAAATGCTCTTCTACCAGAACAGTTCCTGGAATCTTGGCCCTTATGTTCTGACACACTTCCCCCAAGCTGTTGCACAAAATCTTTGGCACCATCTGTCACATTGCAAATTAAATACACTATGGCAAATAGAAAGAGCAGACTAACAATAAATATTTACATGATCTCAAAACATGTTTGGGAATGTTTAAGTGTCACAAAGGGTTAGCATGACATCCTTTCACCTCCGAGAGCCAAGTCTGAATCTAATCCAGACTGGTCGGCTAAAATTCTATGGGGGTAAAATTGGGTGAGTAGCGCCACCTGTTAGCGCCTAAAGAGGCAGTCAGTGGCTGTAGCACCACTGGCTGCGCCTCCTGCGATATTCAGCCGGGGCGCTAATGGTGGCATTAGCCTTTTGCGCTGCGCCGCCACCGATGACGTCATCGGTGTGCGCAGCGCCCCATTCGCGCCCCGATCGCGATATTTGGTAGCGAACGCCGCTGTAGTGCCGTTCGCTACCCGCGCCCGGTTCATGGGGCCTTGCTGCGCCGGCAGAGGCGCGAGTTAAGGTGGAGGTGCGGGGCGGCCGCTTTTTCGGCGGCCGCCTGCCAGCACCTCCGTCCCCGGCCTCCTGGTCTCCCCCCGCGGCATTGCCGGCTGTTTCCCGAGAGCCCGGCACTTCTCCTCGGTGCTGGGCTCTTTTGCCGGCACTCGCGATCGGGGCTCGCGCTGTTGCAGGCCCCTCCCCCTTAACAGTGGGAGGAAGGCCTGCAGTGCCGCAGCGTGTGGCGCTGCAGCACGTAGCGCTGCGAAATTCACTTTCAGCGCCCTAAGAGGGACGCGGAGCGCCTCGAGCCGCGCCCCGTCTCCCTCTAGGGGCACTTCAACTGAATTTGCGGCGATCGCTAATGTGGCGATCGCAGCGCAAATTCCAGCGCCCAGGCGAACTTTGCGCCGCTTGGGCGCCTCAGGCCAATTTCTAGGCCTATGGGTCAATTTTCCTGGCCCACCCGCTGTCTGGTGCTGAACAGGAACAGTGTACCAAAGTGCCACTGACTCCCACAGTTACCTTCAGTACACTTCCTCCCATTCCGCTTCCTGTAAGGATTCTATTCCATTCTCCCAGTTTCTGCATCCCCATCGCATCTGTTATGACGATGCCACCTTCCATACCAGTGCTTCCGATATGTCTTCCTTTTTCTTCAACCAGGACTCCCCTCCACCATGGTTGACATGGCCCTCGAACGTGTCCGTTCCATAGAGTGATCTTAAATGGAGCGCACTTAAGCAGAATGTTAAATTTGGGAATTTGGAGAGAGTGGGAATTCTCTGCAGAGGGAGAAGGAGGTGCTGATTTTGCCTACAATACTTGTAGTGCTTTCTGTTACCGATAAATATGTGATTTAATCTACCTAGCACTTAAACTAGATCTAGTAACTAGCTAAAAATGAAATTATAAACTAAGTTAATTGAATACATACATTTTAATTAACTAAATAAATAAAACAAGGTTATAAAGGGATGGCAGTGCAGGTGGTGTGCTGCAACTGTAGCATGTCGGACTTTGTGGAGAGCATCGCGATCCCAGACAACCACGTCTGCAGTGTCGGCATCTCGAGGAACTTCAGCTCAGAGTTATTGAGCTGGAGTCTGAGGTACAGACATTGTGGGGCATCAGGGAGGGGGAGAGTTATCTGGACACTTTGATCCAGGAAGCAGTCACACCACTTAGGTTAAGTAGTGGTACAGGTCTTGTTAGCAGTCAGGGACAGGAAGGTGTGACTGCAACTCAGGCAGGTAAGGGGATTCCAGGTGCAGTGCTGGGGGAGCCTCAGCCTTTGCCCTGGTCCAACAGGTATGAGGTTCTTGCTGCCTGTGTGGATGAGGGCAAAGGGTGGATGAACAAACTGACCATGGCACCGTGGTACAGGAGGCCATTCAAGTGGGGGAAGTGGGTGGGGAGGATGAGTGGGGGTGGTGGGAAATGAAAAGGAATGTTGTAATGGTAGGGGTCAGTATAGTCAGGGGGGATAGATACTGTTCTCTGCAGCCGCAACTGGAAGTTCCGAAGGCTGTGCTGCCTGGCCAGTGCCAGAGTTAAGGATATCTCCTCATGGCCAGAGAAGAATTTGGAGTGGGAGGATCCAGTTGTCGTGGTCCACGTAGGAACCAACGACATAGGTAGAACTAGGAATGAGGTTCTGCTGAGGGAGTTTGAGGAGCTAGGATCCAAATTAAAAAGTAGAACTTCAAAGGTAATAATCTCTGGATTACTACCTGAGCCACGTGCAAATTGCCATAGGGACAAGCAGATCAGAGTTTTAAATGCGTGGCTCAGAGTGGTGTGGGAGGAAAGGGTTTCAATTCATGGGGCACTGGCACCAGTACTAGGGAAAGAGGGAGCTGTTCCATTGGGACGGTCTCCACTTAAACAGGACTGGGACCAGTGTCCTGGCGAATCGAATAACTAGGGCTGTAGATAGGGCTTTAAACTAAAAAGGGGGGGGCAGGAGGGGGCAGGTGTGGGGAAATTTAGAAATCTAAAGAGAGAAGTCAAGCCAATGAAGCAGTGTAGCGATCTGGGTAAAGATAAGCAGGGTGTGACAAGCAGGGACAGAGAGTTCAATGGTAAAAGTGCATCAGTGAATAAGGTGAAAGCTGTTTTTAATCTATATCAATGACTTAAATGAAGGGACGAAGTGTAATGTATCCAAGTTTGCTGACGATACAAAGCTAGGTGGGAAAGTAAGCTGTGAGGAGGGCACAAAGAGCCTGCAAAGGGATATAGATAGTTAAGTGAGTGGGCAATAAGGTGGCAGATGGTGTATAATGTGAGGAAATGTGAGGTTACTCACTTTGGTATGAAGAATAGAAAACTTGAATATTTTTTAAATGGCAAGAAACTATAAATGTTGGTGTTCAGAGAGATTTAGGTGTCCTCGTACAGGAAACACAGAAAGTTAGCATAGTCTAAAAATTAGAGCCAGACCTTTCAGGAGTGAAATTAGGAAACACTTCTACACACAAAGTGTGGTAGAAGTTTGGAACTCTCTTCCGCAAACGGCAATTGATGCTGGATCAATTGTGAATTTTAAATCTGAGATTGATAGATTTTTGTTAACCAGAGGTATTAAGGGATATGGGCCAAAGCCGGGTATATGGAGTTAGGCCGCAGATCAGCCATGAACTAATTGAATGGCAGAACAGATTCGAGGGGCTCAATGGCCTACTCCTGTTCCTATGTTCCTATGTGCGTCCCAGCCTCCCATTGGAAATGCAAATTGGAGTATTATGATGTCACTAGGACCCCAGTATAATTTTGAAGTCCCAATGGGTGGAGCTTGCACTGCGCACACTTCACACATTGCTACTTGCCGCTGAGCAGCCCAACTAGCAGTCCTTAAAAAAAAAGCTTTTTAATCATTTTTTAAGGGACCAGGAGGAGCATTAATGTCCTGGGGTCTCCACCCCCAACCTTACTCTACCAGCACCAGCTTGGTCACACAGAGCCCGGCAGATTTGCCACCCCTCTAAGCATCGAGCTGCTTGGAAGGTGCGAACAGCTTATCGATGGAATTCAAATGAAAATGGTTTAGGCCCCCAACCATTTCTGTCAAGCAGATGGCAAAGTCACTCGCCTGCCGCCCACCCAATGGAAACACATGCATCAAAATTGACTCGAAAAATGTTCCGTTTCCCAGCACCAATGCCCCTCACCTCAATGAGCACAATACATCACCAAATATATAAATTAAGAAAATGTCTGCAGGAAAACTACAAAATATATACACACACAATAGAATTTAGCCCCATTTTTCCAACAAAGCTACAACTTTTTAATCTTTCCACACTGTCTTCTTCTTAGGCAGTCCCTCGGAACCGAGGATGACTTGCTTCCACATTAAAAATGAGTTCGCAGGTGACTGACGAGTCCAATGCGGGACCTACAGTCTCTGTCACAGGTGGGGCAGACGGTGGTTGAAGGGGCGGGTGGGTGGGGTGCTTGGGTTGACGTGCACTCCTTGCGCTGCCTGCGCTTGGCTTCTGCTTGCTCCCGGCGAAGAGACTAGAGGTATTCTGCGCTTTCCCGGATGCTTCTCCTCCACTTTGTGCGGTCTTGGGCCAGGGATTCCCAGGTGTCGGTGGGGATGTTACACTTTTTCAAGGAGGCTTTGAGGGTGTCCTTGAAGCGTTTCCTCTGCCCACCTGGGGCTCTCTTGCCGTGCCGGAGCTCCGAATAGAGCGCTTGTTTTGGGAGTCTCGTATCGGGCATGTGGACAATGTGACCCATCCATCGGAGCTGATTGAGCATGGTCAGAGCTTCGATGCTGGGGATGTTGGCCTGAGCAAGAACACTGACGTTGGTGCGCCTATTCTGCCAATGGATTTGCAGGATCTTGCGGAGGCAGCGTTGGTGGTACCTCTCCAGTGCTTTGAGGTGCCTGCTGTACGTGGTCCATGTCTCTGAGGCATACAGCAGGGCGGGTATCACTGCTGCCCTGTAGACCATGAGCTTTGTGATAATAATAATAACTTCCGGGAAGTTATGTCATCACTTCCTGTGAACTGTGAACTATGAACTGTGTACATACCTCACTTCCTGTCATATGTCACTTCCTGTTGGACTGGTATAAATACTGGACTGTTCAGTATTGTAAGAGGCTTCTACCAGAGGCATGGTAAAGACCTCTCTTGTATATAGTGTGTTTGTAAGTTGCTTAAAGCTTACCTTAAAGTTACTTGATGTGTAAGACTCCTTTTCTTACATCAATTTAAGCAACTTAATATTTACACTCACAAATACTAGACCTTCGGACAAACTCGGAGTTAAGGATCCAGGGAACCACCCATCATGGAGAGAATCCTTAGACCTATTCGTCTGGACTTGGACCCGAATACACCAGCAGCTGGCAGGGTATGGAAGCATTGGTACCGTACTTTTGAGAATTTTCTGGATGAATGTGAAGTGGATGCTCCTACTAGGTTGAGGATACTTATCAACTATGTAACCTCAAAAGTGTTCGAATATGTTGATGAATGGGATAATTACGATCAGGTGATTCGGGCACTTAAGAAACTGTATGCCAAGACTCCAAATGAGGTCTATGCTAGACATCTACTGGCCACAGCCCAACAAGGGCCAGGGGAATCGATTAACGAATTCCTCCAAGAACTTCGCAGGCTCAGCATAGATTGTAACTTTCAGGCAGCCTCAGCTGAGCTGTACCGCGAAGAAATGATTCGTGATGCTTTCATCTGCGGGATTGCCTCTCCATTTATACGCCAGCGTCTACTAGAAAGTAAAACACTTGAGCTACAAAAAGCTTTTGACCTAGCTTGTTCTCTGGATTTGGCAAAGAGAAATGCAGACCTCTATCAGCTGCCCAGATCTCGATCTGCTGCTGTAACTGCAACCAGACAATTCAAGCGGTCTCAGGTGAACCCTATCATGGGGGAATCTAATTCTGATAATTCTGATGAAGAAGAGGAGGATGACCCCACTTTAGCAGCCTCTTGGCAATCTAGGAGGGAATGCTTCTTTTGTGGAGATGCTTTTCACCCTAGGAAAACCTGCCCTGCTCGCAATGCAATCTGCAGTTATTGCAAAAAAAAAAGGACACTTTGCTAAAGTTTGCCTATCAAGGGCCTCTACGAGGGCCAATCCAGCTAAGGCCTACTGAACTGCCCCAATTAGGTCCTAGCTGGAGCATCCTGATAGGCCCTATCAAGCTTCCTCTCGAGCTCTCTCCCGAAGAAGCACACCGAGAGTTTTAGCCACTCTCTGTGCAACGACACCAATTACAGCTGCTTGCCCACAGAACCTGTTTCATGCAGCTACAAAAGTTTTAATTAAAGGGCATACCTTAGATGCCTTAATTGACTCAGGAAGTACTGATAGTTTCATTAAGGAACAGATTGTTGCGAAATTGAAACTACATGTCTTCCCATCGGACCAGGCAATTGCGATGGCTCAGTCATCACTGAATACCAGAATCTCCGGCTTTTGTATTGTTGATATGACACTTAATGGTCGCATGTATCCCTCCACCTGACTTTCGGTACTCAAGGACTTATGTAGTGATCTCCTCTTAGGGCTGGATTTCCAGAAACAGCATAAGAAACTCACTATTGAGTTCGGCGGATCCAAACTTGGTCTTACTATTTCTAATATACCGTCTAAATTACCGTTTTGTGCATTATCAGCAGCTTCACTGGATGAACCCTCATTATTTGCCGGTATTCCGCCTCGATGCAAACCAATAATAACGAAATCGCGGCGCTTTAATCAGGAAGACCAATCTTTTATTGAGGCTGAAATCTCTCGACTTCTAGCAGAGGATATCATCGAACCATGTTCATCGCCCTGGCGGGCTCAAGTCGTCATTGTCAAGAACCCTCTAAAACCTCACAAACAGCGACTATGCATTGATTATTCGCAAACCATCAATCAATATACCGACTTGGACGCCTACCCATTGCCACGCATTGATGATATGGTTAATAAACTGGCCGAATACAAAGTGTTCTCAACTTACGACTTAAAGTGCCTATCATCAGGTACCCTTGAAGGTCTCAGATAAGCAGTACACGGCCTTTGAGGCTAATGGACGGCTGTACCAATTTCGTCGCCTCCCATTCGGGGTTACTAATGGAGTGGCTATCTTCCAACGGGCAATGGATGGCCTGGTTAAACAGGAAAACCTAAGGGATACTTTTCCCTATCTTGATAACATTACCATTGCAGGTCACGATCAACAGGAACACGACGCCAACCTCCAAAAATTTCGGGATGCCCTCCATCGCCGTAATTTAACCCTGAATGAATCCAAATCTGTTGAGTCGCAACCGACCATCAACATCCTTGGCTACTGCGTAGGCAATGGTATCATTAAGCCAGACCCAGAAAGACTTCGCCCGCTCCAAGAGCTCCCGTCACCTAAGAATCCGGCTTCTTTACGTCGGGCTCTCGGTCTGTTTGCATACTACGCTAAATGGATTCCTCATTTTTCGGACAAAATCCAACCCTTGCTGCATGCTAGATCATTTCCACTGGGAACAGCAGCTGTTGCAGCCTTTAACCTTCTCAAAAAACAGTTGGAGAAAGCGGCTCTTCACTCCATCGATGAGAATCTCCCTTTCGTGGTTGAATGTGATGCCTCGGAGGTGGCGATCTCGGCTACTCTGAATCAGGAAGGTCGTCCTGTAGCATTTATGTCCAGGACCTTACAAGGTGCTGAGCTACATTATCCTCCGGTTGAGGAGGAAGCCACAGCCATCATAGAGGCAGTACGGAAGTGGAACCATTTTCTAGCTCGCCAGCACTTTACATTAATCACGGACCAACGATCAGTCGCCTTCATGCTCGATAATCGAAAACGAACCAAAATTAAGAATAATAAAATACAACTTTGGAGGATGGAACTGGCCTCTTTTGGTTATACCATTCTCTATCGGCCAGGCAAGGAGAATGTGGCCCCGGACACCCTCACACGGGCATTCTGCTCCACTATGTCGTCCTCGACTCTCATGGATGTCCACAATGGATTGTGTCATCCTGGCGTTACGAGCATGCTACATTTCGTACGATCACGGAATCTCCCTTTTTCCACTGGAGATGTGAAGAAAATATGCTCAGAATGCCGGCTTTGTGCGGAATTAAAACCTCAGTTCTTCCGCCCCTCAGATGGTATACTCATACATGCAACCCAACCGATGCAACGACTTAGCATCGATTTTAAGGGCCCAGTGCCCTCTTCAACTCGGAACACATATTTGCTCACCATGATCGACGAATATTCACGTTTTCAGTTTGCCTTCCCCTGCTCCAATATGCTGGCGTCCACAGTAATCTGCTGCCTTGAGCAGGTATTTTCTCTCTGTGGCATGCCGGCTTATATTCACTCAGATCGGGGTCCATCCTTTATGTCAAGGGAACTCAAGGACTACCCCTCAGAACGGGGAATTGCTACAAGCAAAACAACACCATACCATCCCATCGGAAATGGGCAGGTAGAGAGGTATAACGGTATCATCTGGAATTCCGTACGTCTCGCTTTAAGATCTCGGGGCCTACCAGACCAGCAATGGGAAACAGTGCTTCCGGATGCATTGCACTCTATACGTCCCTGCTTTCTACAGCCACAAATACTACACCTCACGAGCGGTTCTTTGGATTCCAGCGTCGCTCATCTCATGGGACATCACTCCAGTCATGGCTAACTACTCCTGGACCTGTATTACTCCGAAGATACGTTCGGACGTCTAAAAATGACCCTCTCGTAGACGAGGTCGAACTAACCGATGCCAACCCCACCTATGCAAACATACGATATTCCGACGGCCGAGAATCTACCGTATCATTACGGGATCTGGCTCCCTGCCCACCAGGACCTAGTGGGACATCGGGTGATGGCATTTCACCAGGAAACTCTTGGGACCTATCGGGTACCCACTCTCCAGGATCCTGATCGGACACCAACTAGCTTGGTGCCGGTAGAACCCCGTACTCAAAGTTGCGACCCTCCCAGTACCGCGCATGAAAGTACTGATCCGCCACAGACCAGCTCTGCACCTCCCTCTGAACAGAGGCAGTCCGACTTTGAACCTGTTGGGGCTCGTACACGGAGCCATGATCTCCCCGACCCTTCACAGGGTAATCCAGGCCGCACAGACTCTGACCAATGGCCAACCGCATGTAAGCGGACCAGCGACCCACTACGACGGGAACCCAAACGGGTGCGACTCTTCCTCGTTTGGCGGCTGCGGAACAAAAGGTAGACCACAGCCTCCTAATCCTGCAGGAGGGAAGAATGTGATAATAATAACAACTTCCGGGAAGTTATGTCATCACTTCCTGTGAACTATGAACATACATCACTTCCTGTCATATGTCACTTCCTGTTGGACTGGTATAAATACTGGACTGTTCAGTATTGTAAGAGGCTTCTACCAGAGGCATGGTAAAGACCTCTCTTGTATATAGTGTGTTTGTAAGTTGCTTAAAGCTTACCTTAAAGTTACTTGATGTGTAAGACTCCTTTTCTTACATCAAGCTTAGTGCCGGGTTTGAGGTCCTGGTCTTCAAACAGTCTCTTCCTCAGGCGACCGAAGGCTGCACTGGCACACTGAAGGCGGTGTTGGACTTCGTCGTCGACATCTGCCCTTGTTGACAGTAGGCTCCCGAGGTATGGAAAGTGGTCCACGTTGTCCAAGGCCTTGTCGTGGATTTTGATAATCGGGGGGCAGCACTGTGTGGCGGGGGCAGGTTGGTAGAGGACCTTTGTCTTACGGATGTTTAGTGTAAGGCCTACGCTCTCGTATGCTTCGGTGAAGATGTTTACGATGGTTTGGAGTTCGACCTCCGAGTGAGCGCAGACGCGAGCATCGTCTGCATACTGTAATTCGATGACAGAGGATGGGACAACCTTGGATCTGGACTGGAGGCGACGGAGGTTGAACAGTTTCCCGTTTGTTCCGTAAATTAGCTCCACTCCAGTGGGGAGCTTACTGAGGGTGAGATGGAGCATTGCAGCAAGGAAGATTGAGAAGAGCGTTGGTGTGATGACACAGCCTTGCTTGACCCCGGTTCGTGCGTGAATTGGGTCTGTGGTGGAACCATTGGTCAGGATCACGGCTTGCATGTCGTCGTGAAGCAGGCGGAGGATAGTGACAAACTTTTGAGGGCAGCCGAATTTGAGGACACTCCATAATCCCTCACGGTTGAGTGTCGAAGGCCTTTGTGAGATCAAAGAAGGCCATGTACAGTGGTTGGTGCTGTTCCCTGCATTTCTCTTGTAATTGACGTGCGGTGAAGATCATGTCCATTGTGCCTCTTAGTGGGTGGAATCCGCATTGCGACTCTGGGAGGAGCTCTTCGGCCACTGGGAGAAGGCGATTGAGGAGGATTCTTGCGATGACTTTCCCTGTGGCAGATAGCAGGGAAACTCCTCTGTAATTACCGCAATCGGACTGGTCACCTTTCTTGAAGATGGTCACAATTACGGCATCTCTGAGATCCCCTGGCATGCTCTCCTCCTTCCAGATAAGAGAAATTAGTTCATGAATTCGCGCCAGTAGTGCTTCTCCGCCATGCTTTAGTGCCTCGGCGGGGATTCCATCTGCTCCTGAGGCCTGGTTGTTCTTCAGTTGTCGGATGGCCTTTTCAACCTTATGCCGGGCTGGGGTTGTGCTGAGATGGTGGCGGGTAGCATGCTGTGGGATGGAGTTGAGGACACTCGTGTCGAAGACAGAGTCGTGGTTAAGGAGATCTTCGAAGTGCTCCTTCCAGCGGGCACTGACTGCTTCCCTGTCCTTGATGAGTACCTCTCCGTTCTTGGCCCGCAGTGGAGAAGGGCCTTGGGTGCTTGGGCCACAGATGGTCTTGACTGCGCTAAAGAATCCACGCACATCGTGGTTGTCGGCTAGCTGCTGGATCTCCTGCCCACCATCTGTTCTTTAGGTCACGAGTTTTTTGTTGGACCTCGGCCTTCAGGCTTCTGTAGAGCTGCTTTCTTGCTCTCGAGTTCTGTTGCTGTTTCCAGATCAGAAATGCCTTGCCGTTGCGGCTTATTAGCTCCTGGATCTCCTGGTCATTCTCGTCGAACCAGTCTTGGCGTTTCCTGGTTGAGTGACCGAGCATCTCTTCACAGGTGCTGATTATGGAGGCCTTGAGTGCAGACCAGACGCTGTGGGCACTCTGTGTCTCTGCATCACTGGGAGTCGTCAGGTTGTTTGTGAGGCGCAGGCTGAATAGGACTTTCTTAGCGGGGTCTTTGAGTGTTCCAGCGTTAATTTTCCTGTGGCATTGTTTCTGTTGTCGCCGCTGTTTTGGGGCTACATTGATGGAGACGACAGAGTGGATTAGGCGGTGGTCTGTCCAGCAGTCGTCAGCTGCTGTCATGGCGCAGGTGCTGCGGACGTCCTTGCGGTCCCTCAGTCGGATGATGACGTAGTCCAGCAGATGCCAGTGCTTGGAACGAGGGTGCTGCCATGAAGCCTTGTACTTGTCTCTCTGACGGAACAAGGTGTTGGTTATGACGAGGCCATGTTGTAAGCGTTTCGACAGGAGGAGGGTACCTTTGGAGTTGGCTTTCCCTACCCCCTCTCTGCTGATCACACCTCCCCAGAGGTCTGTGTCCTTTCCAACTCTGTTGTTGAAGTCGCCAAGGAGGATCAGCTTGTCGCCCGTTGGGACTCGGGACAGGGATTGTTCGAGGCTGGAGTAGAATTCCTCTTTGGTCTCGTCTGTGGCTTCCAGTGTTGGGGCGTACGCACTGATGACCGTAGCGCACTGGTTTCGGGCTAGGTTGAGTCGACTAGTCATGAGGCGCTCGTTTATACCACTAGGGGAATCTCTGAGACGCCCGACCAGTTCATTTTTTATGGCGAAGCCTACCCCATGGAGGCGGCGTTCTTCTTCAGGTTTGCCTTTCCAGAAGAAGGTGTAACCACCGCCTTGCTCCTTGAGCTGGCCACACTGTGGGCAATGGCTTATGAAAGCTATAATTATAATAAGCAATATGAACAAGTTTCATTTAAATTTATATCCCACAACATGCAGCTTTTTCCTGAGTTAAGAACATAAGAAATAGGAGCAGGCCATTCGGCCCTTTGAGCCTGCTCTGCCATTCAATAAGATCATGGCTGACCTTCTACCTCAACTCCACCTTCCCACACTAGACCCATATCGCTCGATTCCCTTCATATCCAAACATCTTTCAATCTCTGTCTTTAATATACTCAACGACTGAGCATCCACAGCCGTCTGGGATAGAGAATTCCAAATATTCATCACCGTCGGAGTGAAGAAATTTCTCCTCATCTCACTCCTAAATGGCTGACCCCTTATTCTGAGACTGTGGCCCCCCCTATTTCTAAACTCCCCAGCCAGGGGAATCATCCCCCCAGCATCTACCCTGAGAAGCCCTGTAAGAATTTTGTATGTTTCAATGAGATCACCTCTCATTCTTCTAAATTCTAGGGAATATCGGCCTAGTCTCCTCAGTCTCTCCTCATAGGGCAATCCCCCACCCCAGGAATCAATCTAGTGAACCTTTGTTGCACTCCCTCTAAGGCAAGTATATCCTTCCTTAGTTAAAGAGACCAAGACTGTACACAGTACTCCAGGTGTGGTTTCACCAATACCCTATAAAATTGCAGTAAGATGTCTTTAAGCTTATACTCCATAATGTAGTAAAGGCCAACATACCATTTGCTTTCCTAATTGCTTGCTGTACCTGCATGTTAACTTAGAGTCATAGAGTCATAGAGTAATACAGCACGGATAGAGGCCCTTCGGCCCATCGTGTCCGCGCCGGCCATCAAGCCCTGCCTAATCTAATCCCATATTCCAGCATTTGGCCAGTAGCCTTGTATGCTATGGCATTTCAAGTGCACATCCAAATGCTTCTTAAATGTTGTGAGGGTTTCTGCCTCCACAACCCTTTCAGGCAGTGAGTTCCAGACTCCAACCACCCTCTGGGTGAAAAAGTTCTTTCTCAAATCCCCTTTTAGTGATTCGTGTACAAGAACACCCAGGTCCCTTTGAATTTCCAAATCTCTTTTTCCTACCAAAGTGCATTATATATCATCCACATTATATTCCATCTGCCATGTTCTTGCCCACTCACTTAACCTGTAATTTATGAATTAAAGATTTTTTTCTTTAACTGTGAGGCACAGCTCTCATCTTCTGCAATAATTTTAAGGAAACTTGGTTTTACATTTTATAACAGAGCACTAACTAATCAATTTGACTAATAATTGTGTATACAACACCCTCCTGCTTCTCTAGAGGGATATATATGGAGATTTACACTATGTGATAATACAGAAAAAAACAGAAAACACTTCATATAAATTGTTCATTATAAGAATGACATTTACTGTACATTTGCTATGTGTAGTGTGTCACAGGTCATATTTTATTGGTAGTTTAAAATACAGCAGCATAGGGCAGGAAATTGTGGAATTACCCACTTCCTCCAAAGATGGACAACTATACTACTTAGTACTATGCATGCTGCACAGAAAAAAATGTCAACCTCTGAATGCGTACAATGAAAAGTTGATCTTTCAAAGTAATTTACAATTCATGTTTCAATTATTTTGTACACACTAGAATATATACTGATTGTTGTCAGTAACAGCCATAAGCTACATTCAATGTTTTATATCCTTCCCGTAGGATAAAAAAAGAGTGGGGGGTTAATAAATCTCTTTAGAATAGGATTCCTACTGAGTTCTGGAAGGGTGGGAAATTGGCTGACTCCCATGATAAGCCAGCTGACAGTCGGAGCCTGGGGGGGGGGGGGGAGGAGTGATTCTGGAGGGCGGGACACGGATGGGCCGCCAGCGGCCCAGAGTTTTTTTTATAGTCACTTCTGCTCCTCTTCGAACTACCAAAAAAAAAGTTACTTCCAAAACATTTCCTAGGCCATTTCGTGAATGGCCCCTTTCTGCCCAATTGAATTTCATACATTGGGCCCCGATTGCAATTTTGTCTCAGGACACAGACTTGCATACCCAAGATGGCGGCAGCCAGAGCATCAGCGTAAATGTGTCGGTAAGTGACCCGATACCATTTTCAGGCTGCTACTGCCCTAATTACGCCAAGCAGAGGGAGTTATAATTGGCTCCCGTGTTTCTGCATCTAGCTTCAAACATAGAGGAGCTGTTGGCTCCAATCACAAGGTGAGTGGACTCCTGATTAGCAGTTACATTTTTTTAAACTTCAAATTAGATTTTCAGGTGCCACCTCTCAGGGTCTGTTTTCATGATGCCATCCTCTTTCTTCATCACAGCTCATATGACATTTTCAAAGCAACCCCCTCAGAGCTCTGTTCCAATTAGGTGACAAGATACAGGACCAGGCTGCCCAAACAGCTGAAAAAAGTGACAGAGTCTGCTGAAGAGTCCTCCCGGGACTCAGAAGCCCTGAGACAAGGATCACCTTTGGTCCCATGACCCACAGCACAGCTAAGCGCCTATGGGGTTCCTGGCCCTCAAGGTAACACTTCAGCACAGTACCAGGGTAGGTTTAAGAGTAGCACAGTAAGGCAGGTAGTAAAAAGATTTTTTTTTTAAATTTCAGATTTCCAGCATCTGCAGTATATTGCTTTTGTATTAGTAAAAAGAAGCCCTTGTTATAGATATAGATATTAATTTTGGGGGATAAAATTCCACACTGTGCACTCGGATGATATCCTACTGTCTGGAAATTTCTGGTAAACAGAATGACCGTACTGGGGGGAAATGATTGGAAATATAAATTGTCCTTGTGGCACTCTGGAGTGGTTGGTCAAATCTCTTCAGATTGGTTTCTCCACCCAAGCTTGCTGTAGTGACAGAACATATCCCATTCGCTCTGTCAGTTGACAGTAGCACTAAATCTGTGGGAAACATTTGATCTTTTTCTATTCTGACAATGTCGCCAACTTATGTTTTGTGATCTTGTCTGGTCAAGGTTATCACTTAGAATCACATACACAGGAGTGTTATTTACTTCATTGTCTGCTTTATGCCGTAACTAATCCTCATAATCCTGTTTAATTGCTGTTACTGTAATTACAAAAAACAATATGCAAAATAGCATAACTAATATAAAGTCCAGTATTCCAAGGTGGGTCTATTCTTTGGATTTTTATGCAAAGATGTTTGGAAGTTAGTTTACAACAGAATACACCATTTCTTGTATGCCACCTTACTGAACGATTGCTACCTTAAGCAGACCTCTGATATATTCTTGAGGGAGCAGCATGGTGTGTAGACGATAATGGAAAGATACCACCTAGTTGGCCACTTTCTCCTTTGGTGTAATCTTATTCTGCGAGCCTCTCTCGTATCCTCTTGCTGTGGACAGTTAAATCATTTTGTGCTTTGACAAATCCTGCAGGTAACTTACTCCCTTTTCTATGGGCTTAAGTTAGGTCTGTACCAATTCTGGCATAAACAACAACTTGTATTTATATAGCGCCTTTAACATAGTAAAACGTCCCAAAGCGCTTCACAGAAGTGTTAAAAGACAAACAATTTGACACCAAGCCACATAAGGAGAAATTAGGGCAGGTGACCAAAGGCTTGGTCAAAGAGGTAGATTTTAAGGAGCGTCTTAAAGGAGGAAAGAGAGGTAGAGAGGCGGAGAGGTTTAGGCAGAGAATTCCAGAGCTTAGGGCCTAGGCAACAGAAGGCACTGCCACCAATGGTTGAGCGATTATAATCAGGCATGCTCAAGAGGGCAGAATTAGAGGAGCGCAGATATCTCAGGGGTTGTGGGGCTGGAGGAGATTACAGATATAGGGAGGGATTACAGAGATAAACGGCTGAAATTCTGGGACAGCAGGCTTCACTCTTATTACGCTGTAATTTGCATACAAGCACCACTATGTGGGCAATCTTTGTCTGAAATATCGACTTTGACTGGAGTGATTAGAAAAATCTTCTGTCAGCTATGTTGTTAAAAAAAACAATTCTGTAAACTGTCTTTCACCAATTTCAGGCAACAAAATCTTTTTCTTGCCTCCCACTTCATGCTGGAATTACACGAGTTTTGCGCCCAAAAAACCGTGAAATTTTAGGCACCTGGTATTTAACAGTATTTGGGAGGGAATACGGTTTTGCTGTACTTGGGGATAGTACTATGGTTTGGTAGTAGTAAGGGTTGATCCTGCAATTTATCAGCAGTGCAGTGGGGCTGCTGGGGTTTGGAAGCATGTGGGTCCTTTGCTCTAACATCACAGTGGAAAGGCAACCTAAGGTTGGTAGAACTGGTGTTAAAATGTGAGGTTTGGCTTACTTAGATTCGTTATGTCTGTCAGCAGTGAGGGGAAAGGCAGGGAATGAGACAGATAGCACTGGATGGGATGAAGGGGGCAAATCTCATGTCTACCAGCATTGATTTGCAACTTTCTAAAGGGATCTCTGTAAACAGCAAAGCTGGTGTTTAGCAATTGGTTTCTGGATATGTCTGTGTAATCTGTCTCTCAACTGTAAGAAAATCTAAGCATTCCAATAGCTAATTAGCAACAAAACAGTGATAAATAAAACATTCAAAATTCAATTTTTAAAAAAATGTTGAGAAAGACACTGTACATGTATCTCACTCTCTTTCTCTCCCTGTCACTGTGTCAGACAGCTGTTACTAATTAGAATGTTTATATTTATTATCAGGTTATACACAAGTAATAATTAGAGGCTTTTCTATCCAATAACAGAGCAGGTGATATTGGGAAGCTTTCACTTCAAAATTTTTTTTGAAAAATGAACTCAAATTATGGTGAGGAAAGACCATGGCCAGAATTTTCTTCAGGGTGGCATGTTGGGGGTGGGCCTTGGAGGCAGGTGGCCGGGTTTCCCGCAGGCAGTGCCGAGTTTGAATGTGAGGCCTCTGTTTGCCGCCTACAGCCAGGCAGCATGAGAGGCTGACTGGCTGGCTGCGGGCAGGTAGACTTCAGTTGCGAGGGGTGGTCCAGGGGAGGGATCACGGGGCGGGGGGGTCGTGAATCGGGAGGGAGAAGAGAGGCTCGGGGGGGGGCGTGGTTGCAGGATTGGCAGTGGATCAGGGAGGTCGGGGATCGGCAGGTGATGGCAGGGTGGTTGGGGATCGACAGGCAAGCGGGGAAAATCAGGGTCGGCCACCGGAGGATCGTGGCTGGACTCATCATCATCATTGGGGGGGGGGGGGGGGCGGCGGCTGCCTGGGAATACAATCGGAGGCCCCATTGGGGGGGGGGGGCTCTCTGATCGCTGGGGGTGGGTATGGTTGGGACCCTGGATCCAAGAGGTAGGTATAAATCCACTTACCTCCTGGGTGCAGCAGTCCCCGCCTCTGTTTAAATGCCAGGTTTCACAAATTGTGTGAAACCCGTCCACAGGCAGTTAAATTCAAAATGGACGGGGACAAAGAGGCTTCCAGCCTCATTACAATATTTAAATTAAGGTAACACCCCATGGGAGCGGGTTGGTCACCTACCCCCATCCCACCTCCATCAAAACCGGAAGTGGGCGGGTTGGAGGCGGGGTCAGGTCAGGAATCCCACTTTTAACACTTTAACTGCCCCATGCTCCAAACCCACCCTTTTTTTTTTAAATGAGAAAATTCCGGCCACTATTTCTCTCAGCTTACTACAGTTCCTGAATTTTATAGAACACAAAACAAAAGCTATAACTGGTATCTAGTCAGTTCACTAATTTTCTTCTCGTTTTTTTCGCACACATGCACACATCCTCTGTTTAAAAGAATGCTCAATATAAACTGTAACTGAATAATGATTTCCTAATTTGTCCTTTAGCTTTTCTTCAAAATATTTTTTAAAACAGCAAAGTATTACATTACTTTCCATCAGTGCACCTGACAGAACAGTCTGGTGCATCATGGAGTGTAATGTAATACCGAACAAGCACAGATTGCAGAATCCAAAATTCAGCAAAGAGCATCACAGGTCTAGGCAAAAATATCAAGTCCAAGTCTGGGATTTTGGGAGAAGCTGTGGCCTTCAGGTAGAAACTTTAATCAAGACATAAAAGACAATTTAATTTATATATTTAATCATATTATGAAATGTAATTTTTTGCACTCGTTATATTGTTTACACCTTTATTTTTGACATTGAAATTTCAGTTACTGGGGGAAAAAAAGGCATATGAAAATTTTTCATAAAGCATTTTTGAGCGTGTGAAAAAAGATAAAATAGCGTCTCCCAATGGGCAGAGCCTGCAAGAGTATGCTGACTCAGAGCAATTATTCAATGGTCCGGAATTTGCGGTCAGCGGTGAAGCAAAGGCGTTCGCTGCTGCCCCCGAAGTAAGCTTCACACAAAGATCTTGCGATCTGTGTCGAGAACTTTGGATTTTCTGACACTCAATTAAAATGAACAGAGTTTAGTGGGGATCCCCTAGTGCGAGCTGCTGTGACGTCAACAATCTGTCTCAGCAGCCAATCAAAATGCAGAATTCTTACAGACAGCGAACCAGAAAGAGGGTAAGCGCTTGAAATTTTAACTTTTTAAAAATGTTAGAGAGAGCAAAACAAAATTGGGGCTCTCACATGGGGAAAAGGCAAACTGAAATAAAGATGAAGGGGGAAAAATTCGGTAGCTTAGCACCTCCAGATGGTGGTAACGGGGCGCTGATGCAGTAGCGCCGGGGCGAGGTGAATCCAGCGCCACACGGCAAATCCGGTCCACCCCCATTGCGCCGCCAGCATGAGGTACCGCCGGGGACTTCAACACGAGGCAGATCGTGACGTCAGTGAGCTCACTGGGCACCCGATCTGGAAAATTAATTGTCGCCACTTATCTTAGCGCTTCGACCAGACAGTGACAGGGAGAGCTGGCGTGCAGCTGCAAGAAGCCGGCTCCAGCGACGTTATTTAAAGGCATCAGCATTAATCACTCCCAGCTGTCAGGGCAGATTAGTTTCAGTCGTTTGTTGTCAGTTTCATCCAGTGGAGCAGTTTGTATGAGTAATTTCAAGCTTCTTTTGTATCAACAGTCTTCTGGCAAGTGCAAAGTAGCTACATTTATTGTTCAAAGATTCAAACTGCTACACTTGGTAACATTAATGGGGGAATTTCAACTCACCCTCCATGATCTATGACAGAGGGAGTGTAGGCAGCGAGAAATATGGGAACATGTGCGCCGAGGGATGAGGAGGGACATCCGGGCTTTTACCAGGAGGCCTTACCATGAGTGCATTCTGACAGCAGTTCTCCTACCTTCGATTAAGCGAGGAGCAGTGTATTAAATGGCTCTGCATCACCAAGGTGGTGGTCACAGAACTCTGCCACCTCCTCCAAACAGACCTCCAGCCTCACACCAGTATGATATAAACCCCTTATCCCTTTTGCACACCACATGCCCATCATACCATCCCTGTGTCATACCATATCACAGTGTCCTCAGGTGAAATGAGAGAGACCACAAAATATTGCAAACTCCATTAATAAATTTATGCATAAACATATCACATTCATTCTAATAACTAATGACCCTTGTTCCTGCCATAGTTCAATAGCTGTCATTGTGTGCAAGGTGTGGGATGTGGGTGTGAGTGTTGGTAGGTAGAGATTGCTGGTGGGTGAGCGCTGGGAGGTGTGGTGCTTTGGGCAGTGTGTGAAGCTTATGGTGCAGATGGTGGTATGTAGCATTTGGTGAAGCATTCAATCACCCCGAGCACCCGCCGGAGGTGGATCTGCCATGAGCACACCTGCTTCAGTCCTCCGGCTCCTTCTCCTTGTGCTTCTTGCTGAGGCAGCTGCACAGACAGCAACGCTGAGAATGAGGTGCTGCAGTATCAATGAACCTCCCTTTAAGTACTGGGAAAAGCCTGTAGCAATGATGAGTTGCGATTAGGCTGAACCCGATATTGGTCCACTCTTTCAGTGTAACGCCACTGAGCTTGGTCTTTAAGGCTTGATATAGGCACCAACGATATAGGTAAAAACCGGGATGAGGTCCTAAAAGCTGAATATAGGGAGTTAGGAGGTAAATTAAAAAATAGGACCTCAAAGGTAGTAATCTCAGGATTGCTACCAGTGCCACGTGCTAGTCAGAGTAGAAATAGAAGGATATTTCAGATGAATACGTGGCGAGAGGAATGGTACCAGGGGGAGAGATTCAAGTTCCTGGGGCATTGGAACCGGTTCTGGGGGAGGTGGGACCAGTTCAAACCGGACAGTTTGCACCTGGGCAGGGCTGGAACCGATGTCCTAGGGGGTGTGTTTGCTAGTGCTCTGGGGGAGGGTTTAAACTAAGATGGCAGGGGGTTGGGAAGCAGAGGAAAGGGAAACGAGGATAAAAGCAAAAGAAAGGAAGGAGAAAAACAAAAGTGGCAGAGAAATCAACGGTTTAAATCAAACATGGCCACAGTAAATAATAATTCTAATAGGTCTAAGAGCATTAAAAAAATAAGCCTGAAGGCTTTGTGTCTTAATGCGAGGAGCATTCGTAATAAGGTGGATGAATTGGCTGCGCAAATAGAGGTAAACGAATATGATTTGGTTGGGATTACGGAAACGTGGCTCAAGGATGGCCAAGGCTGGGAACTCAACATCCAGGGGTATTCGATATTCAGGAAAGATAGGCAAAAAGTAAAGGGCGGCGGGGTAGCATTACTGGTTAAAGAAGGAATTAACACAATAGTAAGGAAGGATATTAGCTCTGATGATGTGGAATCTGTATGGGTAGAATTGAGAAATACCAAGGGGCAGAAAATGTTAGTGGGAGTGGTATATAGACCTCCAAACAGTAAGGCGGAGGTTGGGGATGGCATTAAAAGGGAAATTAAAGAAGCGTGCAATAAGGGCACAGCAGTCATCATGGGTGACTTTAATCTACATATAGATTGGGCTAACCAAATTAGTAACAATACTGTGGAGGAGCAATTCCTGGACCAATATGTCGAGGAACCAACCAGAGATCAGGCTGGGTATTATGTAACGAGAAAGGATTAATTAGCAATCTTGTTGTACGAGGCCCCTTGGGTCGGAGCGATCGTAATATGATTGAATTCTTCATTAAGATGGAGAATGAAGTAGTTGACTGAGACTAGGGTCCTAAATTTAAATAAATGAAACTACGATGGTCTGAGGCGCGAGTTGGGTAGGATTGATTGGGGAATGTCACTCAAAGGGTTGACGGTGGATAGGCAATGGCAAACATTCAAAGACCGAATGGATGAACTACAGAAAATGTTCATCCCAGTTTGGCATAAAATAAAACAAAAAAGGTGACTCAACCGTGGCTAACAAGGGAAATTAGGGATAGCATAAGATCCAAGGAGAGGACATAAAATTGGTCAGAAAAAGCAATAATCCTGAGGGTTGGGAGCAATTTAGGATTCAACAATGGAGGACAAAGGGATTAATTAAGAAGGGGAAAATAGAATATGAGAGTAAGCTTTCAGGGAACATAAAAACTGACTGTAAAAGCTTTTATAGATATGTGAAGAGAAAAAGATTAGTGAAGTCAAGCGTAGGTCCCTTGCAGTCAGAATGAGGGTAATTTATAATGGAGAACAAAGAAATGGCAGACCAACTGAATACATATTTTGGTTCTGTTTTCACAAAGGAGGACACAAATAACCTCCCAGAGATGCCGGGGAACATAGGGTCTGATGAAAGGGAGGAACTGAAAGAAATCAATATTTGTAGGGAAATGGTGTTAGGGAAATTGATGGGATTGAAGGCCGATAAATCCCCAGGGCCTGATAATCGACATCCTAGGGTACTTAAGGAAGTGGCTCTAGAAATAGTAGATGCATTGCTAATCATCTTCCAACATTCGATGGAAACTGGAACAGTACCCATGGATTGGAGGGTAGCTAATGTTACCCCACTATTCTAGAAAACGGGGAATTACAGACCGGTAAGCCTGACATCTGTAGTGGGGAAAATGCTAGAGTCCATTATAAAAGATGTAATAGCAGAGCACTTGGAAAACAGTGACAGGATCGGACAAAGTCAACATGGATTCACAAAATGTAAATCGTGCTTGACTAATCTACTGGAATTTTTTGAGGATGTAACTGGTAAAATAGATAAGGGAGAACCAGTGGATGTGGTGTATCTGGACTTTCAAAAGGCTTTCGATAAGGTCCCGCATAAGAGATTCGCGTGTAAAGTTAAGGCACATGGGATTGGGGGCAAGTTATTGACTTGGATAGAGAACTGGTTGGCGGACAGAAAGCAAAGAGTTGGAATAAACAGGTCCTTTTCCGAGTGGCAGGCAGTGACTAGTGGGGTACCGCAGGGATCGGTCCTTGGACTCCAGCTATTCACTATATATATTAATGATCTAGACAAGGGAACTAGATGTAATATCTCCAAATTTGCAGATGACACAAAGCTGGGTGGGCGTGTGTGCTGTGAGGAGGATGTCGAGAAACTCCAGGATGATTTGGACATGTTGGGTGATTGGGCAGAAACATGGCAGATGCAATATAACGTGGATAAATGTGAAGTTGTCCACTTTGGTGGCAAAAACAGGAAGGCAGATTATCTAAATGGCAATAGGTTGGGAGAAGGGGAAGTGCAACGAGACCTGGTGTCCTTGTGCACCAGTCGCTGAAGGTAAGCATGCAGGTGCAGCAGGCGGTTAAGAAGGCAAATGGTATGTTGGCCTTCGTAGTGAGAGGGTTTGAGTACAGGAACAAGGATGTCTTGCTGCAGTTGTACAGGGCCTTGGTGAGACCACATCTGGAGTATTGTGTGCAGTTTTGGTTGCCTTATCTGAGGAAGGATGTTCTTGCCATGGAAGGAGTTCAGCGAAGATTTACCAGGCTGATACCTGGGATGGCAGGAATGACGTATGAGGAGAGATTGGGTCGATTGGGCTTGTACTCGCTAGAGTTTAGAAGAATGAGAGGTGATCTCATTGGAACTTATAAAATTCTGACAGGACTGGACAGACGAGATGCTGGAAGGATGTTCCCGATGGTCAGGGAGTCCAGAACCAGGGGACACAGTCTAAGGATAAAGGGTAGGCCATTTAGGACAGAAATGAGGAGGAATTTCTTTACCCAGAGCGTGGTGAACCTGTGGAACTCTCTACCACAGAAGGCGGTGGAGGCCAGTTCATTAAATATATTCAAGAAGGAGTTGGATATATTTCTTAAGGCTAAAGGGATCAAGGGGTATGGGGAGAAAGCAGGGACCGGGTACTGAATTTGGATGATCAGCCATGATCGCACTGAATGGCGGAGCAGGCTCAAGGGGCCGAATGCCGTACACCTGCTCCTATCTTCCATGTTTCTATGTTTAGTGCTCCAATCATTTCTTTGAGCAGTGAGAATGAATTTTGCATGCAGTCTAAAGCACGAACGCCTGGTGCTAATTCTCAAACTTTTCTAAAGACACCGCCCATTCCTGGGCTATAATGAATTTCTAGCCCAAACAAACTTAAAAAAATGTTTTAATTTAAAATGTTACATTTTCTTAAATTTTTAAAAAAATAAATTGCACACTGCAAAAACTTTTAATGAGTTTTTCAGGGCCATAACCTTTGTTTAGCAGTCAATACGCTGTCAAACCCTCAGTTGCACCTACTCCCTCTGGGTCTAACTTTTTGTGGGAAATTTAACAGCGTACTTACTGCGCAAGAGCCAAAGTTTTCGTCAGTTTCCCTGATTTGAGCGATTACACTGTGCGGGGGGCTCAGCGCAGCCCTTTGTCAGAGCTGTGAATGACAGGCCGCAACTTCAGGGTTTCCACATGCGTCTGCGCCAAATCCTGAAGTTGCGGTCAGTTTGAACGGTGGAATGATAGCGAACGCTGCCAGTTCGTCATCATCCGGACCCCAAATTCCGGGCCAATATTTTTCCATGATGGGTTCAGCATAACAGCTCAAAGCTCAGATTAAGAATGGAATTTCCATTAGAGTACCACGTAGAGACATCACAGGTAAGCATAAAAATGGAAACAACAGCTTCCACTTACATTGCACCTTTAACATAAAATAACATCCCAAGGCATTTTGTAGCGCCATAAAGAAAATAGACACCAAGCCAAAGGAGACATTAGGAGATGCAACTAAAATCTTGTCAAACAGGTGAGTTTTTAAGGAGGATCATAAAAGGACGGTTCAGCAGGTAATTTCAGAGATTAGGATCTAGGTGGGTGAAGGAATGGCCACCAGTGGCAGAGTGAACAGAAGAGGGGATGCACAAGAGGCCAAAGTCAGAGGACTGGAGGGTGCGGTGAGGTGTTGTGGGACTGGAGGAGTTTATAGAGATAGGAAAGGTCAAGGCCATGGAAGGATTTAAACACAAGGTGTGAATTTTAAATGAGAGCTGTGTGGGAACTGGAAGCCAAAGTGGATCAGTGAGGACAGGTGTGATGGGCGAGCATGACTTGGTGCAGGATAGGATACAGGCAGCAGAGTTTTGGTTGAGCTGAAGATGAGAGGGTGGAAGATGGGAATTCATCAAGGAGAACATTAGAGTAATTGAATTTGGAGTTGAAAAAGACAAACTTAACTGGGCGGGTGGTGGGGGGGGTGTGGGGGAGGAGGAGAATACTCATTTTTGGGGCAGAATTCTGGCAGGGCAGGACATCTGCTCACCCTTACAGAAAAATGGGTGGGATGAGGCAGATCTGGGTCAGGGTTCATTTTGTGTGGATGATGGCCTCCCAGCAAGGTGCCTGTCACCAGAAGGGAGTCCACCAGTGCGATAGCAGAAGATCCTGGTGGTGCTTTTGCAGGGATCCCGCTGCAGTACCAGAACAGGTGCTGAGAGACCTTAAAGAAGCAAAAACGCCCTGAAAATGACAACAAGGTTCCCACTGATGGCCGCAGGAAAGACCAAGGCCTTCAGCCAGTAAGTGCTGGGCCCGACTTGGTGGAAAGGGGGCCAAGTACTACTACTGCTGCAACAACTACTTCCATTTACATAGCACCTTTAACATACAAAAATTGTCTAAAAGCACATCACAGAAGTGTGGTAAAAAAAATAGACGCTAAACCAAAGAATGCGGTATTAGGTAGTGTGATCAAAAGCTTGGTTAAACAGGTGGGCTTTAAGAAAGGTCTTGAAGGAAGAGGGGAAAGTCAGACGGAAGGAATACTAGAGCATGGGACCTAGGAAGCTGAAAGCATAGCCAAAAGGCCTTTATTCGCTACTGTGAAAACTCGGGCCTTTACCTCCACTTCCCAGAGCCTATCAACACCTTACAGTGGTATAAGTGGAGCAGATACAATGGAAATCTGCTGGGGGCCCAGACACCATCCCACCTGCAATTTGCATGAAAGAGGAGCCAGTGGTAGTCCTGCAGGGCCGGGGAAGGAAAATCACGATTGGGCTTACAAGGCAACCACCACCCTAATTCTCCCTTATTATCCACCACGACTAGTCTGACTTTTGATGGGATCACAGATGAGAATCCCACCCCCCCCAACTTTAATAATGTAGAGATATATTTAGTAACTCAGTGATTAGTTTTAAGACAGCTCCTGTCTCATCAAAATTAACAGGCTTAATAACCTCGTTAGTAACATTTCGTGGGTTGTTTTAGGAGCTGATTGTTAAAAACAATGATTGTTTTAAGAACTTAGCTAAATGCAGTATCCAGCAAAATCTAATATTTTGCAAATGTATTTGACTTTTAAAATAATTTTCATTTTTTAAAGGTCCATAAAATTAATTTGACAAATTTAGTCTTGGAATTTATTCTTCTCTGAAAACTTAAAGAATGATTTTTAAAAATCTTTATCTCTCTTTGTTCATTTACACAAGCTACAAACGTCAACGGAAAAGTTAGCCAATGACAGTTAGAGGTACTGACTCTTTACATATCAGCACAAGCAACAGCCACATAAAAGGCTTGTATTAAAAACATGGGTTTTACTCAAAGTAAGAGTATATTTTTAAACCTTTTATCATAGACAACCTAATCACAGAAAGGCTGGTGTACCTCTAACTTGCTTTATCTATCCATCTGAAAATCACAAGTATATTAAGGCCTCACCAATGCCCTGTATAATTGTAGTAAGCCTGTTTTACTCTTATACTCAAATCCCTTTGTAACAAAAGCTAACATACCATTTGCTTTCTTAATTGCTTGCTGTACCTGCATGTTAACTTTGTGATTCATGTACAAGGACACTCAGTACCCTCTGAATGCAAACATTTCCCAGTGTCTCACCATTCAAAAAATATTCTGCTTTTTTGTTTTTCCTACCAAGGTCAATAACTTCACATTTCCCCACATTGTATTCCATTTGCCATGTTCTTGCCCACTCAATCAACCTGTCCATATCTCTCTTCAGCCTCTGTGTCCTCCTTACAGCTTACTTTCCCACCTAACTTTGTATCATCAGCAAACTTAGAAGCATTACACTCAGTCCCTTCATCCAAGTCATTAATATAGATTGTAAATAGCTTAGGCACAAGTACCGATCCTTGTGGTACCCCACTATTTACAGCCTGTCAAGCCGAAAAAGTCCCATTTATTCCTACTCTCTGTTTTCTGTCCATTAACCAATCCTCAATCCATGCCACAATATCATGAGTCGTAATTTTGTGTAATAACCTCTTGTGTAGCACCTTATCACAGAATCACAGAATCACAGAAACACCACAGTGCAGATAGAGGCCATTTCGGCCCATCGAGCCTGCACCGACACATATCCCACCCGATCCCTGTAACCCCTACACCAACACATATTCCACCCTATCCCCGTAACACTAAGGGTCAATTTATCATAGCCAATCAACCTCACCCGCACATCTTTGGACTGTGGGAGGAAACTGGAGCACCCGGAGAAAACCCACGCAAACACGGGGAGAATGTGCAAACTCCACACAGACAATCATCCGAGGCCGGATTTGAACCCGGTGTCCCTGGCGCTGTGAGGCAACAGTGCTAACCACTATGCCACCGTGCTGCCCAAAAAGCCTTATCTAAGGCTTTTTGAAAATCCAAATACACTACATCCACTGGTTCCCCCTTAGCCATCCTACTAGTTACATCTTCAAAAAACTAACAGATTTGTCAAACACGATTTCCCTTTCATAAAACCATGTTGACTCTGCCTAATAAGAGTATGATTTTCTAAGTGCCCTGTTACCAAGTCCCTAATAATAGATTCTAGCATTTTGCCTACTGGAGACCGGAAGGAGCAGACCTGGTGGGAGCACAGTGAGAGTGGAGCAGTTAAAAGGAGCAGTCCCGAGTGGCAGGAGCCTGAGACCGGAAGGAGCGGGCCTGGAGGGACCATAGAAACATAGAAGATAGGAGCAGGAGTCGGCCCCTCGAGCCTGCTCTGCCATTCAATGCGATCATGGCTGATCATCCCAATTCAGTACCCTGTTCCTGCCTTCTCTCCATACCCCTTGATCCCATTAGCCTTAAGAAATACATCCAACTCCTTCTTGAATATATTTAATGAATTGGCCTCCACTGCCTTCTTTGGCAGAGAATTCCACAGGTTCACCACTCTCTGGGTGAAGAAATTCCTCCTCATCTCTGTCCTAAATGGCTTACCCCTTATCCTTAGACTGTGACCCCTGGTTCTGGACTCCCCGACCATCGGGAACATCCTTCCAGCATCTAGTCTGTCTAGTCCTGTTAGAATTTTATAAGTTTCGATGAGATCCCCTCTCATTCTTCTAAACTCCAGCGAGTATAAGCCCAATCGACTCAATCTCTCCTCATACGTGATTCCCGCCATCCCAGGTATCAGCCTGGTGAATCTTCGCTGCACTCCCTCCATGGCAAGAACGTCCTTCCTCAGATAAGGCGACCAAAACTGCACACAATACTCCAGATGTGGTCTCACCAAGGCCCAAGGCCCTGTACAACTGCAGCAAGACATCCTTATTCCTGTACTCAAACTCTCTCGCTACGAAGGCCAGCATACCATTTGCCTTCTTAACCGCCTGCTGCACCTGCATGCTTACTTTCAGCGACTGGTGCACAAGGACGCCCAGGTCTCGCTGCACTTCCCCTTCTCCCAATCTATTGCCATTCAAATAATAATCTGCCTTCCTGTTTTTGACACCAAAGTGGATAACCTCACATTTATCCACATTATATTGCATCTGCCATGCTTCTGCCCAATCACCCAACCTGTCCAAATCATACTGGAGTTTCTCGACATCCTCCTCACAGCACACACGCCCACCCAGCTTTGTGTCGTCTGCAAACTTGGAGATATTACATCTAGTTCCCTCATCCAGATCATTAATATATATTGTGAACAGCTGGGGTCCAAGGACCGATCCCTGCGGTACCCCACTAGTCACTGCCTGCCACTCGGAAAAAGCCGTTTATTCCAACTCTTTGCTTTCTGTCTGCCAACCAGTTCTCTATCCAAGTCAATACCTTGCCTCCAATCCCATGTGACTTAATTTTACACGCTAATCTCTTATGCAGGACCTTATCAAAAGCCTTTTGAAAATCCAAATACACTACATCCACTGGTTCTCCCTTATCTATTTTACCAGTTACATCCTCAAAAAATTCCAGTAGATTAGTCAAGCACGATTTACCGACCACGACCACAGCGATAGCAGAGCAGTTAAAAGGAGCAGTCCTGAGCAGCAGGAGCCTGAGGCTGGAAGGAGCGGAACTGGAGGGAGCACAGCAGTTAAAAGGAGCGACAGCAAGTCAACAGGCAGTTTTTGAAAAAGTGACATCAGAGTAAAAAAAAAGTGACATCGGCACAAGGAAAGGAGCTGATTGGTGAGTAGCTGGTGAGTGTATTTTTTTTTAAGTTTGTAAGTTTATTTCTGCTAAGTTAGTTAATAGCCTATTAAATATAGAGGGAAAGAGCTGATTGATGAGTAGCTGGGGCGTGTTTTTTGTTAAGTTTTAAGTTTATTTCTGCTGGGTTAGTTCTTAGTCTATTAAATAGAGGCATGGCAGAGCAGCTCAGTCCCATGGAGTACACATCTTGTGCCATTTGGGAAGTCCTGGACGCTTCGCGTAGCCTGGACGAGCACATGTGCGGGATGTGTCGCCAGCTACAGCAACTCGAGCACCGGGTTTCGGAGCCTGACCGGCGGCTGGAGTCATTGCGGTGCATCCGCAGAACTGAGAGTTACGTGGATAGCACGTTTCCAGAGGTGGTCACCCCGCAGCTTAAGAGAATGCAGGCAGAGGGAGAATAGGTGTCCGCCAGACAGAAGAGAAGGACCAGGCAGGTGGTGCAGGAGTCCCCAGAGTGCATCGCGTTCTCCAACCCAGTATTCTGTTCTGAGTACTGGTGATGACAATGGTTCCTCTGGGGAGTGCAGCCAGAGTCAAGTCTACGGCACCACGGGTGGCTCAGCTGCACAGGGATTGGAGCAAAAAGAGTGGAAGAGCAATAGTGGTAGGGGATTCGATAGTTAGGGGAGCAGACAGGCGTTTCTGTGGCCATAGACGTGACTCCAGGATGGTATGTTGCCTCCCTGGTGCCAGGGTCAAGGATGTCACTGAGCGGTTGCAGGACACTCTGAGGGGAGAGGGTGAACAGGCAGAGACTGTTGTCCATATTGGTACCAACGACATAGGCAGAAAGGGGGATGAGGTCCTGCAGGCAGACTATAGGGAGCTAGGACAGAGATTAAAAAGCAAGACCTCAAAGGTAGTAATCTCTGGATTACTCCCGGTGCCATGTGCTAGTGAGTACAGGAATAGGAGGGTAGAACAGATTAATGCGTGGCTCGAGAGATGGTGCAGGAGGGAGGGCTTTAGATTCCTGAGGCATTGGGACCGTTTCTGGGGAAGGTGGGACCTGTACAAGCCAGACGGGTTACAGCCGGGACCAATATTCTCGCGGGGAGGTTTGTTAGTGCAGTTGGGGAGGGTTTAAACTAACTTGGCAGGGGGATGGGCAGCAGCATATAGGAGTAGAAAAGAGGAATAAGGTACATAAAAGAGTGAGTGTGTTGGATAGTACTAGAGAAGATAGTACTAAAGGCGGTAGTAGTACCATATTAGATAGGAGCAGACTAAGAAAGACTACGAAAAATTCAAAAATGGGTTTAGAATGCATGTACGTAAACGCACAAAGTGTGGTGAATAAGGCAAACACAATTAGCTGGGTGGCAATATGATATTGTGGCAATAACAGAACGTCACTTAAAAATGGTGAGGACTGGGCACTTAATATTCAAGGGTACAAGGTGTTCAGAAAAGATAGGGAAGGAAAAAAGGGAGGTGGGGTGGCAGTGCTTATTAAGGAAGACATTGTAGTGTTGGAAAGGGAGGATGTTCTTGAGGGGACAAGGACAGAATCCATTTGGTTAGAGTTGAGGGGCAAAAAGGGTATGATCACACTATTGCGGGTATTCTATAGGCCTCCAAATAGTGAGAGGGAGGTAGAGGAGCAAATCTGCAGGGAAATCGCAGAGATATGCAAGAGCTATAGAGTGGTGATATTGGGGGACATTAATTACCCAAATATCAATTGGGATAATGCTACGGCAAAGGGAAAGGAGGGGGAGGAATTTCTGAAATATGTTCAGGAGAATTTCCTTGACCAGTATGTTCTTGGCCCAACTAGGAAGGAGGCATTGCTGGATCTGGTGCTGGGGAATGAGGTGGGCCAGGTCGACCAAGTGTCTGTGGGAGAACACTTGGGTACGAGTGATCGTCGTATCATAAAATTTAGATTAGCAATGGAGAGGAGCAAGGAACAATCTAGAGTGGAACTTCTAAACTGGAATAAGGCTAACTTCAATGGGATGCGAAAGGATCTAGCCTTCTGAAAATCCAAATACACCACATCCACTGGTTCTCCCTTATCTATTCTACCAGTTATATCCTCAAATAACTCCAGTAGGTTTGTCAAACACTATTTCCTTTTCATAAATCCATGCTAACTTTGTCGAATCCCGTTGATATTTTCTAAATGTCCTGTTATCACATCCTTTATAATAGACTCCAGCATTTTCCCTACCACTGATATCAGTTTAACCGGTCTGTAGTTCCCGGTTTGCCACATTTGCCACCCTCCAATCTGCAGGAACTGTTCCATAATCTATAAAATTTTGGAAGATGACAACCAATGCATCCACTATTTCCATGGCTACCTCTTTTAGTACTCTGGGTTGCAGATTATCAGGCCCTGGGGATTTATCAGCTTTCAGTCCCATTAATTTCTCCAGCACTACTTTTTTACTAATACTAATTTCCTTTAATTCCTCCTTCTCACTAGGCCCTTGGTTCCCTAGCATTTCTGGGAAGTTATTTGGGTCCTCTTCCGTGAAGACAGAACCAAAGTATTTGTTTAATTCCTCTGCCATTTCCTTGTTCCCCATTATAAATTCTCCCATTTCTGACTGTAAGGGACCTACATTTGTCTTCACTAATCTTTTTCTTTTTACATACTTGTAGAAGCTTTTACAATCCGCTTTTATGTTCCTTGAAAGTTTACTCTCATACTCTATTTTTACCCTCTTAATCAATCTCTTGGTCCTTTTTTGCTGAACTCTAAACTGCTGCCAATCCTCAGGCTTGCTACTTTTTCTGGCAACTTTATATGACTCCTCTTTGGATCTAATACGATCCTTAATTTCTTTTGTTAGCCATGGTTGGGTCGCTTTTCCTTTTGCATTTTTGTGCCAGAAAGGAATGTATAACTGTTGCAATTCATGCATTCGTTCCTTAAATTTTAGCCATTGCCTATCCACCGTCATGCCTTTTAACGAAGCTCCCCAATCTATCATAGCCAACTCACTCCTCCTACCTTCGTAGTTTCCTTTGTTTAGATTTAGGACCCTAGTTTCAGATTGGACTTCTTTACTTTCCATTTTAATTAAGAATTCTATCATGTTATGGTCACTCTTCCCTAAAGGACCCCGCACAACAAGATTATTAATTAACCCCTTCTCATTGCACAATACCCAATCTAGGATAGCCTGTTCCCTAGTTGGCCCCTCAACGTACTGGTCTAAAAAACCATCTCGTACACACGGTAGAAGCAATGGAAGGGGTGAAAATTGATAGACAGGATGTACTAGAAAAGCTGGGTATGCTTACAGCGGACAAGTCACCTGGTCCAGATGGCTTGCATCCCAGGTTGCTAAGGGAATTGGGGGAGGAGATAGCGGAAGGGCTTGCCATAATTTTCCAATCTTCCTAGATGCGGGGGAGGTGCCCGAGGATTGGAAAGTGACAAATTTGACACCATTGTTCAATAAAGGGTGTAAGGACAAGCCTACTAACTATAGGCCAGTCTGTTTAACATCAGTGGTGGGTAAAGTTTTAGAAACAATAATCAAGGAAAAAATTAACAGGCATTTGGAGAGGTTTAAGCTAATTAAGGAGAGCCAACATGGGTTTGTAAAAGGAAGATCGTGTTTGACTAATCTAATTGAATTTTTTGATGAAGTAGCAGAGAGGATTGATGAAGGAAATGCAATGGATGTTGTCTACATGGATTTTAGGAAGGCGTTTGACAAATTACCACAAATTGAGGCTCATGGACTAGGTGGGTCAGTGGCAGCTTGGATAAGGAATTGGCTTAAGGACAGAAAACAGCGAGTTGTGGTAAATGGCTGTTTTTCAGACTGGAGGATGGTAGACAGTGGTGTTCCCCAAGGGTCAGTGCTGGGGCCACAGCTTTTTTGAGATATAAATGACCTGGATATTGGAAAACAGAGTAGAATTTCTAAATTTGCCGATGACACCAAACTTGGGGGTGTGGCAAGCAGTGATGATGATATCAATCGACTGCAACAGGACATAGAAAGACAAGCAGAATGGGCAGACAAGTGGCAGATGGAATTTAATAGAGAGAAGTGTGAGGTGATGCATTTTGGCAGAAGGAACAGGGAGAGGCAATATACACTTAGTGGCACAGTTTTAAAGAGTGTGCAGGGACAGAGGGACCTGGGAGTTAATGTGCATAGGTTCCTGAAGGTGGCAGGACATATTGAGAGAGTGGTTAACAAAGCATATGGGATCATGGCTTCATAAATAGAGGTATTGAGTACAAAAGTAGAGAAGTTACGCTGAACCTTTATAAAGCGCTGGTTAGGCCACAACTGGAGTATTGCGTCCAGTTCTGGTCACCACACTTTAGGAAGGATGTGAAAGCCCTTGAGAGGGTGCAGAGGAGATTTACCAGAATGGTCCTGGGGATGGGGGATCTTAGCTACAAGGACAGGTTGGTGAAGCTGAATTTGTTTTCATTAGAGCAAAGGAGGTTGAGGGGTGATTTGATAAAGGTGTACAAGATTATGACGGATTTGCATAGGCTAGACGGGGAAAGGCTGTTCCCACTAATTGATGGTACAAGGACTAGGGGACACAGATTGAAGGTTTTGGGCAAGAGATACGGGGGGATGTGAGGAAAATCTTTCTTACACAGCGAGTGATGATGACCTGGAATTCGCTACTGACGGAAGTGGTGGAAGCGGAGACACTCAGTGTTTTCAAGGGGAAACTGGATAGGCACTTGAGGGAAATAAACTTGCAGGGCTACGGAGATAGAGCGGGGAATGGGACTGACTTGATTGCTCTACAGAGAGCCAGCCCAGACTCGATGGGCCAAATGGAGACTGGTCAAGAAAGAAAGAGCCCATGGGATCCAGGGCAATTTGGCACATTGGATCCAAAATTGGCTTAGTGGCAAAAGGCAGAGGGTGATGGTCGAAGGTTGTTTTTGTGACTGGAGGCCTGTGTCCAGTGGTGTACCGCAGGGATCGGTGCTGGGTCCTTTGCTGTTTGTAGTGTACATTAATGATTTAGATAATGAATGTAGGAGGTATGATCAGTAAGTTCGCAGATGACATGAAAATTGGTGGAGTGGTAAATAGCGAGGAGGGAAGCCTCAGGCTACAGGACGATATAGACGGGTTGGTCAGATTGGCAGAACAGTGGCAAATGGAATTTAACCCTGAAAAGTGTGAGGTGATGCAGTTTGGGAGGACAAACAAGGCAAGGGAATACACAATGAATGGTAGGACCCTAGGAAGGTCAGAGGATCAGAGGGACTTTGGTGTGCATGTACATAGATCCCTGAAGGCAGCAGGACAGGTAGATAAGGTGGTTAAAAAGGCATATGGGATACTTGCCTTCATTAGCCGAGGCATAGAATATAACAGCAGGGAGGTTATGATGGAGCTGTACAAAATGCTAGTTAGGCCACAGCTGGAATACTATGTGCAGTTCTGGTCGCCACACTATAGGAGGGATGTGATTACATTGGAGAGGGTGCAGAGGAGATTCACCAGGATGTTACCTGGGCTGGAGCGCTTCAGCTACGAAGAGAGACTGGACAGGCGGGGGTTGTTTTCCTTAGAGCAGAGAAGGCTGAGGGGGGGGACCTGATTGAGGTGTACAAAATTATGAGGGGCATAGATAGGGTAGATAGAAAGGAACTTTTCCCCTTAGTTGAGGGGTCAATAACCAGGGGGCATAGTTTCAAGGTAAGGGGCAGGAGGTTTAGAGGGGATTTGAGGGAAAACTTTTTCACCCAGAGGGTGGTTGGAATCTGGAACTCACTGCCTGAAAGGGTGGTTGAGGCAGGAACCCTCACAACATTCAAGAAGCATTTAGATGAGCACTTGAAACACCATAGCATACAAGGCTACGGACCAAGTGCTGGAAAATGGGATTAGAATAGACAGGGTTTGATGGCCGGTGTGGACATGATGGGCCAAAGGGCCTCTTTCTGTGCTGTATGACTCTATGAATGGCCTCCTTCGGTGCTGTTGTGACTCTATTGATGTCAGGCTAACTGGCCTATAGTTTCCCATTTTTTCTCTTCCTCCTTTCTTAAATAGCAGGGTTATGTTTGCTACCTTCCAATCTTTGGGGGCTGTGCTAGAATCTAGGGAATTCTGGAAGATTAATACCAATGCAGCTATCTCTGTAGCCACCTCTTTTAAAACCCTAGGATGCAGGTTGTCAAGTCCAGGGGATTTGGCGGTTTTCAGTCCCATTAATTTCTCCAATACTATGTCTTTACTTATACTGATTTCTTTCAGTTCCTCATTCTCTCCGGGCCCTTGGTTCCCCATTATTTCCGGAATGTTTTTTGTGTCTTCTGCCGTGAAGACAGATAGAAAGTATTTGTTTAATGTCTCTGCCATTCCCTTATTGCATTACAATTTCTCCTGTCTCTGCCTCTAATGGGCCCACGTTTACTTTCACTAATCTCTTCCTATTTACATACCTATAGAAACGTTTACAATCTGTTTTTATGTCTCTTGCTAATTTACTCTCATATTCTTTTTTCTCTTTCCTTGTTAATTTCTTGGTCCTCCTTTGCTGAACTCTAAAATCCTCCCAATCCTCAGGCTTACTACTCTTTTTATAAGCCTCTTCCTTTGATCTAATATTATCTTTAACTTCTCTTGTTAGCCATGGTTGGATCACTTTTCCTGTGGGGTTTTGTGCCTTAAAGGAATGTATATTTGTTGTAAATTATGTTTTAATTCTTTAAATGCTAGCCATCGCTTGTCTACCATCATATCTTATAATGTAGTTTCCCAATCTACCTTAGCCAACTCGCCCCTCATACCTACATAGTTTGCTTTGTTTAGATTTAAGACCCTAGTTTTGGACTTAACTAAAATCACTTTCAAACTCAATATAAAATTCTATCATATTATGGTCACTCTTCCCTAAAGGCCCCTTTACTACAAGGTTATTAATTAACCCTTTCTCACTGCACAATACTAGATCTAAAATAGCCTGTTCCCCAGTTGGTTCTTCAACATACTGATCTAGAAAACTAACTTGTATACATTTCATGAACTCGTCCCCCACACTATTACTACAAATTTGTTTTCCCCAGTCTATGTAGATTAAAGTCCCCCATGATTATTGTATTAACCTTGTTACATGCGCCTCTAATTTCCTGATTTATACTCTGTCCTACATTACAACTACTGTTTGGGGACCTAAAAACAACTCTCACCAATGTTTTCTGCCCCTTGCTGTTTCTTAGCTCCACCCAAACTAATTCTACTTCTAGATTGGTGAATTCTAGGTGGAAGCGGCAGTTCAGGTGGTAGGAGGCTACCGGCCGGCACCAAAGGGAAGCTCTCCAGCAAGAAGCTAAGTCACAGGGAGAGGTTTTTGGGAGGGTCTTGTGGGAGGGAAAGGTGGAGCTTGGGGCAGGAGAGGCCTCAACTTTCCTTGTGGGGTACAGAGGAGCACTCTGGGGAAAAAAAAAAAAACTACCTTAAGCCGTCTCTTCTGGTCCCAGATCCTCTCTCCACTACCGTCACCTGACAAGAAAACCACAACAACGTCCCCGCTCAAGCCAGAATTAAAATTGCAGTCAAGGCCCAACGACAATAAAATTAAGGTGGCCGGATCCAGGCAAGAGCCAGCCCCTGGTGTCTCCTAGGTGCTAGGGTAAGGGACATTTCAGAAAGTTTAGAAAGATTATGTTAGACGAATGACCCACATGGGAACCACTGGTACAGGAAAGAAAGGTCTGAAGTCCTGCACAAATGAGGTTAGGAGCAGGAGTCTATGGGTGGTAATCTCTGGATTACTCCTCCAGCAACATGCTAGTTTAGAGAAGGATAGGAAGATTAGGAAACTCAACACATGACTAAAGATTTATGCCAGGAAGAGACATTCCTCTTCCTTACACCACATGGGACATTGGCACCAGGTTCAGGAAAATACGAGCTATTCAACAAGGATGGGCTACATCTGAACAGGAAGGAGTTTATGTACTGGCAAAATGAATAAATAGGAACATAGGAACAGGAGTAGCCCATTCAGCCCCCTGCCCAAGCCTCTTCCATTATTCAGTGAGATCATGGATGATCAGCATCATAACTCCATCCACCCACCTTGGCTCCATATCACTTAATATCCTTGACTAGCAAAAATCCATTGTTCTCAGATTTAAAATTACTAACTGAGCTACCATCTACTGCTTTTTGTGGGAGAAAGTTCCACACTTCTACCACCAGCTGTGGAAGCTGAGTCATTGAATATATTCAAGGCAGAGATAGACAGAATTTAGAAAAACAGAGGAGTCAAGGGTTATGGGGAGCGGGCAGGAAAGTGGAGTTGAGGCCAAGATCAGATCAGCCATGATCTTATTGAATGGCAGAGCAGGCTTGAAGGGCCAAATGGCCTAACTTCTGCTCCTATTTCTTATGTTCAATTGTGTGAAGACATGTTTCCTAATTTCTCTCTGGAATGGTGTGGAGATGCCAGTATTGGACTGGGGTGGACAAATGTAAGAAGTCACACAACACCAGGTTATAGTCCAACAGTTTTATTTGAAATCACAAGCTTTCGGAGCGCTGCTCCTTCGTCAGGTGAAGTGGAGAGATGCCCCAGTTTCGATCGCTCTGCTCGTCGGCTTCTCTGGTTCTTGTCTTGTTGGAGCAGGAGCAGGAGAGAGAGAATGGTGGAAAAGAATCTGTCTTTATAGATAGTCTGCCTGGAAAAGACAGGCAGACTATCTACAAAGACAGGTTCTTTTCCACCATTCTCTCTCTCCTGCTCCTGCTCCAACAAGACAAGTACCAGAGAAGCCGACGAGCAGAGCGATCGAAACTGGGGCATCTCTCCACTTCACCTGACGAAGAAGCAGCACTCCGAAAGCTTGTGATTTCAAATAAAACTGTTGGACTATAACCTGGAGTGTGACTTCTTACATCTCTCTGGGATGGCCTGACTCTGATTTCAAGGTTAAGTCCCATGTCCTCAACTCCCCCAACCAGTGGAAAAAGTTTCTATCTACCCTATCAATTTCTTTCAAAATCCTAAAAAGCTCAAATTTCCCCTTAACCTTCTATATTCAAATGGAAAACATCCTAGTTTATGTAATTACGCCTCATAATCTAACCCTTGGAGCCCTGGTAACATTCTGGTAAATCTGCGCTGCGTTCCTTCCAAGGTCAAGATATAATTTCTAAGGTCCAGTGTCCAGAACTGTACACAGTACTCCAGAAGTGGTCTAACCAGGGCTTTGTATAGCTGTAGCAAAACTTCCTCCCCTTTATATTATAGCCCCCTAGTTATAATGACTAACATTCCATTAGGCTTTCTGATTTTTTTTTACCTGACTACTACATTTTAGTGATCTGTGTACATGGATCCCTAAATCTCTTTGGAGCTCCACTTTTCCTAGCTTTACACCATTTAAATAAAACTCGGATCTATCCTCTTTTAGTCCAAAATGGATGACCTCACAATAACCTACGCTGAAATCTATCTGCCACAGTTTTGCCCACTCGCTTAATCTGTCAATGTCCCTTTGTAATTTTATGCTCCTGTTTACATTACTACTATACCACCAATCTTTGTGTCATCGGCAAACTAGGATATATGGTTCTCTATTGTGTTATATGTCATTAATAGTGAATAGTTGAAACCCCAGCACAGATCCTTGTGAGACATCACTAATCACTTCCTTCCAATTTGCATACATACCCATTATGCCTGCTCTCAGTCTTCTACCACTTAACCAATCTCCGACCTAGGTCAATAATTTGCCTTCAATTCCACAAGCTTTAATCTTAGCTAACAGAATTTTATATGGACCCTTATCAAATGCCTTCCGGAAGTCCATGTAAATTACATCCATAGACATTCCCCTGTCTACTACTTTAATGGCCCGGATTTTGTGGTGCCGATAATAGCATACGCACAGCGTATGCCGTCGTAAGCCTTGTACAAAGCCCCGCAAGTTCCAGGTTTCTGCATGCTCTGCGCATGCGCAAAATCCGGGAACTTGCGATCTGTCAAGGTTCGCCTTGATGATCTACCGCAGCGCCTCAAAAATCACTTCGCTGGCGCACTGCCAGGCAAATGCCCACAAAACCCTTACGCCTGGTAAAAGCAGGCATAGGGCCTCTTTTCACCAGTGCAAGGGTTAATATAAATCTTAAATTAAATTTAAAAATAAAAAATCATGCAGAAACATTTTTAATTAGTTCATGTAAATTTTGGCCCAGTTTAAAATGTTTAAAATTCTTTTTCACAATTTAATTTTTATTGTAAGTACTTCATTGAAGGGTCTTTTATTTAAATTGGAAAATGGAACATTTATTTTTTATTCCAGTTTATAAATTGTTTAATTATTTGGGGATTCCTCATATGCTTATGTGGATTCCATTCGTAAATGGAATCCCCATAAGCATATAAGAAATCCACCTTTCTGATTGGAGGACCTGGCCCACGCGATCCCAGGGCGCTTCCGAACCGTCTGAGTCGCTGGGCCTTTACACAGGCATTCGCCTGCAGCTCCAGAGCCCGAAGTCTCCAAAGCCCGGGAGCCTGTAGGGAGGTGCGGATTTTTTTGTGTTAGTTTTGGACAAAACATTCAAGGGAAAAGTGTTTAAATAGTAGTAAAAAAGGATAACACTCATGTATTGCAATGCTCAAACTGCATGAAATAAATTAGGGGAATTAAAAGCAATTATGTTACAGGAAGATGTAGGTTTAGCAGCATTAGCATAAACTTGGCCGTAAATTGGGCAGGTGTGGAAAATAAACAGAGTTATAATGGGCCCTATTTTCCGATCCCTACGAACCGGAAGTAGAATCCGGGTATAAAAGGGGCGGGACTAGTGCTTGTGCACGGAGTGCTGTGCATTGAGTGCTGCTACAGTTTGGTAAGAGGGAGAGTTCGGGCAAGTGGGAGGTGAGGGTGTGTTTTTGCTCTGTTTTGTTCCCCACTCCCAGGCTTAGACAGCACTGCGGAAGCGGAGCAGCGAGACGAGTCAACCAAACAGGCCCCACAGACAGTATTCAAGGAGGAGGTTGGTGATCAGCTGGTTGGTTGGTTTTCTTCCTTCTCTTTTATTCCTTTAAGTTGGTAAGTCCTATTGAATAGTGGTGTAATAGTATCATCTATATCGGGGCAGAGGGTCTTCATAACTAATAATAATAAATTTAATTAATTACATAGATATGGGTGAACAGGTGATGTGTCACTGTTGCGAAATGTGGGAGCTGGTGGACCCCACTGAGGCTCACGGTGATTACATTTGCGATAAGCGTTTGCTGCTAGAGGAACTCAACCTCCATGTTAAAGAGCTTGAGACCGAGCTTCAGACACTGCGACACATCAGGGAGGGGGAGAAGTTCCTGGACTCTATGTTGCAGGACGTGGTCACACCTATGAAATTAATTACTGCAGATGTAGTCCGTGGTCAGGGACAGGACGGTGTGACTACGAGGAAGGTACAGGGATCCAGGATGTAGTGTTGAAGGAGACGCAGCCCTTGCTCTTGTCAAGCAGGATCGAGGTTCTTACTTCCTGTGAGGGCGGGAGCAGGGACTGCAGGGAGGATGAGCAACCTGGCCACAGCACCGTGGTACAGGGGGCCATTCAAGTGCAGGGAGTAAAAAGAAATGTTGTAGTGGTAGGGGATAGTATCATTAGGGGGATAGATAGGGTTCTCTGCAGTCAAGAGCGGGAGTCCTGAAGGCTGTGTTGCCTGCCCGGTGCCAGGGTTAAGGACATCTCTTCTGGGCTGGAAAGAAACTTGGAGTGGGAGGGGGAGGATCCAGTTGCCGTGGTCCATGTTGGTACAAACGACGTAGATAGGACAAGGAAGACGGTTCTGTTAAAGGAGTACGAGCAGCTAGGGGTCAAATTAAAAAACAGAACCTCAAGGTAATAATCTCTGGGTTATTACCTGAGCCACGAGCGAATTTGGCTAGGATAAATAAAATTAAAGAGTTAAATGCGTGGCTCAAAGACTGGTGTGGGAGAAATGGGTTTTCCTTCTTGGGACACTGGCACCAGTACTGGGACAGGAGGGAGCTGTTCCGTTGGGACGGACTCCACTTGGCCAGTGCTGGGACTAGAGTCCTGGCGAATCATATAACTAGGGCTGTAGAGAGGGCTTTAAACTAATTACTGGGGGGGGGAGGTTTCTAGAGAGCAAATAATAGAAATGACAACAGAGAAGGTCATAGACTTAGGTAGCAGTGGGGGGAATTAAAAAACAGAACGTGTCAGGAAGGGACAGAAGGTATGGAGTAAAAAGTAAAGTACTAAAAGGGGAAAAAACAGGAACTAAGTGTTACAAAACATATTTGAAAGTTCTTTATCTGAATGCACGTAGCATTCGTAACAAAATGAATGAGTTAACGGCACAAATAACGACATATGGGTATGATCTTGTGGCCATTACAGAAACATGGCTGCAGGGTGACCATGACTGGGAATTAAACATACCAGGTTATTTAGGCAGGAAGGGAGGGGAGGTGGGGTGGCTGTGTTAATAAAGGAAGGAATCACTATATATACAGAGAAATGATATTGGGTCAAAGGAGCAGGATAGTGAAACAGTTTGGGTGGAGATAAGGAATAATAAGGGGAAAAAAACACTAGTGGGTGTAGTCTATAGGCCTCCGAACAGTTGCAACTCTGTTGGACGGAGTATTAATCAGGAAATAGTTGAGGCTTGTAATAAGGGAACAGCTATAATTATGGGGGATTTTAATTATCATATTAACTGGACAAATCAAATTGGGCAGAACAGCCTTGAGGATGAGTTCATTGAGTGTATTAAGGATGGGTTTCTTGAGCAGTATGTAACTGAACCGACCAGGGGGCAAGCAACCTTAGATTTGGTCCTGTGTAATGAGACAGGATTAATTAAAAATGTCCTAGTAAAGGATCCCCTTGGAATGAGTGACCATAACATGGTTGAATTCCATATTCAATTAGAGGGTGAGAAGGTTGGATCTCAAACAAGCGTGCTGAGCTTGAATAAAGGAGACTATGAAGGTATGAGAGCGGAATTGATTAGAGTGGACTGGGAAAATAGATTAAAGGGTAAGACGGTACATGATCAGTGGTGCACATTTAAGGAGTTATTTTACAACTTCCAAAAAAAATATATTCCACTGAGGAAAAAAGGGTGTAAAAGAAAAGATAGCCATCCGTGGTTAAGTTAAGTAATTAAGGATAGCACCCGACTAAAAACAAGGACATATAAGGTAGCCAAATCTAGTGGGAGGATAGAAGATTGGGAAGTCTTTAAAAGACAGCAAAAAATAACTAAAAGTTTGATTAAGAAAGGGAAGATAGATTATGAAAGTAAATTAGCAAAAAATATAAAAACAGACAGCAAAAGTTTCTATAGTTATATAAAAAGAAAAAGGGTGGCTAAAGTAAATGTTGGTCCCTTAGAGGATGAGACCGGGAAATTAATGGTGGGAAACATGGAGATGGCAAAAACGCTGAACAATTATTTTGTATCAGTCTTTACAGTAGAGGACACTAAGAATATCCCAACACTGGACAAACAGGGGGCCCTAGCGGGGGAGGAGCTAAATACGATTAAAATCACTAAGGAAGTGGTACTTGGTAAAATAATGGGACTCAAGGCGGATAAATCCCCTGGACCTGATGGCTTACATCCTAGGGTCTTGAGGGAAGTGGCGGTAAGGATTGTGGATGCATTGGTAATAATTTTCCAAAACTCCCTGGACTCAGCAAAGGTCCCAGCAGATTGGAAAACTGCTAATGTAACACCCTTATTTAAAAAGGGTAGTAGGCAGAAGGCTGGAAACTATAGACCTGTTAGCCTAACATCTGTGGTTGGTAAAATGTTAAGAGTCCATTATTAAGGAGACAGTAACGGGACATTTGGATAAACATAATTTAATAGGACAAACTCAGCATGGTTTCATGAAGGGGAAGTCATGTTTGACAAATTTGCTTGAGTTTTTTGAGGAAGTAACATACAGGGTGGATAAAGGGGAACCAGTGGACGTAGTATATTTAGACTTCCAAAAGGGATTTGACAAGGTGCCACACAAAAGATTATTGCTCAAGATAAAAAAATCACGGGATTGGGGGTAATATTCTGGCGTGGGTGGAGGATTGGCTCTCTAACAGAAAGCAGAGAGTTGGGATAAATGGTTCGTTCTCAGACTGGCAACCAGTAACTAGTGGTGTTCCGCAGGGGTCAGTGCTGGGTCCCCAACTCTTTACAAACTATATTAACGATTTGGAGGAGGGGACCGAGTGTAACATATCAAAGTTTGCAGATGATACAAAGATGGGACGGAAAGTAGTGAGTGAGGAGGACATAAAAAACCTGCAAAGGGACATAGACAGGCTAAGTAAGTGGGCAGAGAAGAGATTTGGCAGATGGAATACAATACTGGAAAGTGTGAGGTTATGCACTTTGGCAGGAAAAATCATAGAGCAAGTTACTATCTTAATGGCAAGAAACTGGAAAGTACTGTAGTACAAAGGGATCTGGGGGTCCTGGTGCACGAAACTCAAAAAGTTAGTATGCAGGTGCAGCAAGTGATCAAGAAGGCCAATGGAATGTTGGCTTTTATTGCTAGGGGGATAGAATATAAAAACAGGGAGGTATTGCTGCAGTTGTACAAGGTATTGGTGAGACCGCACCTGGAATACTGCATACAGTTTTGGTGTCCATACTTAAGAAAAGACATACTTGCTCTCGAGTCAGTACAAAGAAGGTTCACTCGGTTAATCCCGGGGATGAGGGGGTGGTCATATGAGGAGAGGTTGAGTAGATTGGGACTCTACTCATTGGAGTTCAGAAGAATGAGAGGCGATCTTATTGAAACATATAAGATTGTGAAGGGGCTTGATCGGGTGGATGCGGTGAGGATGTTCCCAGTGATGGGTGAAACTAGAACTAGGGAGCATAATCTTAGAATAAGGGGCTGCTCTTTCAAAACTGAGATGAGGAGAAACTTCTTCACTGAGGGTGGTAGGTTTGTGGAATTTGCTGCCCCAGAAAGCTGTGGAAGCTACATCATTAAATAAATTTAAAACAGAGATAGTTTCCTAGAAGTAAAAGGGAATTAAGGGTTACGGGGAGCGGGCAGGAAATTGGACATGAGTCTAGGTTCGGAATGGTCATGGCCCTGTGGGTAGTGGAGTGGGCCCAGGGGCCGTGTAGCCTGGTTCTGCTCCTACTGTGTTCTAATTCTGTGTTAGATTTCAGGAGATGGTTTTATTCCTGTTCCTGGCTGGGGTGGAGATCGCCTTTACAGAAGGTAAGTACTGTAGAAAATATAGGGACAGAGTGATCTCCTGGATGAGTTTCGATCGCCTAGATGGGTCGGAGAGGAATTTCCCAGATTTTTTTTCTCCCAAATTGGCCATTGGGTCTTTTATCTGGTTTCTCGCCTCTCCCGGGAGATCACATGGGCTCGGGTGGATGGAGAGTGATAGAAGATTTGAGGTTAGGATCAGATCAGCCATGATCTTATTGAATGGTGGAGCAGGCTCGAGGGGCCGATTAGCCTACTCCTGCTCCTATTTCTTATGTTCTTATGAGCGTGTACCCGCTTTCTGGAGAACCTCCGCCTGCAGAAAACCCTTAGAAATCTTACGCCTGGTAAAAGCAGGCGTAAGGCATGCTTTTACTAGCATAAGATTTGAAAATAAGTAAAAAAAAAAAAATTCTCATTTATCATTTAAAAATACTTTAAAAAAGGTAAGTTTATTTTTAGCCCCGTAAAAAAAACTTAATTATTTTTTTCAAAAAATTAAATTTTTGTTTAAAATATTTAATTTATATTGTAATTTCAACTAATTTTAAAAATGTGATTTTTTTTTTTTTAATTTATTTAAAGTTTTACTGTGTTTTTAGGGTGATCTCCATTCATATATTTGGTAGGTCTATCTGTCAAGTGTATGAAGGGAGATTCCCTTCTTTGATTGGCTTCCCATGGCCCACATGATCCCAGGGATGCTTATGAACTGCATGCGCCTCTAGGATATGTGGGCCCTGCACATTTTGAGTTGGAGGCCCAGGAGCGGATGTGTCCGGATCTCGGGAGCCCTCAGGTAAGTCTGTAGATTTTTTCCAGATTGGAGGCCTCCACACGCAGGAAGACTCTGATCGGAAAATACGGGCAAAATATTTTTAGGAGGGATTGACTAGGTAAGAAAGGCGTGGCAATATTGGTGAAACAAGGAATACATGTTGTAGTGAGAAGTGATGTACACAAAAAAGTTCAGACAGAGTCAATATGGTTAGCGGTAAAAGATTTTTTTTTTTTTTTTTTAAGTGAGGACTCATAATTGTGGGAAGACCTCATAATTGTGGGAAGCAAATGGAAGAGGAAATCTGTACATCTATAGATTGCCAGCACAGACATACATGGTGGCTGAATGGCCTCCTTCTGTGCTGTATGATTCTATGCTTAGGGAGTTGAATAGGAATAACAAATTATTGTTCAAGGAGATTTTAATTTGCCACTCATTGGTGCAGAGGGTGGGGAGTAATCAGAGAAAAGGAAATTAAATTCCTAAATTCCTAAAATTCATGCAGGACTCCTTCCTCAAGCAGTATGTTCCTCCAGGCCCCACAAAAGAAAGTCTTAAAGACTTACCTGACAAGATCTCTTCTGTCTTTAGACGCACTTCTGCTTAGCGAGAAAGTCGCTGCGGCTTCTCTGCTCAGGGTTAAAATGTAAATCGGGATCCTATTACGGCAGTAGGACCCTGATGAAATAAATTTATGAGGCTCCTGCCTGCTTTATGATGGCACCTCATCTGCCTGCAAAACCCTGCAGGTTAAGATCAGAAATGGTCAGGGTCTGAGCTGGTAAGTAACCAGGGTTAAAATCGACCCTAAATGGACTGGAGAGTGGCCAATGTAATGGGCCGGATATTCCGATCCCTACGGGTGGGTACGTGCTGTGTACCCACCCGTAGGGACATCGGAAATGTCGGTTTCAGGCATGCACTGCGCATGCGCTGGAAACCGGCATTTTCGATCTGTCAAGAAAGCTCTTGACAGATCCTCCGGCTGCCCTGGAGCAGGGTCTCTGCGGGCGGATAGTTCCGCTTTTTGGAGACCCTCCACCTACAGAAAACATTTATAATTCTTGCGCCTGGTAAAAGCAGGCGTAAGGCCTGCTTTTACCAGGAGAAGAGTTGAAAAAAGTTTTTTTTTTTTTTTTAATTCCACTGATTTATCATTTAAAAATACTTTAAAGAAATGTAAGTTTATTTTTAGCCCTGTTAAAAACTTTAATTATTTTTTTCAAAAATTTAAATTTTTGTTTAAAATAGTTAATTTATGTAATTTCAAGTCATTTTAATGATTTTTTAAAAAATTATTTGAAGTTTTACAATGTTTTGGGGGTGATCTCCATTCATATATTTGACAGGTCTTCCTGTCAAATGTATGAAGTGAGATTCCCTTCTCTGATTGGCTCCCCATGGGCCACGTGATCCCAGGGACGCGGTGAACCACCTGCGCCTCTGGGATATGTGGGCCCTGCACACTGGCAGTTTGGTGAGGCCCAGCAGCGGAACTGTGCGCCTCCCGGGCCCGAGCCCTCAGGTAAGAGAGCAGATTTTTCCAGATCGCAGCCCTCTGCCCGTGGGAGGCCTGCGATCGGAATAATCTGGGCCAATATCTATTTTTAAAAAGGGAGACACAGATAATGTAAGTAATTATAAGCCATTTCGTTTAACATCTGTGGTAGAGAAAATCTTTAACTGAAGATGAAATTACTAAATATCCAGATGGACAGAAAATAATTAGCAGTAAACACAGATTACAAAAAGATTATGCTTGACAAACCTGAAGAGTTTTTTTTTGAGGAGGTGACACTTCTACTGGATGGGGGAAATGCAATGGATATGGTATGGAACTTTTCAAAAAGCCTTTGACAAGGCACCACAGAGGAGGCTATAGGAGGAGATTAAGGGATATTAAATTAGCGGGGAGAATGGCCAATTGGATAGAAAACTGGCTGGAAGGGAAGGAAGTAAAAGTAGGAGTTGAAGGTAGTTTCTCAGAGCGGTTGGAAGTGGGTAGCAGGTTCCGCTCTGGAACCACTTCTGTTCACTGCGTACATCAATGATTTGGATACAGAGCTGGAGGAAGTGGTGTTCAAATTTGCAGATGATATTAAAGTAGGAGACATAATGAATAATTTTGAGGACCAAAGGAAGCTGCAAGGGGATATAGATAAAATTGTGAATTAGACAAAAAAGTGGTAGCTGGAATTCAATATCAGTAAATGTGAGGTGGTATATTTTAGTTTTAAAAAATAATTATACTTAGAATGGTGGGTGATGTGCAAGAGCAGAGGAATTTGGGGGTTCAGGTTCACAAGACATTAAAACCAACAGCTCAAGTGGATACGGCCAAAAAAAACTAATGGAATACTGAATTTTATGGCACGAAGTATAGAATATAAAAGTCGAGATGTAATAGTGAATCTATATACAGGAGACTTTGTTATATCCGGCACCGACGGGACCGAGCTGTTGCCGATCTATCAAAACTGCCGGACATACCAGCGTTAATGTTGAAGCATACGGAGGTTTTCATCTCCGTATCTGACAACAAACACTGTTGCTTAGCAACAGCTTCTAAACAGTCGGCCCGTACCTTAGAAGTGTCTCTGTAGCTTAGCAACAGCTTCAGAGAGACTTTCCAGAGCCTGACTGTTGGAAAAAAAAGCCACGAGAAGAAAAAAAAACGAACAAAACGGCTCCTGATTTCTGCCGGTAGATCGAGGTTTCCGGACATACAACCTCCGGATAAACCAAAGTTTCCTGTAAAAGCTCAATAAGACCACAGTGCAGTTTTGAGCTCCATACTATAGGAAAGATTTTGAGGCAATAGAGAGGGTATAGTGCAGATTCATTCGGATACTGCCTGGTAAGAGGAAATACAATTACAAATAAAGACTTGAAAATTGGGGCAGTTTTCATTAGAGCAGAGGAGATTATGGGGTAATTTGATAGTGTTGTTTAAAATTATAAAAGGATGGGACAGAGTAGACAGAAACAGACCGTTTCCAGTGGTTGTAGGATCTAGAATCGGGAGACATAGATTAAAGATTAAATGTAAGAGATTTAGAAAAGAGAAAAGGATTAAAGTTTTTTTTTTATACATACACATACAATTGTGAGGCTGTGGAATGCACTCAGAGTTAGTGATTGAAACAGAGACTATGTCAACATTCAAGAATCGGTTAGATAGTTGGGTGAAGGAAAGGGAAATAAAGGGGCATGGGGACAGCTTAGGCACATGGAATTAGGACTACTGCACGTGTGGAGGATAAAACATATAGGGCTAAAGATTCAGTGGCCTGCGCCACCAGTTTGCGCCCAAAGAGGGCTTTTGCGCCACTGTGCAAACCTACCGCCATATTTAGCGGGGCGCTAATGGCGGCGTTAGCCAGTAGCGCTGCGCCGCCACCGATGACGTCATCGGTGTGCGCAGCGCCCCGCTATCGCCCCGCTGGCCATATTTGGTTGCTGCCGCCTCCCCCGCGCCGGCCGCAAACAGCGACCGGTACACGGGGCCTACCTGTGCCGGTAGTGGGGCGATTAAAGGTGGAGGTGCGGCCGGCCGCTTTTTCGGCGGCCGCCTGCCCGCACCTCCTTCCCCGGCCTCCTACACCCCCCCCCCCCGCGGCATTGCCGGCTGTTTCCAGAGAGCCCTGCACTTCTCCTTGGTGCCGGGCTCATTTGCCGGCACTCGCGAGCGGGGATCGCGCTGTTGCAGGCACCTCCCCCTTAAGAATGAGAGGAAGGCCTGCAGTACCGCAGGCTGCCGTGCCGCAGTGGGTGGCGCTGCGGCACTTTACACGCCGATATTCAGTTTCAGCGCCCCAAGCGGGGCGCCGAAACCCTTGTTTAGCGGCCGGCTTCCACTTGGGGCGCTGAAACTGAATTTCCCGCTGGCGCAAGTGGCTCCGCGCGCAGCGGTAATTCCGGCGCCCAGGCGAGCTGGGCGCCCCTAACTGAATTTCTAGGCCATAGACTGGATGAGCTGAATGGCCTGTTTCCTTGTAATTTCTATGTAATATTTTCGCTAAGAAGTGAGAATTTAGAACTCCATTTAAAAACACTTTTCAAGCATGTTTCATTCTCTTTTCAAGTTTTACTTATTTTGTTGATGTCAAAAATGAAACATGACCATTATCCCACATCATTCTATTGCATCAGACACATACACAGAAATATTGAGAAAGAGGGACTGCATGTGTCAGCACCAAAAGATTAGTGCAGTAATATAGGTGGAAGTTAGCCTGGGGTGAACTTCTGCATTCCTGCAAGTTGACCCCTAGGACTGAACAATTGTTCTATTTTGTTACAGCATAGCATAATTAAGGCAAGTTATGCCAACTGGAAAAAAGACGCCTATTCATTTGAGGCTTTGCCAATACAGGAATCACATGACTTTCTCTTATTGTGTCTGTAGAAACTGCCCAGGCTGAGTCAGTCATTCTTTACTTATCTTTCTCCCACTATCTATATTAGTCATATTGCAACTTATAGATTGTGAAAGCTGCATTTTCATTATCTTGACTTTCAAGCATTTCAACAACAACAACTTGTATTTAGATAGCATCTTTAATATAGTAAAACGTCCGAAGGCGCTTCACAGGAGTATTACAAGACAAAAATTTGACACTGAGCCACATGAGGTAGGTTTTAAGGAGCATTTTAAAGGAAGAAAGAGAAGTAGTGAGGCAGAGAGGTTTAGGCAGGGAATTCCAAAGCTTAGGACCTAGGCAACAGAAGGCACAGCCACCCATGGTTGAGCGATTATAATCAGAGATGTTCAAGAGGGCAGAATTAGAGGAGCACAGATATCTCTGTGGGGGGGGGGGGGGGGGGGAAGAGAGGTGGTTGTGGAGCTGGAGGACATTACAGGGATAGGGAGGGGTGAGGCCATGGAGGGATTTGAAAACAAGGATGGGAATTTGCTTAACCGGGAGCCAGTGTAGGTCAGCGAGCACAGGGGTGATGGGTGAACGGGACTTGGTGCGAGTTAGGACACGGGCAGCCTGATTTTGGATGACCTCAAGTTTACATAGGGTAGAACATGGGAGGCCAGCCAGGAGTGCGTTGGGTTGGAATAGTCAAGTCTAGAGGTAACAAAGGCATGGATGAGGGTTTCAGCAGCGGATGAGCTGAGGCAGGGGTGGAGATGGGCGCTGTTATAGAGGTGGAAATAGGTGGTCTTAGTTATGCCGCGGATGTGTGTTCGGAAGCTCATTTCAGGGTCAAATATGACACCAAGGTTGCGAACAGTGTAATTCAGCCTCAGACAGATGGTTAGGGAGAGGTTGGAGTCAGTGGCTAGGGAACAGAGTTTGTGGCAGCAACCGAAAACAATGACTTCAATTCCTTCAGTTGTTATATATGTAGACTTTAACCTCTGCGTGGAAGTGTGAGTCAACAGAAACCAGCATACAACAAATACAATGCCTTTCCTTTAGCCATACATTTGGAGCCGGTGACATATATTTGAGTTAATCTCCTCAGAATTAATGGCAGATTTCTGAGGGACAGCACATTCATAAAATAGAAATATCTGGTTTTGCCACAAAACAACACAGAAGGTGGCTCAAAAGTCAACACCTAGAATGGATGGGGAGTTCTGTAAGATTCTAGATCCAATCTCAAGGTACAATGTTAAAACAGGTGCCAAGTCATTTAAGAAGTACCTATAGGACAAAATATTTTAAGGATAGCATCACACTAGGCTATCTTGAACATCAGGAAGGGCTGAGCGAAACGTGCACTGGCAGTTCAAGGGGTGGACTGTGAAAAATTTTACAACGAGAACCCCTTCCCTTTGAATAGGCTACTGGCACACAAAAAGCTTGCCCAAAGAACTACAGCATACTGGGAAGAGTCCATTGAAATAGAAGCTCTTAAAGAACTAGAGCACATCATTAAAGGAAAAGTTGCAGTGATGTCAGAATAGCAGACTTATTCACAGTGGACACATCAGATCACATGGGGAACACTGCTCCCTTTGATGCTCAAGATTTGGTAGTGCTGTGGCAAGAGGTACACAAAATGAAGATGGCCCTCTTTGGGCTGAAGACCACCCTCCAGGGAAAGCATAGGTACAAACTGTAAAGCTCACATTTCACCTTAACTAAAAAGCAACCCATCTCAAACCACTTAAACCGTCACATGTTCATCACCGATCAAATCAGTTCTCCATTTGCAAAAAAGAATACAAACACATTCCTCAAAATCATGACAAAAAAATGGGAAAATCTTTTGAATACCATGACAATTTTTTGCTTTGCCCTCTTTCCACCCCTTCTATTTTTGGAATTCTTAGAATGGAAATGTTGATTCTCCCAACTTTCCCTATTATATTTCTTCTGGACCTTCCTCTGGTCCTTCCATCCTCATCATGGACTTCCCCTCTGTTATAAACCTTAGCCTCTATATTGATAACGGTAGTGGTGATCACTGGCAGTGTCATAGAGACAGTGGAATGATGTTGCAAGGGTTCCAGATGTGGATCCTAGCAATGTTCCCGCTAATTTTTATTTCAGGTGCGCGGTCCCTTTAAATTTGCTGCGCAGTATCTTTTCCAGTGTTGCAGCTGGTGAGCGGCCTGCGCGGGACCTCCAGATCACTGTGCGCCAGTTAGGGGAACGTTGAGCCCTAGTTGCCCACAGCCTCAAGAATACTATTCAACTCAGCAATTCATTATAAGATGCAAAATTCAGAACTAGCAGTCAAAACATAAAGGCCTAGAAATTGGGTTGGGGCGCCAAAGTGGCGCAAAAGTCGCCTGAGCGCAGGATTTAGCGCAGCGATCGGAGTAATACCGATCGCCAGAAATTCAGTTTCAGTGCCGCTCGAGGGACACGGGGTGAGGCTCGAGGTGCTCCGCGTCCCTCTTAGGGCGCTGAAACTGGTTATCGCAGCGCAACGTGCCGCAGCGCCACACGCTGCGGCACGGCACGCTGCGGTACTGCAGGCCTTCCTCCCACTGTTAAGGGGGAGGTGCCTGCAACAGCGCGATCCCCGCTCGAGAGTGCCAGCAAATGAGCCCGGCACCAAGGAGAAGTGCCGGGCTCTCGGGAAACAGCCGGCAATGCCGCGGGGGGGGATTAGGAGGCCGGGGATGGAGGTGCTGGCAGGCGGCCACCGAAAAAGCGGCCGCCCCGCACCTCCACCTTAACTTGCGCCGCTGCCGGCACAGTAAGGCCCCGTGAACCGGGCGCGGGTAGCGAACGGCGCAACTGTGGTGTTCGCTACCAAATATCGCGAACGGGGCACGAATGGGGCGCTGCGCAAACCAATGACGTCATCGGTGGCGGCGCAGCGCAAATGCCTAACGCTACCATTAGCGCCCCTACTGAATATCGCGGGAGACGCAGCCAGTGGCGCTACAGCCACTGACTGCCTCTTTAGGCGCCAACAGGTGGCGCTACTCACCCAATTTCTCCCCCAAAATGTTTATAAAATAGAAACCTCAATATCCACTGCAATAATGTATTTTTTATACTTATGAACAGCAGGATTTCAGAGCCAGTGAAACCTAGGATTCTTTTCTGCAAATTTAGGAATTTTCCTTTTTCATATGACGGCACAAATAATTGGCTTTAAAGGAATATGAGAAATGTAATAGAAATTCTCATCCAGTGATAGAGAGTTAGCAGGTAGTCAGTCAACAACAGTGAGAGCAAGAGAGTAGTCAAACAAGTGCAACAGGGCAATCAGCCAGAACAGCAAGAAGTGATAAGGTAGTAAATGTTTGGGACATTTGCATCATCAATTGACTAAAAGGTGTAGCAATACCACCTTAGCTTCAGGCAATTGAAGAAAACGTTGCGAGACAAAAAAGTAAGTGGAGCTCTTTCTAAAAATAATAATACAGGAGGGTGGACACCTGCTTAATCAGCTTGGACCAGGAGAAGGCTTGACAGAATATCACACACATACATGATTGACGTGCTCTCCAAAATGGGGTTTGGGCAGGGAATCCTCAATTGGATCCAACTGCTCTACACAGAAATCGGTCGCGCAGTTCTAATCAACAGGTGGGAATTGGAAAGCTTGCCGATCAAATCTGGAGTCAGGCAAGACTGTCCTCTATCCTCTGTCTTGTTCGTGTGTTGTATCAAACCTTTTGTCGAGTCCATCAGGAGGGATACGGGCATAAGAGGGGTGACGATCCCAGGCAGCGGAGGCACTTAGGTTAAGGCCTCCCTGTTATTCTTCTTCTTCTTCTTCTTAGGCAGTCCCTCGGAACCGAGGATGACTTGCTTCCACATTAAAAATGAGCTCGCATGTGGCTGATTAGTCCAATGCGGGACCTACAGTCTCTGTCACAGGTGGGGCAGACGGTGGTTGAAGGGGCGGGTGGGTGGGGTGCTTGGGTTGACGTGCACTCCTTGCGCTGCCTGCGCTTGGCTTCCGCTTGCTCCCGGCGAAGAGACTCGAGGAGTTCGGCGCCTTCCCGGATGCTTCTCCTCCACTTTGTGCGGTCTTGGGCCAGGGATTCCCAGGTGTCGGTGGGGATGTTACACTTTTTCAAGGAGGCTTTGAGGGTGTCCTTGAAGCGTTTCCTCTGCCCACCTGGGGCTCTCTTGCCGTGCCAGAGCTCCAAGTAGAGCGCTTGTTTTGGGAGTCTCGTATCGGGCATGCGGACAATGTGACCCGTCCATCGGAGCTGATTGAGTGTGGTCAGAGCTTCGATGCTGGGGATGTTGGCCTGAGCAAGAACACTGACGTTGGTGTGCCTATCCTGCCAACGGATTTGCAGGATCTTGCGGAGGCAGCGTTGGTGGTACCTCTCCAGTGCTTTGAGGTGCCTGCTGTACATGGCCCATGTCTCTGAGGCATTCAGCAGGGCAGGTATCACTGCTGCCCTGTAGACCATGAGCTTAGTGCCGGGTTTGAGGTCCTGGTCTTCAAACACTCTTCCTCAGGCGACCGAAGGCTGCACTGGCACACTGAAGGCGGTGTTGGACTTCGTCGTCGACGTCAGCCCTTGTTGACAGTAGGCTCCCGAGGTATGGAAAGTGGTCCACGTTGTCCAAGGCCTTGTCGTGGATTTTGATAATCGGGGGGCAGTACTGTGTGATGGGGGCAGGTTGGTAGAGGACCTTTGTCTTACGGATGTTTAGTGTAAGGCCCATGCTCTCGTATGCTTCGGTGAAGGTGTTTACGATGGTTTGGAGTTTGACCTCCGAGTGAGCGCAGACGCAAGCATCATCTGCATACTGTAATTCGGCGACAGAGGATGGGACGACCTTGGATCTGGACTGGAGGCGATGGAGGTTGAACAGTTTCCCGTTTGTTCTGTAAATTAGCTCCACTCCAGTGGGGAGCTTACTGAGGGCCTCCCTGTACATGGACGACGTGCCGTCTTTTGCTCGGATCCGCTGTCGGTCCGTAGGTTGCTGAGCATCTGCGATCAGTTTAAACTGGCTTCGGGAGCGAAGGTAAATCACAGCAAAAGTATATTTTTGAAACAAAAAATAAATAAAATAAAAGCCTCTAAACTAATTTAAATTCCTCTCAAAAAGCTTTCTTTTTATACCAACATATATAGCACCTGTAAGGTAGCAAAAATATCCCAGGGATGCTTCACAAACAGACAAAGGAAGGGAGTTAGAAGAGGTGACTGAAAACATGGTCAAAGAGCTTTTAGCAGCATTTTAAAGTATATGGAATAAATTGGAGGGGCTCTAGTTTAAAAGAGCAGAGCACCGCCAATGATGGTGGAAGGAAGACGCACAGTAGGCCAAAGGCTGGAGAGTGCAAGCTAGGACATGGGGCCTGAGGTGATTGCAGAGGTAGGGTGGGGCGAGGCCATGGTCATCATATTTATAAACAAGAACAAGGGCTTGAGGTTAGTGTATTGGGGACAGGGAGACAACAGACGTCAGTAAGGAAAGGGGTGACAGGTGAACAAGACAAAATATGGTTGAACCTTTGAGAAGGATGAGAGTTTATTTAGTGTGGAGTTTGAGAGTCCAGCAAGAGAATGTTGGAGAAATTGAGACTAGAGATGACAAAATTGAGGATGAGGTTTCAGTGTGGGTGAGGTAATTGCAGAGGTGGGTGATGTTGTGGCGGTGGAAATGGAGTTTTGATCATGGTTGAGATAATGGGAGTTTGAAGTTCAGTTCAACGTCAAACAGACACCAAGATCGCACAGCATTGGTTCCAACTTAAGCATGCAATTGGGAAGTCGAATGGAGCGTTGGGTTGGGTGCAGTTTCTGGGGCCACAAATCGGCAGCAATTTCTGCACATTCCCATTGTAACTCCAGCCATAGTGAATTAGAATGGCAGTAAATTTGATTGGAACTGGGTACACCAGGCGAGGGATTCCCCAGAGCCTTGTAAAATGTGGAGGCTCCATCTGCTCAATTGACCACTGAGGGTGCGGGCAGTGGCGAGGACTCCCACGCGACCTCAGTGGCTAACCGATCATCGGTAGCTTAAACCGAGTGAAAGCAGTTGCACCAGTCTGCTATTGGTGGTTTTAGGGCCAATCTAATGGTCCAGGCCTTAGATCCCCAAAGACAGACACACAGACACACAGAAATAGAGAGAGAGACACACATACACACACGGACAGACACTCGGACACACAGTTTGACCCCTGCTACTGGATGTAATATCATCCCTCTCCATCACTGGTGCACTGTGGCTGCAGCATGTACAGTCAACAGGATATACAGGAAACTTTGGTTTATCCGGAGGTTGTATGTCCGGAAACCTCGAACTACCGGCAGAAATCAGGAGCCGTTTTGTTAGGTGTTTTTTCTTCTCGTAGGTTTTTTTTCTTCTCGTGGCTTTTTTTTCTCAACAGTCAGGCTCTGCAAAGTCTCTCTGAAGCTGTTGCTAAGCTACAGAGACGCTTCTAAGGTACGGGCCGACTGTTTAGAAGCTGTTGCTAAACAACAGTGTTTGTTGTCAGATACGGAGATGAAAACCTCCGTATGCTTCAACATTAACGCTGGTATGTCCGGCAGTTTTGATAGATCGGCAACAGCTCGGTCCCGTCGGTGCCGGATATCACAAAGTCTCCTGTACTGCAGCAACTCATCAAGGTTTACTTCAGCACTTCTCTCCCCCGTGCCTACCAGCAAAAAGAACAAGAGCAGCAATGTTGTGAGAACACCATCACCTCCAAGTCACACACGATCCTGACTTGGACATATATTGCCGTTCTTTCATCATCACTGGGCCAAAATCCTGAAACCACCCTACCCAACAGCATTGTGGGAGCGCCTTCATAGGAACATAGGAGCAGGAGTAGGTCATTAAGCCCCTCAAGACTGTTCCACCATTCAATGAGATCATGGTTGATCTGTTACCTAACTCCATATCCTTTGCCCCATATCCCTGAACAGAAATCAATCAATCTCAGATTTAAAATGAACAATTGACCCAGCATCAACTGCCATTTGCGGAAGAGAGTTCCAAACTCCTACCAACATTTGGGTGTAGAAGTGTTTCCTAACTGCACTCCTAAAAGGCCTGGCTCTAATTTTTAGGCTATGTCCCCTAGACCTAGATTCCTCAACCAGCAGAAATAATTTCTCTCTGTCTACCCTACCAGTTCCCTTTATTGGTTTGAAAACTTCGATCAAATCACCCCTTCTAAATTCCAGGGAATACAACCTTAGTTTATAGAATCTCTCCTCATAATTTAATGCTTGGAGTCCAAGTATCATTTTAGCAAATCTACACTGCAATCCCTCCAAGGCCAATATATCCTTCCTTAGGTGTAGTGCCCAGAACTGAACACAGTACTCCAGATGTGGTCTAATCAGGGCTTTGTATAGCTGTAACATGACTTCTAACCCCTTGTATTCTAGTCCTCTAGATACTAATCAGCATTTCATTTGGCTTTTTGATTTTTTTTTTTGTACCTGTCCATGACATTTTAATGATCTATGTACATGAACACCGGAACTCCACTGCTTCTAGTTTTTCACCATTTAGAAGGTACTAGGCCCAAAGTGGATGACCTCACACTTGCCTATATTGACATCCATTTGCCATAGTTTTGCCCATTCACTTAATCTATTAATATCTTTGTAATTTTATGCTTCCATTTACACTGCTTACAATGCTGCCAATCTTTGTGTCATCTGCAAACTTGGCTATGTGGCTCTCTATCCGATCATCTAAGTCGTTAATACATACAGTGAATAGTTGTGACCCCAACACATCCCGGTGGGTCGCCACTCGTCACATCCTGCCTATTAGAGTACCTGCCCATTATCCCTATTCTTTGTCTCCTGCCGCTCAATCTCCTAACCAGGTCAATAATTTGCCCTCAATTCCATGAGCTTCAACTTTAGCTAACAGTCTCTTATGACTTTGTTGAATGCCTTCTGGAAGTCCATATAATTAACATCCATGGACCTTTCCCTGTCCACTACTTTAGTCACCTCTTCAAAAAATTCAATCAGGTTCGTCATGCATGACCTACCTTTCACAAATCCCTGCTGGCTCTTTCTGATCAGCTGAAATTTTTCACGGTGTCACTCTATCCTTAATTATAGACTCTAGTAATTTTCCAACAACAGCTGTTAGGCTAACTGGTCTATAATTCCCTGGTTTCTCTCTCACCTTTATTTAATAGCGGAGTGGCATGTGCAATTTTCCAATCTAAAGGAATGGTTCCTGAATCAAGAGAACTTTGGAAGATCGTAGGTAGGGCATCTGCAGTGTTCTCACCTACTTTGAGAGCATAGGAACATAAGAAATAGGAGCAGGAGTAGGCTATTTGGCCCTTCACGCCTGCTCCGCCATTCAATAAGATCTTTGACCTCAATTCCACCTTCCTGCACGATCTCCATAACCCTTGGTTTCCTTGGTATCAAACCCTGGGATGAAACCATCTGGTCCTGGGGATTTGTCACTCTTCAGTGTCATTATTTTCTTCATTACTGTTCATTTGATAATGTTAACTTTGGTGAGTCCCCGTCCTTGATTCAATATTAGTTTCCTTGGGATGTCCGGCATGCTATCCTCTTCTATAAATACTGACGCAAAGTAATTATTTAACCTGTCTACCATTTCCTTATTTCCATTTATACTATCACCAGTCAGTTTTTAAGGGGCCCACACTGCTCTTATTCACACTCTTTTTACTGATGATTGTAAAAGTTTGTGTTGAATTTGATCTCCCTTGCAAGTTTCTTTTCATACTCCTTTTTTGTAGCTCTTACAGTCTGTTTTGTCACCCTTTGCTGTTCTTTGTATCTCTCCCATTCACCAGGATCTGTGCTTTTTTTTGCATTCCTGTATGATTTTTATTTTAGTTTTATGTTGTTCCATGGCTTTTTTTTTGGCAAGAAGATCTCTTGCCCCTTAGGGGTATAAACTGGTTCTGTATCACATTAAATTCTTTTTTGAACACCTCCCACTGATCTTCTGTCATTTTACCCGTTAACCTATTTTACTGTGGACAGTCTCTGTCTCATCCCGTTGGAGTTGGCTTTACCAAAATTTAGAATCTTAGTAGGTTGTTTTGCATTTCTCCCTTTCAAACACAACATTGAACTCGATCATATTATGATCGCTATTAGATAAATGTTCACCGTTAGGCTGTTAACTAAATCTGGCTCATTGCGCATAATAAAATCAAGGCTGCGTTTATTTGCACTACAAATGCGATGGACCAAATTTCTGATTGGTCCCCTTGGAGAACAAGACACACCCAACAGTTTGTCTGGAATCTGTAATTTGATCCTGCCTACTGTGGAGAGTAATTCAAGGTCTTTGCAATGTGTATTTTGATCTAGTCATTGTCACAGGCAGGCTCCAGAGCTCACAATGCCAACATTACTGCTTTCAGAGAACAGATAGGGCTCATAATCCCGGATTATGAGCACTCACACTGAATAGTTCGGATAGGCAGGGGTGAAGCCAAGGAGGGATTTCAAAAGGAGCATGAAAATTTAAAAAATCAAGGTGTTGGTGGACCGGCAGCCAACGTAGATCAACGAGCGCAGGGGTGATGAGTGAACGGGACTTGCTGTGTGTTAGGATACGTGCAGCAGAGTTTTGGATGAGCTCAGTTTCATTGAGGGTGAAAGATGGGAGGCCGGCCAGGAGAACATTGGAATAGTCGAATCTGGCAAATATCGCATAAAGGTAATGTCATGCATTTTAGTAGGGCCAACATGCAATGCGTTCTCATTTTTAAAAATTTATTTATTCATTGTCGTGATGCAGGCAAGACCAGCATTTGTTGTCCATCCCCAGTTGCCCTTGAGAGAGTGGTAGTGAGCTGTCTTTTTCAACCACTGAGGTCTGGTTGGGGGGAGGTGGTGGGGGGGGAAGCAGAGGGAGAACGTGATGCAGGTGTAAAGGGGGTGGGGGTGGAAGAAAGTGATCCAGGTCCAACAGGGCAGGGGGGTGGTGGGGGGGAAAAAAGAGAATGTGATCCATTTTCCCCATCTTGATCATGTTCTTGCTCTCAGCCCCCGCCCCGCTTGAGACCTGGATCACTTTATTCCCCCCTCCCCACTGTTCTCTCCGTGCTCCCACCCACCACGAGCTCCTGGCCTTCTCAGTCCTGACTGTCTTATAGCCACGTCGTACCCTCTAAATTGAATTTGCACCTGCAATTCATTCAATTTATTCCTTATACGCCGTGCATTTGCATAAAGAACACTTATTTGGGCCACACACCTGTCCTTCTACTCTAATGTTGTTTCTCATACATTTCTCTCTCCTGATTTAATTACTTTACATCTTTTAATTTTCCCCTTACCTGTAGTGCCGAACACACAATTTCTGTCTATTACTCTACCCTCTCCCCTTCAATTTTTTTAGAATTATTATTTATAGTACCTTTTCCACCTGAGCCCACCCCCACCCCCGCCACTGACTAATTTAAAGTCCTTGTGACCGCCCAATTTATCCTTTCCACTAGGACCCTGGTCCCAGCCCGGTTCAGGTGGAGCCCGTCCCAACCATACAGTTCCTTCCTGTCCCAATACTGGTGACAGTACCCCATGAAATGGAACCCCTCTTTCCCACACCAATCCTTCACCTCCCTAATCTACTTATCCCTATCCCAATTTGCATGTGGCTCAGGTAATAATCCAGAGATTATAACTCTTGAGGTACTGTTTTTTCAATTTAGCTCCGAGCTCCTGGTACTCTCTGAACAGGACATCAGGCCTACTCTTTCCTATGTTGTTGGTCCCAAAATGGACCACAACGACTGGATCCTTCCCCTCCCTCTCCAATATCCTTTCAAGCTGGTTCAAGATGTCCCTCACCAAGTAGGCAACATAGAACATAAGATGTAGGAGCAGGAGTAGGTCATTTGGCCCCTCGAGCCTGCTCCGCCATTCAATAAGATCATGGCTGATCTGATCTTGGCCTCAACTCCACTCCCTGCCCAGTCCCCATTCCCCATAACCCTTGACTCCCTTACCTTTCAAAAATCTGTCTATCTCCACCTTAAATATATTCAATGACCCAGCCTCCACAGCTCTCTGGGGAAGAGAATTCTAAAGATTCACGACCCTCAGAGAAGAAATTCCTCCTCATTTCCGATTGTGTGGATCCCATGTGGGATGCTCGATCCTGCTTACAAAGGATGCTATCCGTCACCCTAATTGCTGATTCCCCCACAACTACCACATTACACTTCCCCTCCTCCTCCCTTTGGACAGCCTCCTGCTCCAAGGCGCCATGTCAGCATTCTGGCTGCCCTTCCAACGGTCTTCACCCTCATCCTTCACCACACAGAGTGCAACAGTTCAAGAAGGCAGCCCACCTCAATGGCAGCTAGGACTGGACAATAAATATAGCCTTGTAACCATCACCCACATTCCGAGAACAAACAAAGAATCACAAGTCAGAAGGAAAGAAAATGAATAATCATGACTTTACATACCTGAAAAGGATACTTGTTCTGACAAGGAATAGGGCCACTGTCATGCTTCACTATCTCTGCACACTTGATTTTTTGTAAATCAATGGAACCCTTTTTGTGTTTTTTCTGGAGAAAGATTTAAAAAAAATTAAGTGCTACTAATAATACAGCAGGAATGTTTTAAATATTAATCTTTCTTGTAGTTTGAATGCTGATGAAAGCAATAATCTAGTACTGTACATACCCTCTTGGAAGGAGCTCCATACACAAAGTAGTTTCCAGCATAACATCTTAGGCGGTTGCGCAAAACGGGCAGCATAGCAACAGCCGCCCGTTATATGCCCCACCTGATATTCAGGTCCATTGACTTCAATGGAACCGAATATCGGGTGTGACGTCTAACAGGCAGTCAATGTTACACCACCCAAGACAAAGTTCTATCCCAATAAGTCTATAACCTGCAAGCTGCAGGTAAAAATTACAACAGGATCATAGGCCCTACACTTCATAGGCAATGTTCTCTCTAATTTTTTCTTCTACTGAGCGGGACACATTCATTTGAGTGCGACCTTTTTGTCCGTGGGGAAATTTTACAACAATGACAGCAACAGCAGCCACTTAAAAGAATATATACAGTAATGCCATAATGCCACCTCACCGTCTCAAATCATGAGACAATCAGACAAGGTTCTATACAGGTTTAACATAACTTCTCTGCTTTTGAATTCTATCCCTCTAGAAATGAACCCCAGTGCTTTATTTGCACTTTGATGGCTTTTTTAACCTGCATTGCTACTTTTAATGATTTGTGAATCTATACCCCTAGATCCCTTTGCATCTCTACCCCATTTAGACTCTTATTTTCCGAGGAGAAGGTAGCCTCTTTATTCCTCCTACCAAAATGCACCACCTCACACTTATCGATATTGAAATTCTTTGTCATTTACATGCCCATTCTGCAAGTTAGTTTACAGTAAAATTAATTAAAAGCTTTTAGTTCATCATGTACAAACTTTATTTTTATTTTTTAATTACTTGTCAGAAATGACTGGGATATAAAAGAACTGTATAATAATGCATTAACACTTCAGAAATGTCACTCAGTTACACAGTTATGCATTGACAAACAATCTAAAAGCCCAAGGTGAGCTGAAAGAGGTATATCTATTCATGCAATTAGCATTAATTTTAAAGTTTTCAACATATTAGCCCATCCCTCACATCACTACACCAATAGCTGCACAAGCAGCAGGAGCAGCGGCTTTTCTATGGCACAGACATGCTGTACGTCCACATAAGTAATTACATGTTCCCGTGCATCTGCTACCTTTGTCCTTCTAGGTGGTAGAGGGCACAGGTTTGGGAGGTGTCGTCGAAGAAACCTTAGCGAGTTGCTTCAGTGCATCTTGTAGATGGTATAACTGCAGCCACATTGTGCCAATGGTGGAGGGAGTGAATATTTACGATAGTGGATAGGGTACCAATCAAGCGGGCTGCTTTGTCTTGGATGGTGTTAAGCTTCTTGAGTGTTGTTGGAGCTGCAACCAACCAGGCAAGTGGAGAGTAGTCCATCACACTCCTGACTTGTAGATGGTGGAAAGACTTTGGGAAGTCAGGAGGTGAGTCACTCTCCGCAGAACACCCAGCCTGTGACCTGCTCTTGTAGCCACAGTATTTATGAGGGTAGTCAGATGTTGATGGTGGGGGATTCAATGATGGTAAATCTATTAAATGTCAATGGGAGGTGGTTAGACTCTCTCTTGTTGGAGATGGTCATTGCGAATGTTACTTGTCACTTATCAGCCCAAGCCTGGATGTTGTCGAGGTCTTTGCTGCATGTGGGCACTGACTGCTTCATTATCTGAGGAGTTGCGAATGGAACTGAACGCTGTGGAGATAAAAAATAATAAGGGGAAAAAGTCTCTGGTGGGCGTAGTCTACAGGCCCCCAAACAGTAGCAATACTGTTGGACAGAGTATGAATCAACAAATAATGGAGGCCTGTAAAAAAGGTACGGTTTGGCCATGGTAGCCTTGAGGAGGAGTTCATAGAGTGTATCCGGGATGGTTTCCTCGAACAGTATGCAATGGAACCAACCAGGGAGCAGGCTATCTTGGATCTAGTACTGTGTAATGAGACAGAATTAATAAATGATCTCATAGTAAAGGATCCTCTAGGAAAGAGTGATCATTGCATGGTTGAAATTCAAATTCAGTTGAAGGGTGAGAAAGTTGTATCTCAAGCCAGTGTCCTGATCTTAAGCAAAGGCAGTTACAATGGCAGAACTGGCTAAAGTGGACTGGAAAAATAAATTAAAGGGTAAGACAGTTGAAATGCAGTGGCGGACATTTAAGGAGATATTTCATAATTCTCAACAAAAATATATTCCAGTGAAAAAGAAAGATTTGAAGAAAAGGGAGCACCATCCGTGGCTAACTAAGGAAGTAAAGGATGGTATCAAATTGAAAACAAAGGCATACAAATGTTGCCAAGATTGGTGGGAGGCCAGAGGATTGGGAAATTTTTTAAAACCAGCAAAGGATGACTAAAAAAAATAATAAAAAGAGAGAGAGAGAAGATGAATTATGAGTGTAAACTGGCCAGAAATATTAAAACAGATAGTAAGAGCTTCTGCAGGTATATAAAAAGGAAGAGAGTAGCTAAAGTAAACTTTGGTCCCTTAGAGAATGAAAATGGGGAATTAATGATGGGGAATGGGGAAATGGTAGAGACTCTAAACAAATATTTTGGATCTGTCTTCACGGTAGAAGACACTAACAACATCCCAATAATGGATAATCAAGGGCCCACAGGGAGGGGGGAACTAAAGACAATCACAATCACTAAGGAAAAATACTTGGTAAAATAATGGGACTAAAAGACGACAAGTCCCCTGGAACAGATGGCCTGCATCCCAGGGTCTTAAAAGAAGTGGCTGCAGAGATAGTGGGTGCATTGGTTGCAATATACCAAAATTTCCTGGGCTCTGGAGGGGTCCCAGCAGATTGAAAAACCGCAAATGTAACACCCCTATTTAAGGAAGGAGGGAGACAGAAAGCAGGAAACTATAGACCAGTTAGCCTAACATCTGTCGTTGGGAAAATGCTGGAGTCCTTCATTAAGGAAGCAGTAGCAGGGCATTTGGAAAATCATAATGCAGTCAAGCAGAGTCAGCATGGTTTTATGAAAGGGAAATCACGTTTAACAAATTTGCTGGAGTTCTTTGAGGATGTAATGAGCAGGGTGGATAAGAGTGAGCCAGTGGATATGGCGTATTAGGATTTCCAGAAGGCATTCGATAAGGTGCCACATAAAAGGTTACTGCATAAGATAAGAGCTCACAGAAACCCCACAGTGCAGATAGAGGCCATTTCGGCCCATCGAGCCTGCACCGACACATATCCCACCCGATCCCCGTAACCCCTACACCAACACATATCCCACCCTATCCCCGTAACCCCACGTATTTAATCCCCCTAACACTAAGGGTCAATTTATCATAGCCAATCAACCTAACCCGCACATCTTTGGACTGTGGGAGGAAACCGGAGCACCCGGAGGAAACCCACGCAAACACGGGGAGAATGTGCAAACTCCACACAGACAGACAGTCACCCGAGGCCGGATTCGAACCCGGGTCCCTGGCGCTGTGAGGCAACAGTGCTAACCACTATGCCACCGTGCTGCCCGGGGTAATATATTAGCATGGATAGAGAATTGGCTAACTAACAGAAAGCAGAGAGTCGGGATTAATGGGTAATTTTCCGGTTGGCAAACGGTAACTAGTGGGGTGCCACAGGGATCGGTGCTGGGACCTCAACTATTTACAATCTACATTAATAACTTGGATGAAGGGACCGAGTGTAATGTAGCCAAGTTTGCGAATGATACAAAGATGGGTGGGAAAGCAAGTTGTGCAGAGGACTCAAAGAATCTGCAAAGCGATATAGACAGGCTAAATAAGTGGGCAAACATTTGGCAGATGGAGTATAATGTCGGAAAGTGCGAGGTTATCCACTTTGGCAGGAAAAATAAAAAAGCAGATTATTTTTTAAATGGAGAAAGATTACAAAATGCTACAGTTCAGAGGGACCTGGGGGTCCTTGTGCATGAAACACAAAATTATAGCATGCAGGTACAGCAAGTGATCAAAAAAGCAAATGGAATGTTGGCCTTTATTTCAAGGGGGTTGGAGTATAAAAGCAGGGAAGTCCTGCTACAACTGTACAGGGTATTGGTGAGACCACACCTTGAGTACTGCGTACAGTTTTGGTCTCCTTATTTAAGGAAGGATATACTTGCATTGGAGGCAATTCAGAGACGATTCACTAGGTTAATTTCAGAAATGAGGGGGTTGACTTATGAAGAAAGGTTGAGCATTTTGGGGCTATACTAATTGAAATTTAGAAGAATGAGAGGTGATCTTATTGAAACATATAAGATACTGAGGGGGCTTGACAAGGTAGATGCAGAGAGGAGGTTTCCCCTCATGGGGAAATCTACAACTCGGGGGCATAGTTTCAGAATAAAGAATCGCCCTTTTAAAACTGAGATGAGGAGGAATTTCTTCTCTGAGGGTCGTAAATCTGTAGAGTTCTCTGCCCCAGAGAGCCGTGGAGGCTGGGTCATTAAATACATTTAAGGTGGGGATAGACAGATGTTTGCAAGATAAGGGAGTGAAGGGTTATGGGAGCAGGCAGGCAAGTGGCTTTGAGCCCAAGATCAGCCATGATCTTATTGAATGGAGGAGCAGGCTCGAGGGGCCAAGTGGCCTATCCCTGCTCCTATTCCTTATGTTCTTATGTTCTATCATTCACGAACATCCCCACTTTTGAACTTATGATGGAGAGAAGGTCAACGATGAAGCAGCTGAAGATTGTTGGGCCTAGGACACTGCCCTGAGGAACTCCTGCAGTGATGTCCTGGGGCTGAGATGATTGGCCTCCAATAACCACAACCATCTACCTTTGTGCCAGGTATGACACCAGCCAGTGGAGTGTTTTCCCCCTGATCCCCATTGACTTCAATTTTACAAGGGCTCCTTGATGCCACACTCAATCAAATGCTGCCCTGATGTCAAGGGCAGTCACTCTCAGCTCACCTCTGGAATTCAGCTCTTTTTCTACATTTGGACCAAGGCTGTAATGAGCCTAGTGGACCTGGCTGAACCCAAACTGAGCATTGGTGAGCTGGTGCCTAAGTTTCACTTGATAGCAGCCTATCGAAAGTAGGCTTCGGTGACTGCTTTGCGGAACACCTCCATTCAGTCCGTAAGCATGACCCCGAGCTTCCAGTCGCCTGTCACTTTAATTCTCCGCTCCACTCCCACTCTGACCTCACCATCCTCGGCCTCTTACACTGTTCCAATGAAGCTGAATGTAAGCTCGAGGAACAGCACCTCATCTTTCGATTAGGCACTTTACAGCCTTCTGGACTCAACATAGAGTTCAACAATTTCAGACCATAAACTCTGCTGCGATCTTTTTTCCATTTTTTTCTCTCTCTCATATGGCAGCTGTCTTTCATTCAGCCAGTGCCATTTACACTTCATCTAGAACCATCTTTTGTTTCTTAACTTGTCCCATTACCATCTCCGTTTGCCTTGCACAATCATCCCTTTGTCTCTTAATCGCTCCTGCCTTCCATCCTATCACAGACCTTCCCTTTCATTCTTTCCTCTCCTCTCCTCCCCTCCCCCCTTTCCCTGCCCCTGCTTAAAAACCTGTTCCATCTCCAGCTTTTTCCAGTTCTGATGAAGGGTCATCGACCTGAAACGTTAACCCTGCTTCTCTCTCCACAGATGCTGCGTAACCTGCTGAGTATTTCCAGAATTTTGTATTTTTATTTCAGATTTCCACCATCTGCAGTATTTTGCTTTTGTATTGAAAGTAGGCTGTTAGCCAGCTTGGATTTATCCTGCTTTTTTGTGGACAGGACATGCCTGGGCAATTTTCCACTTTGTCAGGTTATAGCTGTACTGGAGCAGCTTGGCTACAGGCAGAGCTAGTTCTGGAGCACAGGTCTTCAGCACTACAACCAGGGTATTGTCTGGGCCCGTAGTCTTTGCTGTATCCAGTGCACTCAGCTGTTTCTTGATATCATGGGAGTGAATCGAATTGGCAAGTGATGGTGATAGGGGCCTCAGGAGGATGCCAAGTAGGATCATCCACTCAGCACTTCTAGCTGAAGATGTGCCGATACCTCTGGTGGGTCTATCCTGCCGGTGGGATAGGACATACCCTGATGATGGTGAGGGAGGAGTCTGGGACTTTGGGGTCGATAGGTATAGAAACATAGAAGATAGGAGCAGGCGTAGGCCATTCGGCCCCTTGAGCCTGCTCCGCCATTTAATGAGATCCTGGCTGATCATCCAAATTCAGTACCCTGTCCCTGCTTTCTCCCCATATCCCTTGATCCCTTTAGCTTTAAGAAATATATCTAACTCCTTCTTGAATATATTTAATGAATTGGCCTCCAATTAAATTCCAGCGAATATAAGCCCAGTCGATCCAATCTCTCCTCATACGTCATTCCTGCCATCCCAGGTATCAGTCTGGTGAATCTTCGCTGCACTCCCTCCATGGCAAGAACATCCTTCCTCAGATAAGGCGACCAAAACTGCACACAATACTCAAGGTGTGGTCTCACCAAGGCCCTGTACAACTGCAGCAAGACATCCTTGCTCCTGTACTCGAATCCTCTCGCTATGAAGGCCAACATACCATTTGCCTTCTTAACCGCCTGCTGCACCTGCACGCTTACCTTCAGCGACTGGTGCACAAGGACACCCAGGTCTCGTTGCACTTCCCCTTCTCCCAATCTATTGCCATTCAGATAATAATCTGCCTTCCTGTTTTTGCCACCAAATTGGATAACCTCGCATTTATCCACATTATACTGCATCTGCCATGCATCTGCCCAATCACCCAACCTGTCCAAATCATACTGGAGTTTCTCTGCATCCTCCTCACAGCACATACGCCCACCCAGCTTTGTGTCATCTGCAAACTTGGAGATATTACATTTAGTTCCCTCGCCTAGATCATTAATATATATTGTGAATAGCTGGGGTCCTAGCACCGATCCCTGTGGTACCCCACTAGTCACTGCCTGTCACTCGGAAAAAGACCTGTTTATTCCAGCTCTTTGCTTCCTGTCTGCCAGTTCTCTATCCAAGTCAGTACCTTACCCCCAATCCCATGTGCTTTAACTTTGCACGCTAATCTCTTATGCGGGACCTTATCAAAAGCCTTCTGAAAGTCCAAATACACCACATCCACTGGTTCTCCCTTATCTATTCTAGCAGTTACATCCTCAAAAACTTCCAGTAGATTAGTCAAGCACGATTTACCTTTTGTAAATCCATGTTGACTTTGTCCGATCCCGTCACTGTTTTCCAAGTGCTCTGCTATTACATCTTTTATAATGGACTCTAGCATTTCCCCCACTACCGATGTCAGGCTTACCGGTCTATAATTCCCTGTTTTCTCTCGACCACCTTTTTTAAATAGTGGGGTTACATTAGCTCCCCTCCAATCCATGGGAACTGGGCCCGAGCCTATAGAATTTGGGATGACCAGTAATGCATCTACTATTTCTAGGGCCACTTCCTTAAGTACCCTAGGATGTAGAGTATCAGGCCCTGGGGATTTATCGGCCTTTAATCCCATCAATTTCCCCAACACCATTTCCCTACAAATACTGCTTTCATTCAGTTCCTCCCTCTCATTAGACCCTATGTTCGCCGACATCTCTGGGAGGTTATTTGTGTCCTCCTTTGTGAAGACAGAACCAAAGTATGTATTTAATTGGTCAGCCATTTCTTTGTTCCCCATTATAAATTCCCCTGATTCTGACTGCAAGGGACCTACACTTGACTGCACCAATCTTTTTCTCTTCACATATCTATAAAAGCTTTTACAGTCAGTTTTTATGTTCCCTGCAAGATTACTCTCATATTCTATTTTCCCTTTCTTAATTAATCCCTTTGTCCTCCTTTGCTGAATCCTAAACTGCTCCCAATCCTCAGGTTTGCTGCTTTTTCTGGCCAATTTATATGTCCTCTCCTTGGATCTTATGCTTTCCCTAATTTTCCTTGTTAGCCACGGTTGAGTCACCTTTTTTGTTTTATTTTTATGCCAAACAAGGATAAACAAATTCTGTAGTTCATCCGTGCGATCTTTAAATGTTTGCCATTGCCTATCCACTGTCAACCCTTTAAGTAACGTTCCCCAATCCATCCATCATGTTTCTGTAAGTATGACTATGCTGTTACTTGATTAGTCTGTGGGGCAGCTCTTCCAATTTTGGCACAAGTCCCCAGATGTTGGTGAGGAGGACTTTGCAGGTCGACTGGGCTCGGTATGCCTTTGTCGTGTCCGAATCCAATGCCTAGGTCGAAGTCAGATGGTCCGTCCAGTTTTATTCTTAGTGTACATTTTTGTAGCGGTTTTATACAACTTGGCTTGCTAGGCCATTTCAGAGGGCAGTTAAGAGTCAACCACAATGCTGTGGGTCTGGAGTCACATAGGCAGGATTCCTTCCCTAAAGGATTTTTACGACAATTCGATAGCTTCATGGTCACCGTGATGCCAACTTTTTATTCCAGATTTTTTTATTCCCAAACTGCCATGGTGGGATTTGAAGTCGCACCTCTGGATTATTAGTTCAGGCTTCTGGATTAGTAAACCAGTAACATAACCATTATGCTACCATACACACGGGAGATTAGGTCAATTAAAAAAATCAAAAGAAATAACTTGCATTTATATATGGTGCCTTCTCACAACCAGGATATCCAAATGGCCCGAGGTTGTGAAAGGCACTGTATGAATGCAATCTGAATGTGAAACCTGCTGTCGATGGCTTATCAAGCAGCATAGCAAACCAACTTCATGCACTGTGTTATGTTGGTGCATGTGCAGAAGAGAAATACAAGGACTTGTGGGATGATTTGACGTACCGAAAATCCAAAAATATTAAAAGGGGCTGTGTGAGTCAGGTAAACAGCCATTGAAAAACTGAACACTCACTCAGATCACAAGCAGTTGGCATCAACGTGTATCTATTTAACTTCAGTAGTCTTGGTTACACATTGCAGTAGATCAAAAGCAGCCACATACACATTACAATAGCTTTACAAAAACTGAAGGCATTGATTTCACACTGACAAATCATTAGTACTCTACAAATTTTTATGATGAATGTAAACATCCAGTAAGTCGCGCTTTGCTTTTAACAGACAGATTACTTGCTACACCTTCACTTGTGTTCCATATTCTGTCAGTTAGAATCTTTACTATCAGAGATCTCTGGCAAAAAAAATATTTTGCTATGGGCAGTTTTAGCCAATTAAAGGGAGACAGCTTCAGGATGTGGGATCATATTTTTGTCTGAAAAATTTGCACTTGCAACAAATCAAATTTATTCATAACTACTTGATAACTGTTCTTACCTTTCTAGGTAAAATACAAATTTGGATTTTCATGATAAGCAAGACAGTCTGTTCACATTAAGCAATGGAATTATGTTAATGTGTTACTGAGGGAGATAGTTTGCCAAACTGCTCGTTAAAATTTGTACCCGTGGTACTTTGTTCAGTAACTATGATTTATTGGCCCAGAAATTCGGGTCTCCACGGGTGAGTACGCATGGGGTACTCACCAGTAAGCCCAATGGAAGTGCCGGTTTCGTGCATGCACTGCGCATGCGCGGGAAACCGGCACTTCCGTTCCCCTGAAAGAAGGGGTTCAGAAGTCGAACGCGTGCGCATCAAACTTACGTTTTTTTTGCAGGTTTTCCCGGAAGGGTAAGTCTCCAGATGTTAGACATGTAAAAAGCAGTCGCAAGGCCTGCTTTTTACAAGGTAAGTGGTGAATTGATTAAAATTAAAACATTTTTTCCACAGATTTATTATTTTTAAATACTTTAAAGAAAGGTAAGTTTATTTTTAGCCCCATCAGAAAATGTAATTAATTTTTTCAAAAATTTAAATTATTGTTTAAAATAGTTATTTCATGTAATTTATAGTTTATTTTAAAAATGTGATTTTTAAAAAATTTATTTGAAGATTTAGTGATGTTTTGGGCTTATAGTATTTATAAGTTTGACAGCCCTTCCTGTCAAACTTATGAATGAAGCATTCCCTGCTGCCATTGGCTCTCCATGGCCCACGTGATCCCAGAGGACGCATCGAACTAACTGCGCCCCTAGGATACGCAAGCATTGCGCGCCGGCAGTTGGAGGAGGCCCAGGATCGCAATTCCACAGGGGCCCACAGCTCAACGGCCAGCGTGCAAGGTAAGTGCAGGTCGGAGGCTTGCACCCGCGGGAAGCCTCTGACCCAAATTTCTGGGCCATTATGTAACAGTGACTCATGGTCACTCGTTTTAGGGAAAAAAATGCATCTTCAAAAGCATCAAATCTTGAACACAAAGCTACTGTTAAAAACAATATACATGGAGCTGCCTTATGAGGCTGGCCCTTGGGCAAGTAACTGAATTGAAACTCTTTAAAACAGATGCATTAGCTTATTGACTACATGTTGTAATACTTTTATGATGAATTTATTTTTAATTTTATTTGGTTTTTTCCTTCTGCCAAATATTATTAGTAGCGTAACCAATCCAGTTGCACACAGATAGTGAGAGTACTTTCAATAATACCTGTGTGAGAAGAAAAGCCATATTTCCATAGGTGGGACATTCTAATGGCAAAGTGATGTCACCAATTCTGGCCTCTTGTGCATCCCCGATTTATTTCGCCCTCCACCATTGGTGGCACTGCCTTCAGCTGTCCAAGCCTTAAGCTCTGGGATTCCCTTACTGAACCTTTCTGCATCTCTACCACTCTCATCTCCTTTAAGACACTCCTTAAAACCTACCTCTTTGACCAAGCTGTCTTAATATATCCTTAATAACAACAGAAAATGCTGGAAACACTCAGCAGGTCAGGCAGCATCCGTGGAGAGAGAAACAGAATTAACGTTTCAGATCTGTGACCCTGCATCAGAACTCGAAAAAGTTAGAGAGATGCAACAGATTTTAAGCAGGTTCCGAGGCAGGGAAAAGGGGGAGGGGAGGAAAGAATAAAAGGGACGGTCTGTGATAGGGTGAAAGGCAGGAGGGGTTAAATGTTGCAAATGGGGATGGCAGAATCATCAACAGCTGCCGCCTGAAAAAATAGGGGCAGAGGTTATGGTCTGAAATTGTTGAACTCAATGTTGAGTTCAGAAGGCTGTAAAGTGGCTAATAGAAAGATGAGGTGCTGTTCCTCGAGCTTACGTTGAGCTTCATTGGAACAGTGCAAGAGGCCAAGGACAGAGAGGTCAGAGTCGGAGTGGAGGGGAGAATTAAAGTGACAGGCGACCGGAAGCTCAGGGTCACCCTTACGGACTGAACGGAGGTGTTCCACAAAGCGGTCACCCAATCTGTGTTTGGTGTCCCCAATGTAGAGGAGACCGCATCATGAGCAGTGAATACAGTATACTAAATTGCAAGAAGTACAAGTAAATCTCTGTTTCACTTGGAAGGAGTGTTTGGGGCCCTGGACAGTGGGAAGGGAGGAGGTAAAAGGGCAGGTGTTGCATCTCCTGCACTTGCATTGGAAGGTACCGTGGGAAGGGGAGGGGCTGATTGAGGAGTGGACTAGGGAGTTGTGTAGGGAGGGTCCCTTCGGAATGCTGAAAAGGGAGGGGAGGGGGAAGATGTATTTGATGGTGGGATCACGCTGGAGGTGGCAGAAATGGCGGAGGATGATCCGTTGAATGTGGTGGCTGGTGGGGTGAAAGGTGAGGACAAGGGGAACCCTATCTTGGTTCTGGAGGGAGGGGAAGGGGGAGAGCAGAAGTGCAGGAAATGGAATGGACACGGTCGAGGGCCATGTCAACCATGGTAGAGGGGAATCCTCGGTTGAGGAAGGAGGAAGACAGATCAGATGCACGAGTATGGAAGGTGGCATCGTCAGAGCAGATGAGATGGAGAAACTGGAAGAATGGAATAGAGTCCTTGCAGGAAGTGGGGTGGAGGAAGTGTAGTCCAGGTAGCTGTGGGAGTCAGTGGGCTTATAGTGGATGTTTGTCGATAGCCTATCCCCAGAGATGGAGACAGAGAAGTCGAGGAAGGGAAGGGAAGAGTCAGAGATGGGCCATGTGAAGGTGAGGGAAGGGTAGAAATTGGGAGCAAAGTGAATGAAATTTTCTAGTTCAGGGCGAGAGCAGGATACGGCACCAGTAGAGTCATCAATGTACCGGAAAAAGAGGTGAGAGAGGGGGCCTGAGTAGGACTGGAACAAAGAATGTTCCACATATCCCACGAAAAGGCAGGCATAGCTAAGACCCATCCGACTCTTCCCTTCCTCGACTTCCCTGTCTCCAGTTCCCCAGTTCTGATGAAGGGTCACAGACCTGAAACGTTAACTCTGTTTCTCTCTCCATGGATGCTGCCTGACCTGCTGAGTATTTCCAGCATTTTCATTTGTTATTTCAGATTTCCAGCATCCGCAGTATTTTGCTATTGTACTAATATATCCTTATGTGACTCAGTCAAATTTTGCCTGATAACATTCCTGGAACGTGCCTTGGGACATTTTACTATATTAAAGGCACTATATAAATGCAAATTGTTGTTGAAGAGGGATCGCTAATTAACTTGTGCTACCAATACAACAAAATACTCAGTAAATTGCATTTTTTTTACAGCTGAAAATCTGCTTTAAATGTTATAAATAAAGAATGTGTTCTGACTTATGATGAATATCTCTACAAGTGAAGCTGACCAGATAGCTGGCAAGTGGCCTCCCTTACTTGTGTAGATATTTATCACACATCACGGTCGGCGACAACACGTTATCTACTTACAACACTTGGGTGGAGAAATTCCAGCAGAAATTCATGGCATGATCTTACAAATTGCACTGTCAGTACAGTACAAAGTAGTTTCAACTGATCATGTTGGGCTGTTTAAAAATATAAAAATACACAAATTGCTCATTTGAAATTTTCCAATTGAAGACATAATACACGTGGCCTAAATAGCATGTCAGTGCCAGCAGTGTGATGTGATGAATATTTCCATACGTGACCACAACCGTATTTCTGTAATCAAACTACTGTAGATTCCACAGCACCAGAGGAACAGACAACTGTTTCTTGTCATTTACAGTAGTGCAGCTGAAGTTGGAGCTTACTGGAGGCATTGTTCTAAAAGAGGCCCTAAGAGATATGCAGGAGTAGTACAGGTTGGTAAGGTCTGCAATTTTCCCTCCCTTGGAGGAATCTGCCAAAAGAAATTATGTGTTACGCTTACCAAACACATTAATTGTGCGTTACTGTAATATGGAGTAACTTTGACCCTGTGCTACAGCACTGATTCCTTTTAGCCCCTTGCTTATCATTCTGCTCAAAATTCTTCTTGGCATGCTGTTGGTACACAGAGCGGTATTGCTGGAGTTGTGTATTAATGTTTTGGCTTGTTAAAAGGTTTGCAGATCATGTAAGGGGACATGTATTCAAATTCCTGCATCTGTTAATTTGCTGTGTTCAAATATTGCTGCTGTATCACTAGGAGGTGGCTTTATTTTGTTAATAGCACAGCTGAAACATAAGGGATAATTTTGCGGGGGGTCAGTGGGAGCAATCGGTGGCAGGTCGGGTGGGAAAAAAAAATTTTGACAGTGGGTCGGGACCCTGCTGTCAACCCGCCGCCACAATCCTTTCCCAAATGTCAGGTCTGTCAGCGCTTATCAGATCCAACATGCAACGGCGGAGGAGGCAATTCAGGTCAATATGACCTTATTAATAGAGCATTAAGAACTATTTTCAGCTCACCTTCAGAGTTTACCAGGTCACCCATGGGGTCCACACTGCTCGGGGATCACGTCAGGTAAACAGGGCGGGAGTTGAATGGCCATGGAATCATCTCATTACTAGACAGCTGCAAATGTGCTATAAAAGCTCCCATCTCTCAGCTGTTCACTTTCTAAGCTCAGAAGCTGTTGCTTATTGCATTTGGAAGACAGATTGAGCTTTATGCAGGTTGCAAGTGTTTGGAGCAAACTCTCTATCCAGTGTCACTTCATTGTAACAACCTCTCTCACCATTGACAGAGCACTTCACCTGCCATCTATGGCAGAATGGGTGCGTTTTATACTGTCTCACCTTGGTCCTCAAAACCAGATCATGATCAGTCCCAACACCAGCAGCAACTAGCACACCAGCAGCACCAACAACACTACCAACCTTCTCCACAATCACCTGATGCTGCACAGGACACGATGGTCCGAAGGGCCTCTTTCTGTGCTGTAAAACTCTATGAGGACACAGGGCATCAGCACCCGACAATATTGCCACATTTACTTCACTTGACAATGTACACCCTGGCTACCACATGATGTGCCAGGTTGGCACCAGCCCACACCAACACCATAAAGTATCCCTACAATGCCCAAGCCATTCCTTTCATACCTATCACCATTGCAGGGGGGTACCGTTATGTCTCACCATTCACTGCAACTCACTAAGCCACTTCCAAAGGTGCACACAAATCTCTCCAAGGACACAAAGTGTTCAAAATAAAAGGTTTCAATGTTTGACACCATATTAACAGAAACTTTACATGAACACTGCATAAAACACCCAAGTGCCTACCCTTGTTGTTAGTTGGCATGATTGGACTAGGATGAGGGTGAGTGTGAGGGGTGGCTAGTGAGATGGGTAAGTGCTAATGTAGATAGAGAGGGATGGGTGGAGGTGCAAGGTAAGTTGGTGTAAGGATGTGCAGGAGTAGGGTAGGGAAGGCAGAGTGATGGGGATGTAGTGGCACAGCAGGATGAGATTATGTGTGGCTTTGTACTAACATGTCGTGATCTACTGAGATCTTTGAAAGGTTTGCGCCACTGCAGCCTTGTCCTCCCGACGACATCCTTGCTTGTGTCCTCCTGTACAATGTACAACCAGACTGTGTTGATCTCCTGGGGAGGTCTCTTCCACCCACTGGAAGGGAAGAGAACCTCCTTGGATGCTTGACTCCCTCCATAAGCATGGGAGAGAGAAAACAGGTAACTACAGGCCAGTTAGAATTTGCAATTCTAAAATTAGGGAACGGTAGCATAGTGGCTATGTTACTTGACTAGTACTCCAGAGGCCCGGACTAATGATGTAGAGACATGAACTGAAATCCCACCACGGCAGCTGGGGAATTTAAATTCAGTTAATTAAATAAATCTGGAATAAAAAGCTAGTATCAGTAATGGTGACCATGAAACTATCGGACTGTCATAAAAACCCATCTGGTTCACTAATGTCCTTTAGGGAAGGAAATCTGTCATCCTTACCTGGCCTATATGTGACTCCAGACACACAGCAATGTGGTTGAGTCTTAACCGCCCTCTGAAATGGACTAGCAAGCCACTCAGTTATGCACAACCGCTACGAAAAACAATAAGAAGAATAAAACCGGACGGACCACCCGGCATCGACCTTGGCACCGGCTTTGGACGTGACAAAGGCACACCCTGTCCAGTCAACCCTGCAAAGTCCTCCTCACTAGTATCTGGGGACTTGTGCCAAAATTGAGAGAGCTGCCCCACAGACTAATCAAGCAACAACCAGATCTAGTCATACTCACAGAATCATGCCTTTCAAACAATATCCCAGCTTCCTCCATTAGCATGGTTATGTCCTGACCCACTGGCAGGACAGACCCACCAGAGGTGATGGCACAGTTGTAGTGTCCGTGTGTAGATAAAGACACTGAAGACAGGAGTTGGTTCATAGGTATTTACTAAGCAAGTCTGGGGGGGGTTCTAAAGGATATACACAATACACAGGCTTATATAGCCCAAGTGGCAATTACCGGCATTACGCACACCTGGGGCTCTTAAAGGCACATACACCACAATTCCTCCCCTCTTAGCTAACCAGTACATCATATTTTAAGTAATTATTAATTACATGTTATATGCAAAATAATATACATTGCTGTAATTAATTAATTATAAGTTAGTCTCTCAGGAGGCTTCCTGACTCGGTCCGGATAATGCCTCAGGGGTGTAGTAGTTTCTGGTGGTGTAGTAGGTTCTTCTGGCAAGGCTGATTCGGCTTGAATGCCAGTGTCGGGTTCATCGGGTTCCAGTATCACCGGATCGGAGGTAGATATGGGTATCTCTACTTCATCGTTAGATGTATAGAGTGGTGGTGTAGGTTGTCCCTTTTCGGATGACTTTATGATTTGGTCAGCATGGCGCCTTATTATGCTTTCTCCGATGTCCACGGTATACATCAGTGGTCCTAGTCGTGTGCAGATAGTTCCAGGCTGCCATTTCTCGGTACGGTAGTCCCGGGCCAAAACCTGTTGGCCTATCTGGAAGGCCCTAGTTGGCCTTTCATTCATGCCTTGAAACTGCCAGTTCTCCACGTCCCTTCGGATGTTGGGCTTCACCAAATCCAGCCGGCATCTTAGGTTTCTATTGAAGAACATCATGGCGGGAGTTTGGTTGGTAACCATATGTGTTGCATTCCTGTATGCGAATAAGAAGTTATCCACCTTGTGCTGAAGTTTTATGTCTTCATTACCCATGGCCTTTATGGCCTTCTTGAAGGTCTGGACAAACCTTTCAGCCAATCCATTGGTGGCGGGATGGTATGGGGCGGACGTGTAGTGCTTTACCCCATTGTTTTTTAAGAACTTTCTGAATTCTTCGGACACAAATTGCGGTCCATTATCAGAACATATCTGTTCCGGCAGCCCATTCCTGGCAAATATGGTCCTTAATACTGTGATGGTTTTTTCCGTGGTGGTGGAGGACATCTTTATTACCTCCGGCCACTTGGAGTGTGCATCAACCGCGATTAAGAACATTGAGTCCATAAATGGACCAGCAAAGTCGATGTGCACCCTTTGCCAGGGAGATGAGGGCCACTCCCATGGATGTAGAGGGGCCTGTGGCGGAGCGTTTTGGACCTTCTGGCATCCTAGGCAGCTCTTGGTCATGTCTTCGATGTCTCCATCGATACCTGGCCACCATACAAACGCCCTAGATAGGTTCTTCATTTTCACTCCACCCAGATGCCCCTCGTGAAGCTTCTTTAGCACTTTATCCTGGAGTTTGCGTGGAATCACCACTCTGGATCCACACATCAAGGTTCCTCGGCACACTGACAGCTGTTCTCTTCTTTGCGAGAATGCTGGCAACAGTGGTTCGCCATGTTAAATCGTAGACCCGTGAGAGATTCGGGTCATTTCTTGTCTCCCTTTCAATGGCAGAATTTGTTACTGGTAGACATTCCACTATGGTAGAGTGGAATATCTCTACTGGGTCTACTGTAGGTGCCTCTTCTATCGTTGGCAACGGTAGGCGCGATAAACCGTCAGCATTCCCATGCTGTTTTGACCCTTTGTATTCTATGTTGTATTGGTGTGCCCCTAGAAAAAGGGACCACCTCTGTAGCCTTTGTGCTGTCATAATGGGAACACCCTTTTTAGGGTTGAATATGGAGATGAGGGGTTGATGGTCAGTCAACAAGGTAAATTTTTGTCCGTGTAGGTAATGGTTGAATTTCTTCACTCCCCATACCAGGCTGAGTGCTTCCCTGTCTATTTGGGCATAGCTACGCGCAGCTGAGTTTAATGAGCGTGACGCAAAAGCTATCGGCCGTTCTGAGCCATCAGGGAATTTATGGGATAATACTGCTCCTATGCCGTAAGGGGATGCATCGCACGCCAGTCTGATTGGTAGTGATGGGTTGTAATGAGCCAAAACTTCTTCGGATGTGATTAAGTCTTTACATTTATGGAAGACACGTTTACAGTCTTCGTTCCATTTCCAAATCACTCCTGTCTGTAGAAGTTCATTAAGAGGGTGTAGAAGAGTTGATAAGTTCGGTAAAAATTTATGATAGTAATTTATTAATCCCAGGAATGACCTTAATTGTGAAACATTTTCAGGTGCTGGGGCTTTTATAACTGCTTCAATTTTTTCAGGTGACTTATGCAACCCTTCATTATTAATTATGTGGCCACAATATGATATCTGATTTTGGAAAAATTCGCACTTGGGGCGATTTGCTCGTAGGCCCCGTTCTTTCAGCCTAGTGAGCACCTGCTCCAAATTGGCAAGGTGCTCGTTGTCGTTTTCTCCTGTTATAAGGATGTCGTCTAGGTAGCATTGAGTCCCCGGAATCTCTTGCAGGACTTGCTCCATAGCTCTTTGCCAGATAGCTGGAGCTGATGCTACTCCAAAAACCAGTCGATTATACTGGTACAGACCTTTGTGTGTATTTATCGTGAGATACTTTCTAGAGGCCTCTTCAACCTCCATCTGTAGATATGCCTGTGCCAAGTCAATTTTGGTGAAACGTTTCCCTCCGGATAGTGAGGCGAAAATATCTTCTATCCTCGGAAGAGGACACTGTACTGTTTGAAGGACCGGGTTTACAGTCACCTTGAAGTCACCACAGATGCGAATTTTTCTCTGTTCTTCAGAGTTATTTTTCAATGCTTTTTTCATGACTGGAACGATGGGTGTTGCTCATTCGCTCCAATCTATTTTGGATAATACGCCTGCTTTTTCCAAATTCTCCAGCTCTGCCTCGACTGCTGGACGTATTGCGTATGGCACCGGTCTTGCCTTAAAAAATTTGGGAATTGCTGCATCTTCCACTTTTATTGAGGCGGTGATGCCTTTCAAGGTTCCTAGTTTCTCTTGAAGAACTTGAATCGTTCCGCTATCAGCAGCGGTGTTGGGTTTAAGTGCTCCTGCAGGGTATCAACAATTTCTTTAAAATTCTTGTCCTTTGGTTTGGCTGGAGTGATTAAGTTTCGTAACAGCCCGTATGTCTTCGCGCCCATTAAGTTCAGAAGTACTGAAGCTTTTTTTTCATCTTCTATTCCATTTGCAGTGCAATATACCTCTACTCTTTCCACGTATGTGGTCCAATCCTCTATTTCGCTATCAAAAGCATCAATATTACCAGATTTAGGCATTTCAGAAAAGATATGGCGCTTCCCGTGCTTTTTTTTTTCTGTAGCAAAGATATGGCGCTTCCCACGCTTTCCCGCTGCTGCTGCCGATAACAACGCTGTTTTACTGCGGTTTCCGCTTATTCACTGTTGGAGACTCGTTCCCGCCGGAGGTCTGAACGCTGACCTGCTTGCTGCGCCGGCCGTCTCCCGAGTGCTCCCTCCCAGTCCGTTATTGCTTGCCTCCGATTTCGCTGCCTGTCTCAGCTGTAGAGCCAGCCGCTGGAGCCCCAGCCTGACGCCCAGGAAGGATTAGCGCAGTACCTGCCACCAGCTTGGCCAGCTGGTGAAACCACAGTTTCTCTTACTTCCTTGAGTCTTCTGGACGCCCGAGGAATCGATGTTCTTGAGGTGCTGCCGAATTGCAGGTAAGTCCGTTTCCACTTCGTCGCCACTGTAGTGTCCGTGTGTAGATAAAGACACTGAAGACAGGAGTTGGTTCATAGGTATTTACTAAGCAAGTCTGGGGGGGGGGTTCTAAAGGATATACACAATACACAGGCTTATATAGCCCAAGTGGCAATTACCGGCATTACGCACACCTGGGGCTCTTAAAGGCACATACACCACAACAGTGGTATACAGTCAGAAGAGAGCGGCCCTGAGAGTCCGCAACATTGACTCCAGACCCCATGAAGTCTCACGGCTTCAGGTCAAGCATGGGCAAGGAAACCTCCTGCTAATTACCACCTATTGCCCTCCCTCAGCTGATGAATCAGTACTCCTCCATGTTGAACACCACTTGTAAGAAGCACGGAGGGTAGCAAGGGCACCAAATGTACTTCAATGTCCATCACCAAGAGTGCCTCAGTAGCACCACTACTGACCGAGCTGGCCGAGTCCTGAAGGACATAGCTGCCAGACTTTGACAGCGACAGGTGGTGAGAGAAACAACACGAGGGGAAAAACCTACTTGACCTCGTCCTCACCAATCTACCTGTTGCAGATGCATCTGTCCATGACAGCATTGGTAGCAGTGAACCGCACAGTCCTTGTAGAGACGAAATCCTGTCTTCACACGGAGGACACCCTCCATCGGGTTGTGTGGCACTACCACCGTGCTAAATGGGATGGATTCAGAACAGATCTGGCAGATCAAAACTGGGCATCCATGAGGTGCTATGGGCCATCAGCAGCAGCAGAATTGTAGTCCACCACATTCTGTAACCTCATGGCCTGGCATATCCCTCACTCTACCAAAACCATCAAGCCAAGGGGCCAACCCTGGTTCAATGAGGAGTGCAAAAGAGAATGCCAGGAGCAGCACCAGGCATACCTAAAAATGAGGTGCCAACCTGGGGAAGCTGCAACAAAGGACTACATGCACGCTAAACAGCAGAAGCAGCATGCTATAGACAGAGCTAAGCGATTCTATAATCAATGGATCAGATCAAAGCTCTGCAGTCCTGCCACATCCAGTCGTGAATGGTGGTGGACAATTAAACAACTAACAGGAGGAGGAGGCTCCATGAATATCCCCATCCTCAATGATGGTGGAGCCCAGCACGTGAGTGCAAAAGACAAGGCTGAAGCATTTGCAACCATCTTCAGCCAAAAGGGCTGACTGGATGATCCATATCTGCCTCCTCCTGAGGTCCCCACCATCACAGGAGCCAGTATTCAGCCAATTCGATTCACTCCACGTGATATCAAGAAACAGCTGAGCGCAATGGATACAGCAAAGGCTGTGGGCCCCAACAACATTCCGGCTGTCGTGCTGAAGACTTGTGCTCCAGAATTAGCCGCGCCTCTGGCCAAGCTGTTCTAGTACAGCTACAACACTGGCATCTACCCAACAATATGGAAAACTGCCCAGGTATGTCCTGTCCACAAAAAGCAGGACAAATCCAATCCAGCCAATTACCGCCCCATCAGTCTACTCTCAATCATCAGCAAAGTGATGGAAGCTATCGCCAACAGTGCTATCAAGCAGCACTAACTCACCAAAACCTGCTCACCGATGCTCAGTTTGGGTTCCGCCAAGACCACTTGGCTCCAGACCTCATTACATCCTTGGTCCAAACATGGACAAAGAAGCTGAATTCCAGAGGTGAGGTGAGAGTGACTGCCCTTGACTTCAAGGCAGCATTTGACTGAGTGTGGCATCAAGGAGCCCTAGTAAAACTGAAGTCAATGGGAATTGGGGGGAAAACTCTCTCCTGGCTAGAGCTATACCTAGCACAAAGGAAGATGGTTGTAGTTGTTGGAGGACAATCATCTCAGCCTAAGAACATCGCTGCAGGAGTTCCTCAGGACAGTGACCTAGGCCCAACCATCTTAAGGTGCTTCATCAATGACCTTCCCTCCATCATAAGGTCAGAAATGGGGATGTTCACTGATGATTGCAGTGTTCAGTGCCATTCGCAACTCCTCAGATAATGAAGCAGTCCATGCCCGAATGCAGTAGGACCTGGATGACATTCAGGCTTGGGCTAAAAAGTGGCAAGTAACATTCATGCCACACAAGTGCCGGGCAATAACTATCTCCAACAAGCAAGACTTTAACTACCTCCCCTTGGCCTTAAACGGCATTACCATCACCCGAATCCCCCACCAACCACATCCTGGGGATCGCCATTGACCAGAAACTTAACTGGGCCAGCCACATAAATACTGTGGCTACAACACCAGGTCACAGACTGGGTATTCTGCGGTGAGTGTCTCACCTCCTGACTCCACAAAGCCTTTCCACCATCTACAAGGCACAAGTAAGGAGCATGATGGAATACTCTCCACTTGCCTGGATGAGTGCAGCTCCAACAACACTCAAGAAGCTCGACACCATCCAGGTGCTGCCTGCTTGACTGGCACCCCATCCACCACCTTAAACATTCACTCCCTGCACCACCAGCGCACAGTGGGTGCAGTGTGTACCATCTACAAGATGCACTGCAGCAACTCGCTGACTTTTTCAGCAACACCTCCCAAACCCGCGACCTCCACCACCTTGAAGGACAAGGGCAGCAGGCGCATGGGAACACCATCTCCTGCAGGTTCCCCACCAAGTTACACACCATCCTGACTTGGAAATATATCGCCATTCCTTCATCGTCGCCGAGTCAAAATCCTGGAATTCCCTCCCTAACAGCACTATGGGAGTTCCTTCACCACAAGGACTGCAACGGTTCAAGAAGGCGGCTCACCACCACCTTCTCAAGAGCAATTAGGGATGGGCAATAAATGCTGGCCTCGTCAGCAACGCCCACATCCCAGGAACGAATTTTAAAAATCTGGATCAGTTAGCCTGACATCAGTCGTTGGGAAAATAGTGGAATCCATTATTCAGGAAATCAATCATAATATGATTAGGTAGAATCAACATGTTTTTATGAAAGGGAAATCACGTTTAACAAATTTATTAAGAGTTTTTGGAGGATGTAACTAGCAGGTTAGATAAAGGGGAATCAGTGGATGTAGTATATTTGGATTTCCAAAAGGCATTAGATAAGGTGCCACAAAAAAAGGTCGTTAAGCAAGTTAAGGGTTCATGGGGTTGGTGGTAATATATTAGCATGGATAGAGGATTGGTTAACAGACAGAAAACAGAGAGCAGGAAAAAACGGGTCATTTTCAGGATGGCAGGCTAAAAGTATTGGGGTGCCGCAAGGAACAGTGCTTGGGCCTCAGCTATTCACAATCTATATTAATGACTTAGATGAAAGGGCCGAGTGTAATGTTTGCTGATGATACAATGCTCAGTGGGAAAGTAAGCTGTGAGGAGGAAACAAAGAGCCTAATGTGGGGAAATGTGAGGTTATTCACTTTGGTAGGAAGAATAGAAAAACAGATTTTTTTTTAAATGGTGAGAAACTATTAAATGTTGGTGTTCAGAGAGATTTAGGTGTCCTCGTACAGGAAACAGGGGGTTAGCATGCAGGTACAGCAAGTAATTAGGAAGGCAACTGGCATGTTGGCCTTTATTGCATGGGGGTTGGAGTACAAGAATGAGGAAGTCTTGCTACAGTTGTACAGTGCTTTGGTGAGACCACATCTGCATAGTTTTAGTCTCCTTATCTGAGGGATATACTTGCCTTGGAGGCAGTGCAACAAAGGTTGACTAGATTGATACCTGCGATGAGAGAGTTATCCTATGAGGAGAGATTGAGTAGATTGGGTCTATACACTCTGGAGTTTAGAAGAATGAGAGGTGATCTCAATGAAACATAAGATTTTGAGGGGGATTGACAGGGTAGACATTGAGAGGTTGTTTCCCTAGGTGGCTGGAACTTGGGGGCATAGTCTCAGGATAAGGGGTCGGCCATTTAAGACTGAGATGAGGAGGAATTTCTTCACTCAGAGGGTTATGAATCTTTGGAATTCTCCACCTGAAAGGGCTGTGAATGCTGCATCATTGAGTATATTCAAGGCTGAGATAGATCTTTGGACTCTAGGGGAATCAAGGGATATTGTGATCGGGCAGGAAAGTGGAGTTGCGGTCGAAGATAAGCCATGATCTTATTGAATGGCGGAGCAGGGTCGAGGGGCCATATGGCCTACTCCTGCTCCTAATTCTTATGTCATGACACTGCACTTCCACTGTAATTAATTTTCTTCTTTGTCATATCCAAGATGTTGGACTCCAGTTTTCACAGGAAAAACAAACTGAACTATGGATTGTGATCCGGAAACACCAATATAAGTCCTGAAATCCAATGTATTGAATTTAACTTATTCAGTCACCTTGACACAGTGGCCTTGGTCAAAGGTCTTCATTAAGGTTTTTGCACAATGGTTTTTGAGTGGTCAATTTTTCTTCAGCTGCATCAGCATTTTTGAAACTGTTAGTCAGCTTTTCCAAGTATCAATGGTTGATTGTTTTCCCATTTTAAAAAATCTGAAGGTTTCCTTAACTAACTCGCATTAGGCTTTTTCCTTTAGGTGGGAGGGAAGATGAAAAAAAACCAGAAGGGTTAAATTACCCTTGTAGTTTAGAATTTACAAAAATAATCTGAGCCACTGTGTATATCTTTGTAATTTAGTTTATAGATGTACATGCTATAAATGTCCCCCACACCTCTAGCACTACAATGCATATTATGGAAGGCAGACAAAGGACTTTGCTGTTACATTTCACTATTCCCTCTAATTAAGGTCATGAAAAAATTTAAAGTCAGCACCTGATTTTGAGATTTACCTCTTGCTCCCAGTATCATTTAAAGAGCAAAAATTATACCACAACTTTTTTTAATGCAAGCATATGCTGATACAGAATTTTTATTATAGATTGGATCAGTGACTCTAATACGATAGCAAAATACTACGGATGCTGGAAATCCAAAATAACAACAGAAAATGCTGGAAAAGCTCAGCAGGCCAAGCAACATCCGTGGAGAGAAAATAGAGTCAACGTTTCGAGTCAAACCCTTTGTCAAGACCAAAAATACTGGTCTTGACAAAGGGTTTGACTCGAAACGTTGACTGTAATTTCTCTCCACGGATGTTGCCTGGCCTGCTGAGTTTTTCCAGCATTTTCTGTTGTTATTTCAGTGACTCTAATGTTAGGTTAAGCATCGTCCTCCTCCTTCTTCGAGTGTAGTTCAAGCTTCAAATACAAAGAGAAAGAAAAAGAGCACTGGAGAGTGTCCCTTTAAGACTTTGGTGCTACACAGTCATGTGGTTTCCACCACCCCCATTTGTCTCACTTGTCATTTGTACAGGATATCTCAAATTCTTTAAAGCAGAGACAAAAAACAGCAGCATGACTGAGTTGATGCAATAAGGAAGTTAAACACATAAAAAAAGGAACCTATAATTTGTGCTTGGTCAAATAGGAACAGCATTTTTTCCTTCCAATTCTGTCCCCTCCCACTCCTTACTTGAAAGTGGGTACAGATCTAAAAGGAAACCCTCCAATGCCTCAGCCAAGTTACCGTTCTTCATGTGGAAGCTTAGGCTTGGACGTTAGTAGACTATTCAACAGTGGGGGCAAACCAACAATATTGCCGAGCCCTGTCCTGTTGTAACCTGACAGCAACACACACACACACACTTTCTAACAAAGGACATTAAATAAGGGTTAGGAGTGGGAACAGAAGTCTATGGGTTGGGTCTTACTGGAGCGGGGCATCTTGCGACATGCCCTATTAGTTACACAGTTTTCTGCACCCTTTCACTCAAAAGTGTTTTTGCTCCATAGTGTGCTGGCAGTGCAAGCCGATAACAGGGTGGCGAGGGCAACAGGGCAGCTGGGACCTCAGTGAATGGCGCGACCAACAGTGTATCTCCTTAACCAATGAGATTTAAGGATTGAGAATGGAACAGCAGAACAACTGAGAAGGAGGGTGAATTAGAGTCAAATCAGATACAGAACGAGAGAGGGAACGAAAGATTGGATTAAGAGAGAAAAAAACAGAAAAGTAAGAAAAAAAAATTAATTTAAAATTTGGCAGTTTTAAAATCTCCAAGAACAATTTACCACCTGAAGGAATGAGACACCACAGTTTAAATTGTTCAATTTCTGGGCCAGACAGGTTGATAGTCACTGAATTAATAATTATCACATCATTAAAAAGGTATTTATGCAAGTTTTTAAAATAACAGGGAGGCTAAGAGCAAGATGCCGTTTGTGCAATTCAAATCAGCGAAAATTGAGCAGCAAATGCTCGAGAATCGCAACTCACAGCATATCTCTTAATCCCCTAAACTTGCTGATCGATTTTCACATTAATAACGGCATGTGTCGTTAACATGCCATTATTTTTCCAGCAAGATCCGGCCCAATAACTTTTCCCCTCTTCCCTGACTTAGGGACATTGAGACCAATTTCCACAGCCTTACAATTGCCCTGACTTGGATGGGAGCTACAACAAACCACTTGGTACCTTGTGCATTATCAGCTAGATTAGCATCATCTGAGGATCAAACCTGGGATCTTCCTGATCTGTAAGGCTCAGCACCACACTGAATCACTGGGGTAGCCAAGACCCATGGCTGATCTTTTACCTCAACACCACTTTCCTGCACTATCCCCATATCCTTTGATTCCCTTAATATTCAAAAATCTATCGATCGCTGTCTTGAATATACTCAACGACTGAGTCTCCACAGCCCTCTGGGGTAGAGAATTCCAAAGATTCACCACCCTCTGAATGAAGAAATTTCTCATCTCAATCCGAAATGGCCGGCCACTTATTCTGAGTCTGTGACCCCTGGTTCTAGACTCCCCAGCCAAGGAAAACATCCTCCCTGCATCTACCCTGTCAAGCCCTTTAAGATTTTTGTATGTTTCAATGAGATCACCTCTTATTCTTCTAAACTCCAGAGAATATAGGCCTAGTCTACTCAATCTCTCCTCATTAGGACAAACCCCCCATCCCAGGAATCAGTCTGGTGAACCTTGGTTGCACTCCCTCTATGGCAAATATATCCTTCCTTAGGTAAGGAGACCAAAACTGTACACAATACTCCAGGTGTGGTTTCACCAGGGCCCTATATAAATTCAGTAAGACGTCTTTACTCTTATACTCAAATCCTCTTGCAATAAAGGCCAACATACCATTTGCTTTCCTAATTGCTTGCTGTACCTGCATGTTAACTGTTGTATCCGTGTGTTAATAGAGACACTGAAGGCAGGAGTTGGTTTCACAGGTGTTTACTGAACAAAGTCTGGAGGTGAACTAACTGATACAACACAATATACAGGCTTATATAGCCCGAGTGGCCATTACCGGCATTACAGTACACAGGGGGCTCTTAAAGGCACATACACTACAATTCCTCCCCTTTTAGCCAACCAGTACATAATATTTTAAGTAATCATTAATTACATGTTACAAGAACAATAATCTACACATTGCTGCAGTTAATCAATTATAAGTCAGTCTCTCTGGAGGCTTCCTGACTCGGTCCAGATAACGCCCCGGTGGTGTAGTAGTTTCTGGTGGTGTAGTAGGTTCTTTTGGCAAGGCTGATTCGGCTTGAATGCCAGTGTCGGGTTCATCTGGTTCCAGTATCACCGGATCGGAGGTAGATACTATGGGTATCTCTACTTCATCATTAGGCGTATAGAGTTGTGGTGTAGGTTGTCCCTTTTCGGATGACTCTATGATCTGGTCAGCATGGCGCCTTATTATGCTTTCTCCAATGTCCACGGTATACATCAGCGGTCCTAGTCGTGTGCAAATAGTTCCAGGCTGCCATTTCTCGGTACGGTAGTCCCGGGCCAAAACTTGTTGACCTATCTGGAAGGTTCTAGTTGGCCTTTCATTCATGACTTGAAATTGCCGGTTCTCCACGTCCCTTCTGATGTTTAGCTTGATCAAATCCAGCCGGCATCTTAGGCTTCTACTAAAGAACATCATGGCGGGAGTTTGGTTTGTAACCATATGTGTTGCATTCCTGTATGCAAACAAGAAGTTATCTACCTTATGCTGAAGTTTTATGTCTTCATTACCCATGGCCTTTATGGCCTTCTTGAAGGTCTGGACAAACCTTTCAGCCAATCCATTGGTGGCGGGATGGTATGGGGCAGACGTGTAGTGCTTAACCCCATTGTTTTTTAAGAACTTCCTGAATTCTTTGGACACAAATTGCGGTCCATTATCAGAACAGATCTGTTCAGGCAGCCCATTCCTGGCAAATATGGTCCTTAATACTGTGATGGTTTTTTCCGTGGTGGTGGAGGACATCTTTATTACCTACGGCCACTTGGAGTGTGCATCAACCGCGATTAAGAACATTGAGTCCATAAATGGACCAGCAAAGTCGATGTGTACCCTTTGCCATGGAGATGAGGGCCACTCCCATGGATGTAGAGGGGCTTGTGGTGGTGCGTTTTGGACCTTCTGGCATCCTAGGCAGCTCTTGGTCATTTCTTCGATGTCTCCATCGATACCTGGCCACCATACAAACGCCCTGGCTAGGTTCTTCATTTTCACTCCACCCAGATGCCCCTCGTGAAGCTCCTTTGGCACTTTATCCTGGAATTTGGGTGGAATCACCACTCTGGATCCACACATCAAGGTTCCTCGGCACACTGACAGCTGTTCTCTTCTTTGCGAGAATGCTGGCAACAGTGGTTCGCCATGTGCTGGCCATCCCTTCACCGTTAAATCGTAGACTCGTGAGAGAGTCGGGTCATTTCTCGTTTCCCTTTCAATGGCAGAATTTGTTACTGGTAGACATTCGACTATGGTAGAGTGGAACATCTCCACTGGGTCTACTGTAGGTGCCTCTTCTACCGCTGGCAGCGGTAGGCGCGATAAACCGTCAGCATTCCCATGCTGTTTTGATCCTTTATATTCTATGTCATATTGGTGTGCCCCTAGAAAAAGGGACCACCTCTGTAGCCTTTGCGCTGTCATAATGGGAACACCCTTTTTAGGGTTGAATATGGAGATGAGGGGTTGATGGTCAGTCAACAAGGTAAATTTTTGTCCGTGTAGGTAATGGTTGAATTTCTTCACTCCTCATACCAGGCTGAGTGCTTCCCTGTCGATTTGGGCATAGTTACGCGCAGCTGAGTTTAATGAGCGTGACGCAAAAGCTATCGGCCGTTCCGAGCCATCAGGGAATCTATGCGATAATACCGCTCCTACGTCGTAAGGGGATGCATCGCACGCCAGTCTGATTGGCAGTGATGGGTTGTAATGAGCCAAAACTTCCTGGGACGTGATTAAGTCTTTGCATTTATGGAAGGCACGTTTACAGTCTTCGCTCCATTTCCAAATTACTCCTGTTTGTAGCAGTTCATTAAGAGGGTGCAGAAGAGTTGATAAGTTCGGTAAAAATATATGATAGTAATTTATCAATCCCAGGAACGACCTTAATTGTGAAACATTTTCAGGTGCTGGGGCTTTTATGACCGTTTCAATTTTTTCAGGTGACTTATGCAACCCTTCCTTATTAATTATGTGGCCACAATATGATATTTGTTTCTGGAAAAATTCGCACTTGGGGCGATTTGCTCGTAGGCCCCGTTCTCTCAGCCTAGTGAGCACCTGCTCCAAATTGGCAAGGTGCTCGTTGTCGTTTTCTCCTGTTACAAGGATGTCGTCTAGGTAGAATTGAGTCCCCGGAATCCCTTGGAGGACTTGCTCCATAGCTCTTTGCCAGATAGCTGGAGCTGATGCTACTCCGAAAACCAGTCGATTGTACTGGTACAGGCCTTTGTCTGTATTTATCGTGAGATACTTTCTAGAGGCCTCTTCAACCTCCATCTGTAGATATGCCTGTGCCAAGTCAATTTTGGTGAAACGTTTCCCTCCGGACAGTGTGGCGAAAATATCTTCTATCCTCGGAAGAGGATACTGTACCGTGTGAAGGACCGGGTTTACAGTCACCTTGAAGTCTCCACAGATGCGAATTTTTCTCTGTTCTTCAGATTTATCATTATTCAACGTTTTCTTCATGACCGGGACGATGGGTGTTGCCCACTCGCTCCAATCTATCTTGGATAATACGTCTGCCTTTTCCAAATTCTCCAGCTCTGCCTCGACTGCTGGACGAATTGCGTATGGCACCGGTCTTGCCTTAAAAAATTTGGGAATTGCTGCATCTTCCACTTTTACTGAGGCGGTGATGCCTTTCAAGGTTCCTAGTTTCTCTTGAAACACTTCCTTGGCGTTGGCCAAGATGTCTTTTAATCGTTCAGGTATGACGTCATCATCATTTTTTTTCTTACTGGTCACCGTCAGTGCCTGAATGGAGTGCCAGTCTAAACGTACCTTCCTGATCCATTCACGTCCCAACAGCGGTGGACCACCATCTTGTAGAACGTATAAATACAACTTCTGTATTTCCTTGCCGTTGTATACAACAGGCACCCTTATTTTTCCTTTGGGGTATACTTTCTGCCCCGTATATGTTTTCAAGATAATGGATGTGTCTTTTAAAGGTATATGCGGAAATAGCCGCTCGTAATCCCGTCAATTTATGACGGTCAGAGCTGATCCTGTATCTAGCTCCATTTTAACTGGGGGCCCTGCTATCGTGAGGGTAACCCAAATGGTCTGGTAATCTTCTTTGGCAATTACATTATGTAATTTGAGACAGCTTAGTCTCTTGTTTCCGGAGTCGCTATCGCTCTTCTGGTCTTCGGAGCTACTGTCCGTCATCATTTGTACCTTTCTGTACTTTTCTTTATTGATTTTTTTTTTCCTGTCCGTGGATTTTTTTTGTCCAGATCGGCATACCCGTGCAATGTGTCCAATCTTTCCGCATTGCCTGCATGCTTTGTCCTTGAACCAGCAGTCCCTCTGGTCATGGGTGGATCTGCCGCAGCGATAACATCTCTCGAAACCCTGTGTCATTTCATGGGTGCCGAAGTCCTGTGTCTTTTGCTGTATCTCTACAGCTCCTCTTGCGGCTGCTTCGTATGATACAGCCATACTGAAAGCCTTGTCCAGTGTCAAATCTTTCTCAGAAAGCAGCCTTTTCTGTGTTCCTTCACTTAGGAGACCGCAGACGAATTTGTCTCGAAGAGAATCTGCCAGTCCTGCCCCGAATTGGCATTGCTTTGATAGCTTTCTTAATTCGGTGAGGTAATCGGCGTTACTTTCATTCTTGTGCTGATTCCTCTTGAAGAATTTGAATCGTTCCGCTATCAGCAGCGGTGTTGGGTTTAAGTGCTCCTGTAGGGTATCAACAATTTCCTTAAAATTCTTGTCCTTGGTTTGGCTGGAGTGATTAAGTTTCGTAACAGCCCGTATGTCTTTGCGCCCATTAGATTTAGAAGTACTGACGCCTTTTTATCATTTTCTATTCCATTTGCTGTGCAATATACCTCCACTCTTTCCACATATGTGGTCCAATCCTCTATATCATTATCAAAAGCATCAATATTGCCAGCCTTAGGCATCCTGGAAAAAAAGTCACTTCCCGCGCTTTTCTTTCTTTCCTGCAGAAAAGATATGGCGCTTCCCGCGCTTTCCCGCCGCCGCTGCTGCTGCTGACAACGCTGTTTTCCGCGTTTTTAAAAAAAAAAATTTTATTTACAGGTGGAGACTCGTTCCCACCGGACTCTCTGGGACTTTTCCCCCCCTCTGCTAGGTCCGAACGCTGACCTGCTTTGCAGCGCCGGCCGTCTCCCGAGTGCTCCCCCCCGTCTGTTTTTGCTTGCCTCCGCCTTCGCTGCTTGGCCTCGCCACAGAGCCAGCCGATGGAGCCCCAGCCCGCCCAGGAAGGATTATTGCAGTACCTGCCACCAGCTCGGCTAGCTGGTGAAACCACAGTTTTTTTTTCTTGCTTTTCTTCGACTTTGGACGTCTGAGGAATCGATGTCCTTGAGGTGCTGCCGAATTGCAGGTAAGTCCGTTTCCAATTCGTCGCCACTGTTGTATCCGTGTGTTAATAGAGACACTGAAGGCAGGAATTGGTTTCACAGGTGTTTACTGAACAAAGTCTGGAGGTGAACTAACTGATACAACACAATATACAGGCTTATATAGCCCGAGTGGCCATTACCGGCATTACAGTACACAGGGGGCTCTTAAAGGCATACACTGCATTAACTTTCAGTGATTCGTATACAAAGACACCCAGGTCCCTCTGAACACCAGCATTTCCCAATCTCTCACCATTTAAAAAATACTCTGCTTTTCTATTTTTCCTACCAAAGTGGATAACAACACATTTCTCCACATTATATTCCATTTGCCATGTTCTTGCCCACTCACTTAGCTTGTCTTTCTCCCCTTGAAGCCTCTTTGCATCCTCCTCATAACTTACATTCCCACCCAGCTTTGTATCACCAGCAAACTTGGATATATTACATTTGGTCCCCTCATCCAAATAATTGATGTAGATTGTGAATAGCTGAGGCCCAAGCACTGATCCTTGTGGTACCCCTCTAGTTACAGCCTGCCAACCCAAAAATGACCCATTTATTCCTACTCTCTGTTTTCTGTCCGTTAACCAATGCTCAATCCATGTTAGTATATTACCCCCAATCCCATGAGCCTTAATTTTTTGTTTAATAACCTCTTGTGTGACACCTTATCGAATGCCTTCTGAAAATCCAAATACACCACATCCACTAGTTCCCCTTTATCTATTCTGCTAGTTACAATCTCAAAAAACTCTTAACAGATTTGTCAAACACGATTTCCCTTTCATTAATCAGAATTGATTCTGCCCAATCCTATTATTATTTTCTAAGTGCCTTGTTACCACATCCTTAATAATAGATTCTAGCATTTTCTCTACTACTGATGTCAGGCTAACTAGTCTGTAGTTCCCCGTTTTCTCTCTCCCTCCTTTCTTAAATAGTGGGGTTACATTTGCTACCTTCCAATCCGCGGGAGCCTTTCTAGAATCTATGGAATTTTGGAAAATGACAACCAATGCATCCACTATCTCTATAGCCACCTCTTTCAAAACCCTTGGATGTAGGCCATTGGGTCCAGGGCTTTCAGTCCCATTAATTTCTCTAGTACTTTTTTTTTTTTTACTAATACCACTTTCTTTCCGTTCCTCATGCTCGGTAGATCCTTGGTTCTCCACTATTTCCAGGAAGTTTTTTGCATCTTCTTCCGTGAAGACAGACAAAGTATTTGTTTAATTTCTCTGCCATTTCCTTATTCCCCATTATAATTTCTCCTGTCTCAGCCTGTAAGGGACCCACATTTACTTTTGCTAATCTTTTCCTTTTTACATACCTATAGAAGCTTTTACAGTCTGTTTTTATGTCTCTCGCTAGTTTACTCTCATACTCGCCTTATCTGAGGAAGGATGTTCTTGCCATGGAGGGAGTGCAGCGAAGATTCACCAGACTGATACCTGGGATGGCAGGAATGACGTATGAAGAGAGATTGGGTCAATTGGGCTTGTATTCACTAGAGTTTAGAAGAATGAGAGGGGATCTCATTGAAACTTATAAAATTCTAACAGGACTAGGCAGACTAGATGCAGGATGTTCCCGATGGCGGGGGAGTCCAGAACCAGGGGTCACGGTCTAAGGATAAGGGGTAAGCCATTTAGGACTGAGATGAGGAGGACTTTCTTCACCCAGAGAGTGGTGAACCTGTGAAATTCTCTACCACAGAAGGCAGTTGAGGCCAATTCATTAAATATATTTCTTAAGGCTAAAGGGATCAAGGGGTATGGGGAGAAAGCAGGGACAGGGTACTGAATTTGGATGATCAGCCATGATCTCATTAAATGGCGGAACAGGCTCGAGGGGCCGAATGGCCTACTCCTGCTCCTATCTTCAATATTCTTTTTTCCCTTTCTTTTTCAATTTCTTGGTCCTCCTTTGCTGAATTCTAAAATCCTCCTAATCCTCAGGCTTACTACTCTTTTTGGCAATATTATAAGCCTCTTCCTTTGATCTAATACTATTTTTAACTTCTCTTGTTAGCCACGGTTGGACCACTTTTCCAGTGGGGTTTTTGTGCCTTAAAGGAATGTATATTTGTTGTAAATTAAGTATTAATTCTTTAAATGCTAGCCATTGCTTCTCTACCACCATACCTTTTATTGTAGTTTCCCAATCTGCCTTAGCCAACTCGCCTCTCATACCTACGTAGTTTGCTTTGTTTCGATTTAAGACCCTAGTCACTTTCAAACTCAGTATAAAATTCTATCATATTATGGTCGCTCTTCCCTAAAGGCCCCTTTACTACAAGTTTATTAATTAACCCTTTCTCGTTGCACAATACTAGATCTAAAATAGCCTGTTCCCTAGTTGGTTCCTCAACATACTGATCTAGAAAACTATCTTACATACATTCCATGAATTTGTCCTCCACACTATTATTGCAAATTTGGTTTGCCCAGTCTACATGTAGTAAATTCCCCCATGATTACTGTATTACCCTTGTTACATGCGCCTCTAATTTCCTGATTTATACTCTGCCCTACATTACAACTACTGTTTGGGGGCCTATAAACAACTCCCACCAATGTTTTCTGCCCCTTGCTGTTTCTTAGCTCCACCCAAACTGATTCTACTTCCTGATTTTCGGAGCTAAGATCCTTTCTCTCTACTGTCTTTATCCCATCCTTTATTATCAGGGCTGCCCCTCCTCCTTTTCCATTTTGCCTATCTCTTCTAAAAATTAAGTATCCTGGAATATTTAGTTCCCAACCTTGGCCACATTGCAACCACATCTCTGTAATGCCTATTAGATCAAACCTATTAATTTCTATCTGCGTTATTAATTCACCTATTTGGTTGAGAACGCTTCGCACATTCAGATATAGTGCCTTTAGCGTTAGACTTATTTCTATTTTTCCCTGATGTCACCTTAGTCACTGAAAATTGTATGAAAAAGATAAATCCGGAATATTAATTTAATTTCATTTAAAGTATGAGAGTAAGAGAAGGGAACACGAGTTCAAACTAGTAAAAAGGTCAATTTAAAACTGAAATCAGGATGTTCTTCTTCACAGCAAGAATGATCAACACATAAAATAGACTCCCACATGGAGCTGTGGACGTGAAACCCCTGTAATCATTTAAGAAATACTTAGATGCTGCACTGAGGTGATGGGGAATGTGGGGTCTTACTGGATAAATGGACTAAGCTCAGCCAAATGGCTTTCTTCATCTGATGCTTCCAAAATTGTATCATACCATTGTAGAATAGAACATGCATAGCAAATTATCCTTAAAAGGAACAAGTGCAAACAGGTTAGACTAAAGATTCAGATTTTTCCAAATTGTTTCTTTTCCACTTCAGGAAGAATTTTGACATAAACAAGAAGAAAGTGCAATGGCTTGTGTTAAAATCTTGCCCCATTGTAAATAAGCCCCATTAAAATTGTTTTACCAATCTAAGTATATAATACTTGGCAGGATGAAAACTTAATTCAGTACATGTAAATTGTGGGTATTGATTTTAACAGTTCTCAATCATTTATTGACTACCTAGTTTAAAAATCTATGTAAAGTAGTACTATAGTACTGACAGCAAAACAAGAGATAGGAAAGAGAAAGATCAAGAATGAATAGCTTCGAATGGTAATCTACGAGGCCTGCAAAGACTGGTCTCTTTATCTACTAGGACTAGTCAAGCCCTTTCACTACTGGGCTAGAATGTGTACATTGATGACGGTTCAAACTTGTAGATGAGCTTTTCCCCCTTGTTTGCAGTGTGTCTGCACCAGTTATTAATCTAAATTGATTACTTATTAGGTTGGAAACTCATGTCCCTATGTTTCAATGTATATAAAGCAATTTGCTAACAGTTCCCCGTCATTTATAAACCAGCTAGTTTAAACATCTGTGTAATGTAGGCTACAGTATTTACAGCAAATTAGCAAGTTTCGAAATCACTGAACTGTTAAAATCAATGCCAACAATTTGCACTGCACACACTGAATTACTATACAAGTTATTTGAAACTACTATAGGCATGGTGATTAATGGACACAGTTTAATAGAGATTCCTCTCAGGTAACAAAAAAGAGTTGCTACAGGTTTAGGGTTTTCTCTTAGTACAGTGATGCTGGTCACACCCATAAGCAGTCTGAGCATCTTGCGTTTTAGGGGTGTGCCCGTAGTGTTCAATATCTAACTATACGATAGCGTAACCATAGCGATCTGAAATGGATCTGTGTCTTTTGTATGTGCAAACGTTTGCGTCTGCAAACTTTTTGGAGCTGGACCAAGAAAACATCTGGTAACAAAAGACCAGATATGAATACTAAGCTTTTTTTAAATTTCACTGCAAGTGAATATACAGGGCAACTGTTATGATCAGACTCACTTAATATCAATCAGTACAACTTGTCCTTGTGTAATAGTATAAAATGATGAATATACTATACTTCCACATATCAATGGGGCATCTTACTTAACTTAAACAAAATAACTCCTAACTACCTCATGCTAAACATCTGAACCTGGAAAAATTTCACCTTTCAGTTTTGTGTTTTAAAATCTTGACCAACAACCTGTGTCTCTATCTTGCTTGATTTTAAAATCCTTCTGTGTTGACTCAAGAGAAGAGGAGGGCATATGCCAGACAACCCATGCCAAGCATCCAAAACCAGAGACTTTGCAACACAATGGGTGTGAAACAGGCTGACAAGTGACTTAATAGTTATAGTACATGGAGGAAACAACTTCAAAGATTAACTCATTCGGAATTTAACCAGCTTTCACTTCAGTGGCTTTTTTTAAACCACAACTTGTTACGTGGAAAATGGTCCAGAGGAGTTAGGCAATCCTCTGAAATTCCACTTTTTTTATATATGAATTCCCAAACAAAACATTCAACTAAGACAGCACCAAAAATTTCCACCTTGGTGTTGGAATTCTTCAAATTCCCATAAATTCCACTAACATTAACTTTCCAAGTTATTAATAATCAACCTCACCTCAGGGCGACCTTCATAGTACGTCAATCTTGACTTTGTTAAAACAAACAACCTTTCTTTGTAGTTAAGTGGAGAAGTCCGTTTCTTCTGTTGGGATCTTTTAATTAAGGTCTCTTCAAGAATAGGATCTGCATTCATCTCTTCCCTAGATTCTTGTTACGTCCTACTAGTGAGCAGAAGGCCCACTACACTACCAGCTGAAAGAATTTTAAAAAGTGAAGTTTATTATAGGTTTTCATAATAAAAATCAAATTTATAAACTTAAGTGTTCATTTGTTACTAATGATCCATGATTGATTCAAAAATATTAAGTAAGGTGGAATCTTGTTTATCTTTTCATAATCTGCTTTTCAATGAAAAACAATTTTCTTACTTAATTTTTTTTAGATTTTCATAGCTAAAAATCAATCCCTTATTTTTTTTAAATCAAGATTTCAAACTCCAGTATGTAATACTTTATATTTTATTGCCCTCTAAATACAATAAAGCAATTTATAATTTAAATTACATCTATATGCTACAACCTTCTGAACACTAATATGCATTCTAAAATAAAATCAGAAAATGCTGGAAATACTCAGGTCAGGCAGCATCTGTGGAGAGAGAAACAGAGTTAACGGTTTAGGTCGATGACCTGACGAAAGCATTTCTATTTTTATTTCAGATTTCCAGCATCCGCAGTATTTTGCTTTCGTACTAGTATGTGTCGCCGAACACCTCGAGTCTCTTCGCCGGGAGCAAGCGGAAGCCAAGCGCGAGCAGCGCAAGGAGCGCACATCAACCCAAGCACCCCACCCACCCGCCCCTTCAACCACCGTCTGCCCCACCTGTGACAGAGTCTGTAGGACCCGCATTGGACTCATCAATCACCTGAGAACTCATTTTTAATGTGGAAGCAAGTCATCCTCGGTTCCAAGGGACTGCCTAAGAAGAAGTTCTCTTCAGTCATGAATGTTGCCTCTGAATGAGGCAACGTGTTGAACAGCAATACAAGGAGTTAGGCTGGGGGAAATAAATATGTCAACAGGGCTCACTATACCATGCAAAACAAACATTTTATTGGCTGATATGTTACAACACAGTCAGTAGCCATGCAAGGAGAAGGATGCAGTGCATACCTTCCTAAATTCATGACTGAAGGAAAGGTTACAAGTGTGAAGGAAACCAAAGATGAACAATTGCTCACCTGTCTCTTTCATATTCATCCTTAGTTATCTCAACCCAATTTATGAAGTCACAATGTCATCTACTTTGCCTTCCTATGTACAGTAGTTCAGATTTGTCTGCATGAAATTTCATCTGCCATTGTTGTGCACATTTACATATCTTGTCCAACTTGTTCTGTAGTTTGAGCTGCCTCTGTTGATTCCACTGTCCCTCTTAGCTTGGTTCCATTTTGCATTCAGTTTCTGAATCCAGGTCATTTACATAAATTCAAAACAGTAGTGGTCACAACACTGAGCCCTGAAGCATCCCATTCAGTACTTTCTCCTCTCTGACATAACTTCCCTAATGAATACACATTGTGCACAATTCATGTGTACCCTTCAGCCAGCAACTTACCCATTCCCAGAGTTTTATCCTGAATTCCCACAGCTTTGATTTGGATAAATAGCCTTTCATATGGACCTTTAACAAAGGCCGTTTGAAAGTTAAGGTATGCCATTTATAGGTCTTTCCACCATTCGCTTGAGTTATCACTTCATCAACTGGTGGGAAAGCTATGTGTCTCTTCTAGTTACACTTAAGTTATGTAAAACACCTTTAAATGTGTAATGTTTTACCATCCACCAGCTTACTCAGAAATCCATTCTAAGCAATGGTCATCTATGCTATGGACACCTCACAAATGGATATATTTAGAATGCAGTGATGGATTCTAATGTTGCTTTTATAAACTTAATAATGAACTTAAATGAGTATTTTTGCAGCTCAAGGTAGTTGGTTGAATTTGATTTGTAATATCATGGCCAATGATCTCATATTTGTAGAAACAGAATTTTTTGCTTCTGTTATTTCCACACTAGTGCTGCAAATAATGATAAAATGCCAAAAAAAGTCAATATTTACAGCTGAAAGGCTACAGACATTAAAAGAAAATATATTGTCGACGACTACCTTCAACAATTTGATGGGGTACCAACCCATTTTCTCCAAAGTTCCTATATACTGTTTGAAGTTACAATTAAAAGTAACATTGAGCCACAAGAGAAGATAATGAATAAGCAACACTATGAAATATTTGCTTTCTGCCCAACCCTTTTTGGTGAAATATTCCACTAGAAGTTATTCCCAGACAATGAATGAGAAACTAACATAAAAAAATTAACAGCAATTCTCAACATATAACTAAACTAAATTATATTTTAGCATATCATAAAAGTCTTAAGAATCACAAAATAATTGGTCTAGTTTTTACTACATGAACAGATTTCTAATTTCAATTATTTAAGAAAGGAGGAAGAGAGAAACCAGTTAACTACAGACCAGTTAGTTTAACTTCAGTTGTGTGAAGTTAGTGGAATCTATCATCATAGTCAGGGTGACTGAGCACTTGGACATGCAAAGCCTAAACAAAGTCAGTATGAATTTGCGATGGGCGAGTCTGACTAATCTAGTTGAATTTGGGGTCACTCGCATGATGGACACCCAAAAAGGTTCCTCACAAGAGATTATTTGCAAAAATGCAAATGCGCAAAATTGGGAGGTAACCTTATTACATGGGTTGACAATTAGTTGGGACAGAGAGCAGCAGCAAAAGGAATGTTCTCTGGTTGGTGGAGTAAGAAAGTGGTGTTCCCCAAGGATCTATACTAGGGCCTCAGCTTTTCACCATACACATGACTTGGATGAAGGAAGAGAGAATTGTATATCCAAGTTTACAGATGACACTAAGTTACGAGGGATAGTAAGCTGTGTAAGTGGGAGCAGGATGTTACAAGGGCATAGACAGATTAAGTGAGTGGGCAAAACGATGGTAGATGGAGTTCAATGTGGGGAAGTGTGAGGTCATCCACTTTGGATCCGAGAAAGACAAATCTGAAAATGTTCTTAATGGTGAAAGACTACAAGCTGTGAAGGAGCAAACGGATTTTGCTGTCATGTACACAAATCACTAAATGCTGGGGGTGATCTAATCGAGGTGCTCAAAATGATAAAGGGATTCAATTGAGTAGATACAGAGAAACTATTTCCAGTGGTGGAGAAATCCAGAACAATGGGGGGCATTATCTTAAAACTAGACCTTGGCGTGAAATTCAAACAATGCTAGTGGAAATCTGGAACCCTCTCCCCAAAAAGCTGTGGATGTTGGGTTGATTGAAATTTTTAAGACTGAGATAAATAGATTTCAGCAAAGGCCTGAGCTTCATCCCCTTACGCCCCCATCTGAATGAATTTCGAGCTCGGCACGATGCTGAGCTCTTCTTCTGTCGCCTTCGTCTCCGTGCCCACTTCTCTGGCCAGGAGTCTTCCCCCCGCATGGCTGATCCTTTCTCCCGCTTTCTACATTCTCGTTCTACCTGGACCCCTCCCTCTGGCCTCTTACCCTCTCTAGATCTTTTCATCACTAACTGCCGACGTGACATCGGCCGTCTCCATTTCTCTGCTCCCCTCTCTCACTCCAACCTACCTCCCTCTGAACTTGCAGCACTCCGTTCGCGCCGATCCAACCCTAACATTATCATTAAACCTGCTGATAAGGGTGGTGCTGTTGTTATAACAACAGAAAATGCTGGAAATACTCAGCAGGCCAGGCAGCATCCGTGGAGAGAGAAACAGAGTTAACGTTTCAGGTCTGGGACCCTTCATCAGAACTGGAAAAAGCTGGAGATGTAACAGATTTTAAGCAGGTGCAGAGACGGGGGGGTGGGGGGGGGGCGGGTTTAGGAGGGGAGGAAGGAATTGAAAGAACATGCTGTGAAAATGTTGCAAATGGGAATGGCAAAATCATACTGCATGAGAAAATGGGGGCAGGGATTATTATCTGAAATTGTTGAACTCTATGTTGAGTCCGGCAGGCTGTAAAGTGCCTAATCAAAAGATGAGGTGCTGTTGTTCCTCGAGCTTACGTTGAGCTTCATTAGAACAATGTAATAGGCCGAGGACAGAGAGATCAGGGTGGGAGTGAAGTGGAGAATTAAAGTGACAGGCGACTGGAAGCTCAGGGTCACCCTTACGAACTGAACGGGGGTGTTCCGCAAAGCGGTCGCCCAATCTGCGTTTGGTCTCCCCAATGTAGAGGAGACCGCATCGTGAGCAGCGAATACAGTATACTAAATTGCAAGAAGTACAAGTAAATCGCTGTTTCACCTGGAAGGGGTGTTTGGGGCCCTGAACAGTGGGAAGGGAGGAGGTGAAAGGGCATGTGTTGCATCTCCTGCGCTTGCATGGGAAGGTGCCAGGTGAAGGAGAAGGGCTGTTGGGGTGACCGTGCAGAAGCTGAACGACAACTCTCCAACACCTCCTCCTACCTCCGCCTGGACCATGACCCCACTAGCAAACATCAAGCCATTGTTTCCAAGTGTGTCACTGACCTCATCTCCTCTGGAGATCTTCCCTCCATGGCCGCCAACCTCATAGACCCCCAACCCCGCACAGCCCGCTTCTACCTCCTTCCCAAGATCCACAAACAGGACTGCCCTGGTAGACCCATCGTTTCAGCCTGTTCTTGCCCCACGGAACTTATCGCTTCCTATCTCGACTCTATTTTTTCTCCCCTTGTCCAGTCTCTTCCCACCTACATTCGCGACTCTTCCGACGCCCTCCGTCACTTTAACAGTTTCCAGTTTCCTGGCCCCAACCGTCTCCTTTTCACTATGGACGTCCAATCCCTCTACACCTCCATCCCCCACCAGGACGGCCTTCGGCCACTCCGTTTCTTCCTTGAACAGAGGCCCAACCAGTCCCCATCCACCACCACCCTCCTCCGCCTTGCTGAACTTGTTCTCACATTGAACAACTTCTCCTTTGACTCCACTCACTTCCTCCAAATTAAAGGTGTTGCTATGGGAACCCGCATGGGCCCTAGCTATGCCTGCCTGTTCATGGGATATGTGGAACATTCTTTGTTCCAGTCCTACTCAGGTCCCCGCCCTCACCTCTTTTTCCGGTACATCGACGACTGTATTGGTGCCGTTTCCTGCTCTCGCCCTGAACTAGATAAGTTCATTCACTTTACTTCCAATTTCCACCCTTCCCTCACCTTCACATGGTCCATCTCCGACTCCTCCCTTCCCTTCCTTGACTTCTCCGTCTCCATTTCTGGCGATCGGCTTTCGACAAATATCCACTACAAGCCCACCGACTCCCATAGCTACCTGGACTACACTTCCTCCCACCCCGCTTCCTGTAAGGACTCTATTCCATTCTCCCAGTTTCTCCATCTCCGCCGCGTCTGTTCTGACGATGCCACCTTTCATACCAGTGCTTCCGACGTATCTTCCTTTTTCCTCAACCGAGGATTCCCCTCTACTGTGGTTGACACGGCCCTTCACCGTGTCCGTTCTATTTCCCGCACTTCTGGTCTCACAACTTCCCCTCCCTCCCAGAACCATGATAGGGTTCCCCTTATCCTCACCTTTCACCCCACCAGCCTCCACATTCAACGGATCATCCTCCGCCATTTCCGCCACCTCCAACGTGATCCCACCACCAAACACATCTTCCCCTCACCTCCCCTTTCAGCAATCCGAAGGGACCACTCCCTCCGCGACACCCTGGTCCACTCCTCAAACACCCCCAACAGCCCTTCTCCTTCACCTGGCACCTTCCCGTGCAAGCGCAGGAGATGCAACACATGCCCTTTCACCTCCTCCCTTCCCACTGTCCAGGGCCCCAAACACCCCTTCCAGGTCAAACAGCGATTTACTTGTACTTCTAGCAATTTAATATACTGTATTCACTGCTTACGATGCGGTCTCCTCTACATTGGGGAGACCAAACGCAGATTGGGCGACCGCTTTGCGGAACACCTCCGTTCAGTCCGTAAGGATGACCCTGAGCTTCCAGTCGCCTGTCACTTTAATTCACTGCTTCACTCCCACTCTGACCGCTCCGTCCTCGGCCTATTACATTGTTCCAATGAAGCTCAACGTGAGCTCGAGGAACAGCACCTCAGATTAGGCACTTTACAGCCTGCCGGACTCAACATCGAGCTCAACAATTTCAGATAATAACCCCTGCCCCCATTTTTCATGCTGTATGATTTTTGCCACTCCCATTTGCAACATTTTATCTTTCCTGCCTTACAAAAGTACAGGATGTTCTTCAATTCCTTCCTCCCCTCCTAAACCCCCCCCCACCCCCCCACCCCCCCACCCCCCGTCTCTGCACCTGCTTAATATCTTTTACATCTCCAGCTTTTTCCAGTTCTGATGAAGGGTCCCAGACCTGAAACGTTAACTCTGTTTCTCGCTCCGTGGATGCTGCCTGGCCTGCTGAGTATTTCCAGCATTTTCTGTTGTTATTTTAAATAGATATTTGTTAGGTAAGAGTATCAAGGAATATGGAACAAAGTAGAGTAAATGGAGTTGAGGTACAAATCAGCCATGATTTAATCAAATGGCGGAACATCCTCCTCACAGCACACACGCCCACCCAGCTTTGTGTCGTCTGCAAACTTGGAGATATTACATCTAGTTCCCTCGTCTAGATCATTTATATATATTGTGAATAGCTGGGGTCCTAGCACCGATCCCTGCGGTACCCCACTAGTCACTGCCTGCCACTTGGAAAAAGACCCGTTTATTCCAACTCTTTGCTTCCTGTCTGCCAACCAGTTCTCTATCCAAGACAGTACCTTACCCCAATCCCGTGTGCGTTAACTTTGCACAGTAATCTCTTATGCGGGGCCTTATCGAAAGCCTTCTGAAAGTTCAAATACACCACATCCACTGGTTCTCCCTTATCTATTCTACCAGTTACATCCTCAAAAAATTCCTCACGATCAAATAATCCCTGCTGGAATGTATTATGTATCATGTGGCAGGATTGAGTTGATTGCGATGCCTGCGTTCTCCTAACACTTACCACCTAGAGCTCACACATGAAGAATGGTCACTTGGGCAAGGTAACACACAGCGAGTTCTGGAATGTATTGCCTGAAAGGGTGACGGAAGAAGAATCAATAATAACTTTCCAAAGGGAATTGGATAAATATTTTAAAAAGGAAAAGTTTGCAGTGTTATGACAAAGGAGCAGGGGAGTGGGACTAATTAGATAGCTCTACCAAAGAGCTGGCACAATATGCCAAATGGCCTCCTTTAGTGCTACCACCCCATCTCCAACTTCCCCTTCCTCTCCAAAGTCCTTGAACGTGTTGCCTCACAAATCCGTGCCCATCTTTCCCGCAACTCCATGTTTGAATCCCTCTAATCAGGTTTCCGCCCCACCACAGTACCGAAACAGCTCTCATCAAAGTCACAAATGACATCCTTTGTGACTGTGACAAAGGTAAACTATCCCTCCTCATCCTTCTTGACTTGTCTGCAGCCTTTGACACGGTTGACCACTCCATCCTTCTCCAACACCTCTCCACCGTCGTCCAGCTGGGTGGGACTGCACTCGCCTGGTTCCATTCTTATCTATCTGATCCTAGCCAGAGAGTCACCTGCAATTGGTTCTCTTCCCACTCCCGCATTCTTACTTCTGATGTCCCCCAAGGATCTATCCTTGGCCCTCTCCTATTTCTCATTTACATGCAGCCCCTTGGTGACATCATCCAAAAACACAGCGTCAGTTTCCATATGTACGCTCACGACACCCAGCTCTACCTCACCACCACTTCCCTTGACCACCCCCCTCTCCACAGTCTCTAAACTGTCAGACTGCTTGTTCGACATCCAGGTCTGGATGAGCAGAAATTTTCTTCAATTGAATATAGGGAAGACCAAAGCCAATGTTTTCGGTCCCTGCCACAAACTCCGTTCCTTTGCCACTGACTCCATCCCTCTCCCTATCAGTTGTCTGAGGCTGAACCACACTGTTCACAACCTTGGTGTCATATTTGACCCTGAAATGAGCTTCTGACCACATATCCGCAGCATAACTAAGACCGCCTATTTTCACCTCCGTAACATTGCCCATCTCCACCCTTGCCTCAGCTGCTGAAACCTCATCCATGCCTTTGTTACTTGACTATTCCAACACATTCCTGACTGGCCTCCCATGTTCTACGTTACGTAAATTTGAGGTCATCTAAAACTCAGCTGCCCGTGTCCTAACTCACACCAAGTCCCGTTCACCCATCACCCCTGTGCTCGCTGACCTACACTGGCTCCCGGTTATGCAATGCCTCAATTTCAAAATTCTCACCCTTGTTTTCAAATCTCTCCATGGCCTCGCCCCTTCTTACTTCTGTAATCTCCTTCAGCCCCATAACACCTCCCAACACCCCCGCCCCCGTCCCCCGAGATATCTGCGCTCCTCTGATTATAATCGCTCAACCATTGGTGGCCCCGCCTTCCATTGCCTCAGCCCTAAGCTCTGGAATTCCCTCCCAAAACCTCTCCTCCTCTCTGACGCTCCTTAAAACCTACCTCTTTAACCAAGCTTTTGGTCATCTGCCCTAATTTCTCTTTATGTGGCTCAGTGTCAAATTTATTGTCTTAATACTCCTGTGAAGCATCTTGGGGCATTTTACTACGTTAAGCCTGCTATACAAATACAAGTAATTGTATGGTTCTATCTAATGATGATGCAGGTTGAGGGCAGGTTTGGATATGGCAGGGGTTCCAGGCCCAGGATGCAGGGCAGGGGGAGTTGGGGAACTTTTTAAGAATTGCATTCCAAGGAGATTATTCATTTTAATTTTCTTATATATGTTTTTATTATTATTGTCTCTAAATCCCACTCAAACCTCAAACTTGCATAATAAGTGAAAAGTAAAGCTGTAACACCACACTTATACAAAATTATATGGAATGTACATCATTAAAATATTTTATCCAACATTCTTTAACCATATAAATTTTGATTCAGCACTTGCTTTGCTTTTGATTTATTTATCAGTCTAAAATTGGTACTTGAGAAACTATATGGAACTAAAAGCTGACAAGTTCTGATAGCCTACATCCTCAGGTTCTAAAAGAGGTGGCTGCAGAGATAGTGGATGCATTGGTTGTGATCTTCCAAAATTCCCTAGCTTCTAGAATGGTCACAGTGGATTGCAAGGCAGCAAATGTAAGGGGTCGGCCATTTAAGACTGAGATGAGGAGGAATTTCTTCACTCAAAGGGTTGTGAATCTTTGGAATTCTCTACCCGATAGGGCTGTGGATGCTCAGTCGTTGAGTATATTCAAGGCGGAGATAGATAGATTTTTGGACTCTAGAGGAATCTAGGGATATGGGGATCGGGCAGGAAAGTGGCGTTGAGGTCGAAGATCAGCCATAATCTTATTGAATGGCGGAGCAGGCTCGAGGGGCCGTAAGGCTTACTCCTGCTCCTATTTCTTATGTTCTTATGAAATGAATAAAATCGGGAATGCGCAAGAGGCCAGAATTGTGCTGTGCAGAGATCTGGGAGGGTTGTAGGATTTTAGAGATATGGAGGGGCGAGGCCATTTGGGATTTGAAAACAAGGATGAGAATTTTAAAAATCGAGGCTTAATGATGTTTGTTGAGGCACAAAGTTGTCCAGGACACTGTGATAACTCCCCTGCTCCTCTTCGAATAGTGCCATGAGAACTTCTGCTTTCACCTTGGTTTAATATTTCATCCAAATGATAATGATGAATTTATACAAAACATTGGTTAGGTCACAATTAAGAGTACTATGTGTAGTATTGGATGTCCCATTGTAGAAAGGACATTAAAGCCATAAAGAACCAATAGCATAGATTCATAAGGATGCTGCTCGGGATGGGAAACTGTAATTACGAGAGATTTGAGATATTAGGATTATTTCCACCAGAGCAGAGAAGGCTGCAGAGATTTAATTGACATTGTTAAATTATGAATTTTGATACAATAAATAGGGAAGGGCTATTTCCTCTGTTTGGGTAGTCGGTGATGACGGGTCATCAATTTAAAATAACTAGGTATGGCAAGAAAGATTAGGAAAATTGTTACACAGTGTTATCAGAGCATAAAATACTCTGCCATGGAGAATGGTTAAGGCAGAAACCACTGCATGTTTTAAGGGAAAACTGGATAAATATTTGAAGCAGAGGAAGATACAGCACTATGGCAAGAGTGAGACAGTTGGGTTAGTTTTGAATTGCTCCATCAAAAAAACAACAAAAGCATGATGGGTCAAATGGCCTCCATCTGTGTTGGTAAACTTGTTCTGCTGTTTGTGAGACGTTCATGTGTGCAAAATGGCTGCTGTGTTTGCCTACACATCAAAGTAATTCATTTTGTGAAACACTTGGAGATACTTTAGAGAGAGAGGTTATATAAATTAAATGTTATTCATTCTTTCTTTGTATCACAAACTTGCTGATCTACCACCTCAGAATTAAAAAGTACAGAGATTTGGATACAGTGATGCACCTGATTACACCCCTGCTCAACAAACTATAAAACATTTTCAAAACAAAATAATTTTAAAGTTATTCAACTTGCAAAAAAAGAAACCAATTGCAGATAAATTTAAAGTTTTTTTTTACTTCTGTATAGTATAAACACCAACGCATAATTTAGAAGTTTGAACTAGTTCTAGCAGCCAAAAAAAATTCTAATCGAATGTGTAATATAGCTACACAAATTTAAGTATAAGTATTTATGCGTAAAGGAAACTCGCAAGAAGTTGTCACCCACGAATGTAAAGATCGATTTCACACGTTACAGGCAGTTAACATGTCAGTTTTTGTATAAACCGCTCTTTACAAGGACATCGGGGCAATGTGATTGTCATTCAGACCGCACCAACTTCTCTGATGTCTTCCAGTTATACTGGAATTTCCGTGATCAAGAAGTTGCTTACTTTGGTGAAGCATTTTCTATGTCTTTCGCAGGTTTCCCCTCCTTTACATAAAAAATCAATTTCTACCCCATTTGTAAACGGGTATTTCGTAACACAGAAAGAGAAAGAAACATTTAAAGTGCGCCTATGGACACAAGCGCCGTTCTTCCTTATCAGTTCACATTGAAACACTTCCTGCAGCGTGGGGCGGGTAGTTCCACTTGAAAAATGTTCTGGTTTCTAACATCAACCTGAAACGGCGAAGAAACATAAATCGCCTAGGTTTCCCATCAGATCGGGTCAATTCCCATCAGAGCAAATATCTAACTCCTACACTGAGATTAATGTACACTTCCTGCATTTCGGCACTCACTCTAATCCTCCATCCATAATTTATCTCCACTCTAGCCTACTGTCGAACAATTAATTCCTTCCAATAATATGTTACTTGCAAAATAAAGAGAGATACACACTTTTTGTCTAGGTTTTGTCACCTAGGATTGGCGCCGATTCAGAGTGACCGATTGGGACTCGCCATGTTCGCAGACACTTGTCTCTGGGGTGCAATCTGTCCGCTCCTCGCTTACCTTCTCCTGCTTCTCAGCTGCTCCGCGCAGATCAAGAGCGAAACCTGCACTTTCCGCCTCGGGTTAGCTGGACACTTCACTCCCCCAACCTACCACGGCGAGTGCTTCAGAACACAACACAAAGCCACAAACATACGCAACCAAGCAGAGCACGCTGGGACAAACTGTTCTTGGAAGGCTCTGCAAAGAAAAGCAGAAATTCAACAATTTCGTTTAAACTGGAAATCGAGTTCTTTCAAAGAAACTGCTTAAATCATTACGTAAAAGGAAGTGGACAGTGCATGATAAGGTATACAGTATTGGTCGAAGTTCCCACTGTAGGACTAACAGTACTGTATATGTAATTAAACATACAGTGTGATAGAAACCACCAAGTGTCAGTCTTTAGGCCAGTGTTTTTCAAACCTTTCTGTGTCAGAAGCTACCTGAAATATTGACACACTCCTGGGAAACAACTGCCCAAACCTCCAGAAGTTGGTATCAGCTATCCAAAGAAATATAGGCCTAGAAATTCAGTTGCGTGCGCCAGCCGTTAGCGCCTTAAAAGGAGTAGACTTCGAGCGCTAGGCACTTAGCGGCCGGGCGCAGCGCGATCTGCGCCTACGCCCAACTTCAGTAGACATTTAGCGCCGGCGCAAAGTGTTTGCGCGCGCTCAGCTGCGCGCGCAGCTTATGACGTCATTTCGTCGTGCAACGCCCTTTGTGCGCCCCAAACCGGAACTTCAGTCACGCCCGCCCAATGTGGGCGTGGCGGTGCTAAGAACTGTGAAGTGGAACGCAGCAGAGGCCCTGCGGGCCTCGGGGAGCGCTAATTAAAGGGCACTTACACTGAACTATAAAGGCCAGCCATTTTGCTGCAATGGCTTTTGTGCAACGGATTTCTGGACAGAGACCAAGGAAGAGACCTTACTGATTTGGCCCAACATAGGAGAGGTATTTTTGGCTTCTGGCCAGAGCTTGGCAATTTGCCTCATTGTGATTTCATTGTTTGCCAGTATATTATGGGGGCTGCATGGGGTGCCAACCCTCAGTTCCAGCATTATGTGCGAAGGGCTCGCAGACGCTGTGTGAGAGGGGCAGCCATGCCTAGACGCAGAGGGGGCATCAGGCGTCGGCAACGTAGGCCTTACCCACTCAGGGAATACCGCCAGCAGGTGTCCTATCTCACCATGACTGCCGCGCAGTGTGTTAAGAGGCTGCGCTTCAGAAGGGAGGTGGTTGCAGAGATCTGCCAGCTGCTTCACAGAGATCTGCGTCCACAGCTGATGTTTAGGACGTCTCTGTCGGTGGAAGTGAAGGTCACGGTGGCTCTGAACTTTTATGCAAGCGGCTCCTTCCAAGCCGCTGCTGGGGACATAGCTAACATCTCCCAGTTCGCCGTGCATCGCTGCATCCGGCAGGTCACCGATGCCCTTTTCACAAGGAGACACCAATTCATCTCCTTCCCCATGACCCTGGAGAGGCAGGAGCAGCGTGCAGTCGGATCTGCGAGGATCGCGGACTTCCCCATGGTGCAGGGCGCCATTGACTGCACGCATGTGGCTTTGCGGGCACCTATCGACAATGCCGAGGATTACCGCAACCGGAAGGGCTACCATTCCCTCAATGTACAGCTAGTGTGTGACAACAGGCAGCGCATCCTAGCTGTCAATGCCTGCTTTCCAGGCAGCAGCCACGATGCATTTATCCTGCGCCAGACTACTGTGGCTGACATGTTCCAGGCACAGCCTCCCCCAAGAGGATGGCTTATCGGGGACAAAGGCTATCCTTTGTGTACATGGCTCATGACCCCGCTCCGCGCGCCCAGGACCCCTGCTGAGGAGGCATACAACGAAAGCCATCAAGCCACAAGGAACATCATAGAGCAAACGATTGGCGTCCTCAAGCAACGGTTCCGCTGCCTGGATCGCTCCGGCGGATCTCTGCAGTATTCGCCGGATAGAGTCTCCCAGTTCATCGTCGTTTGCTGCATGCTGCACAACCTGGCTATCTGCAGGACTCAGGCACTGCCACCTCACGTTGGACCACCACCTCAGGAGGAGGAGCAGGAGGACCATGAGGAGGAGGATGAGGAGGAGGAGGAGTACCAGCCCAGGAGGGAGCCACAAGGTCCAAGGGCCGTCCGTCGGCGGCTTATTGAACGACACTTCTAGGCCCCCTGTCAGGGAATGGCTTGTGGCAATGAAGGGACATGAATGCAGCCGCTCCGCAAGCCCTCAGCCGGTTAACGCAACAACCACTTCAAACATCAAACATGGACAAGCTGAATAAAGAAAAAGCTTTATTGAACAAACTCAGGGCCCTTCCCACATGAAACCCAAAAACAGACAACACCCCCAAAAAACAGTCAAACACATGACTCACTCCCACAACCTGGGGAGGAATAACAAAACTTTTCCATCCAAATGGCCTTCATCCTCGGCCTTACCAAAACAACCACCCCCATAGACAACACAACCACCCCCATATAAAAAAACATTTGGCAACACCCTCTACTTTGTGTGCCGAGAGGGCGAGTCCTTGTCCAGCCTTTTCCGGCCCCTGGCCGACCTGCTGCTCCGCCTCAACCTGGGCCCTGTGGGTGCTGCAAGGCTGGGGGAAGGCTCCTGAGGGGCACATGGCGTGACGGCAGATGCCCTTGGGGGTCGGCCTAGACGAGCTCTGGCCCTCGAGGGGCCGGCTGCTGACTGCTGCAGCTGTGGCTGGGCAGCATCAGTCTCTCCAGCAGCTCATGGCAGCTTCACTGGGGGAGTGGCAGTGGCGGCTGCAGCAATGGGGGCAAGCTGGCTGATGCCAGGCGCTCGCTGCTCACCTGAGACACTGGCACTCGGCCGGGCTGGCACTGCAGCATGCGCAGCAATCTGCTGAAGGCCAGACCGCTGTGCTGCTGCAGCGCGGCGGGTGCCCTGGCGATGCCTGGCTGACACAGCGAGTGTGGCAGCAGTGAGTGCCCGTACTGCCCTGGTCTGTGCCCGCATCAGACCAGCCAGTGACTGCACGGCACCACTGATCAACTGGCCACTCACTGCCTGTGCTGCCCTGAAGTCGTCCCGACTCGCATCCTGTGCTGCCCTGAATTCGGCCCGACTCGCGTCCTGTGCTGCCCTGAATTCGGCCCGACTCGCGTCCTGTGCTGCCCCGAATTGCTCGAAACCCCTGGCCTGTGCTGCCCCGAGTTGCTCGAAACCCCTGGCCTGTGAGGCCCCGAAATCGGACACACTATGAGCCAGGGACTCGATGGCCTCAGGCAACCGTGCCACAACCCCCATGAACTCGGTGTGCCAGCGATCCGAGTCTGCGGACATTTGATCGAGGAGGCGCACCTCCTGGGCGAGGACCGTCTCCGGACTGGAGGCCGGACTCTCCCTCTGGGGAGAAGGCCGCCGAGCTGCCCGACCCTTCCCGCGTGGCTGGACACCACTGGGCCCAGCAACTACACTCCCCTGCAACACTTCCCCCCTCTGGGGAGAAGGCCGCCGAGCTGGCCGACCCTTCCTGCGTTGCTGGACGCCACTGGGCACAGGAGCTACACCCCCCTCCGACACTTCCCCCTGGCTCTCCTCCAGGGAAGACGTGTCCCCTCCATTGCCATCCCCTGGCGTGGATGAGGGTTCCCCCGATGGGCCGCCTTCCTCTTGCTCCTCCTCGTCCTCCTCTTCCGAGGGACTGTCACTGGCAGCTTCAGGGACCTCCTCCTCACCAGCTGAAAGCAGAAAGGCACAAGAGTAGCTTTAGAGTGAGGACAGGGCATCAGCAAGGGAGGCATGAGTGGTGGCATTCAGCGCATTGGTCGGACAGTGGCAAAGGATGTAGATCTGAAGCGCAAGGGGAACGAGAGAGGTCCAAAAGGTGATGTCCTTACCATTGGGGCCCAGCACAGGGTCGGCATCTCCACATGCAACAGGGCCAATCAGCCGGCCACCCATGAGTCGACCCACGCGCTCCTCCAGGTCACTGAGCTGCTGGAACTGGGGACGGCCTCCCCCGGTGTCAGTCCGGCTCCTCAGATTCTGGGCCAGCTTGGCCTGCAAGAGAAAGGACGGCCTCTAAGTACAGTGTGGTGCCCTGTTGTTGTGTGCACTGTCTCCCATGGTCGAATAGCTTGGCCAGTGTGGTGCCCTGTTGTTGTATGCACTGCCTCCCATGGTCGAATAGCTTGGCCAGTGTGGTGCCCTGTTGCTGTATGCACTGCCTCCCATGGTCGAATAGCTTGGCCAGTGTGGTGCCCTGTTGCTGTATGCACTGCCTCCCATGGTCGAATAGCTTGGCCAGTGTGTAAAGTGCAGAAAGTGCAATTGATGTTCATGCCAGTGCCATAGCTGCTGGATGAGGGCTGGCCATTAGGGCTTTGAGGTCCCTTTGCCCATAATGTGAGGTGCACATGCAAGGATGAGGAGGACACTGGAAAGGGTACTCACCCTGACAATCCGAGTGAGGTCATTAAACTTTTTCCGGCATTGGACACCAGTCCTGGGGACATCGCAGGTGGCTGTGACCCTCTGGGCGACATCCCTCCAGGCTCTCCTGTACACCCTGGTGGCAGGCTTCTTGCCACTGTCCGGGAACAAGATATGGCGTCTCCTCTCCAAAGCCCTAACCAGCACCTTTAAATCATGGGCAGAGAAGCGCTGCGCTCGCTCACGGGCCCTCTGCATCCTTCCTGGCGCTATTTCTCTCCAGCAGCAGTGTTTAGGCCTAGCTGGAGGGCTGCAGTATCCAGGGCGTGGCAGCAGACGAACTCGACCCTTCCCCCTTTAAGAGCTGGCCGGCGCCGGGGTGTCTGCTGTCAATCAAGAAATGACCGCACCTGCGCTGCGCCCGGCCTCGGCGGTATCGCTCTGCACCGCCGGCTTAGCGCCTAAAGATAGCCGTGCATCGCCAGTTTTAGCGCTCGAGCAAACTCCTTGGCCAAAGATACTGAATATCGGCGAAGTGGCCTCCACTTTGCGCCGGGCGCAAACTTTAGCGGCCGCCCGACTTTACCGCCCCAAAAGTGGCTATACTGAATTTCTAGGCCATAGTGCTTTCGTGGTAGAGACTTTTTGTATTATAGGGTACAGCAACATATATCATGTGCTAGTGAGTCGACAAATATAGAAAGATGCAAACATCGGTTGCCTCCAGCTTCCTTAGAATCCCCTCAAATACCACTCTTAAAAATAAACATATATGTTTAACTATGTTTGCAATCTGTGCCCCCTGTGTGAACAGCGGTGAAACTAAGGGGGGAATTTTTCGGGGGGTCAGCGGGCGTGTTCGGTGGTGGGTTGGGTGGGAAAAATGTTTTTCCTGACAGCGGGTCGGGACCCCGCTGTCAACCTGCCACCATGCGACTTTCCCAGATGTCGGGTCTGTCAATGTGGAACAAACCCAACACGGAGTGGCGGGGGAGGCAATTCAAGTCATTATGACCTTGTTAAGAGCCACTTAAAAAGAATTTTGAGCCCACCTTTAAATTTTACGAGGTCGCCCACAGGGTCTACGCTACTCGGGGATCACGTCAAGTAAGGAGGTTGGGAGTTGTGTTACCATGAAATGATCTCTTTACTTGACAGCTGCAGATGTGCTATAAAAGCTCACATCTCACAGCTGTTCACCTTCTAAGCTCAGAAGCTGTTGATTACTGCATTTGGAAGACAGATTGAGCTTTATACAGGTTGCAAGTGTTTGGAGCAAACTCTCTATCCAGTGACAACCTCTCTCACCAGTGACAGATCACTTCTGTCATCTCAAATTCACCTGCCATCTATTACATCAGCATCGGTGCCCTTGAAACTATCTCACCTTGGTCCTCAGAATACCACCACGATCAGCCCCAACACCAGCAGCAACAGGCACACCAGCAGTAACAACAACAACAACAACACCAACCTTCTCCGCAATCAACTGATGCTGTACAGGACACAGGGCATCAGCACCCAACCACATTGCTGCCCAGGAGGCTAGGGATGGCCTCACTATGGCCAGATTTACTTCACTTGATGCTGTACACCCTACTGCCACATGATGCACCAGGTTGGCACCACCCCACATCAACACCATAAAGCATCTCTACAATGCCCAAGCCATTCCTTTCACACTCATGACCATTGCGGGGGGTACCGTTATGTCTCACCATTCTCTGCAACTCATTAAGCCACTTCCAAAGGCGCACACAATTCTGTCCAAGAACGCAAAGTGTTGAAAATAAAGATTTCAATGTTTGACAGCATATTAACAGAAACTTCACATGAACATTGGCTAAAACACACAAGTGCCTTGCGTGTTGTTAGTTGGTATGACTGGACTAGGATGAGGGTGAGTGTGAGAGGTGCCAAGTGAGATGGGGAAGTGATAATGTAGATAGAGAGGGATGGGTGGAGTTGCAAGGAAAGTTGCTGTGAGTAAGGATATGCAGGAGTAGGGTAGGGAAGGCAGAGTGATGGGGATGTGATAAATGGCACAGCAGGATGAGGTTGAGTGTGTCTTTGCAGTAACGTTTCGTGATCTACTGAGATCATTGAAAGGCCTCCTGATGACATCCCTGCTTTTGTCGTCCTGTGCAATGTGCAACCAGGCTGCATTGATCACCTGGGGAGGTCTCTTCCGCCCATTGGAAGGAAAGAGGACCTCCCTGTGTGCTGTGACTCCCTCCATAAACATCTGGAGGGAGTCATGGGAGAGCCTGGGTGCAGCCCTGCACCACTGTGCAGTGCTTGTCAGTGTTTGCAGCACCTCAATGCTGTAGAACACTGACAGCACAACTGTCAAAATCAATTTGCGCATGGTCCCTTTAAGGAAACCAGCTGATTATGCATCATCAAGTGACGTCATCCGGCCCGCTTCCTTGAATAGGCCAGTAAACGCGCTGGGTGGGCTTAACAAACCCAATCACGGTAAAGTAATTCTACAGAGCGGGCTGGAGCCAGCAGCGGGGTCAGGACCCGCCACCAACACTGGCCGCACTGGATCCGCCGAGGTAGGAGAAATCGCGGCCCAAGAGTTGGCTCCCCCAATTAGAAATTGACTCAAGAGTACCCAAACTAATTTGACTTAGGTTTGATATCGTAACACCCAGGCTGTGGCTAATAAAATAATGAACCTATTTATAAATAAAAGGGAACCATCCCCAATTTTTAAATTAAATGTTATCAGCTATACTAAGAAGTTAGAATTTATTCAAATTATTTATTTTTAGTATTATTTTTATCCCTGGTAAATGTTTTGCTTGTGAAAGTGAGGATTTTTATTGATCGACAGTGGGTTATTCCCCCTTTTTGCACCTCAAACTGTCCCTGGTTATATATAAAACCTTAGAAGAGCAATCCTACTGCACAAGCTCGATATTCTTATATGTTACACCACCCACCCTTATAGCCTTTCTGATTACATTGCAAAATTTGGTCAGTTTTCTGTATGGATTCACACCCACAATTGAAGCCGCCCAAACTCATTTGATTTAGAAATCTCACAGTAAGCAGGGATAGAAGGCTCTCACATGAACAGCCTGGGCTGGATTTAAAGGCAAATCCCAGGGACATGCTAACCCATTAATGCCACTTTCAAATTCAGTCATGGCTCCAAGAGAGCAGTGTAAAGTGGAGACCTATGAGCACCACTCTCCTTGTTTTTACTTGTAGTGTGCCACCGGTCCCCATTGAACCCGTTGGAAGCCAGTATTTTGCATTGCCACCAACAGCAGCTGTCAAGGCCCAGAACATTTGAGATTTTGACACCTTTGGAGGTACAGAATTCAACTCCTTTATATTGTTGAGTGCAGTGGAAGCAGTGGAAGTATCACGTGGGTGCCAGTAATAGCAAATTAACAAACTAAAACTACCATGAGTTGTTTATTTGGTTAATATTTAATTAACAAAGTTACATTTTGAATGCAAATGAAACTCAATAAAGTGGCTAACAGTATGGGACAATATTATTTGTCTTGCTGATCAAGTATGGGTTTCACAAAGCAGTTTGCACTTGAAGTTTATCTGCAAGTTTTTGTTTGCATGTGCAATGCAGAGACGACATTGCATTTCACACCTGTATTGTAGCTTTGCAATTCGAGTATGTAGTCATAATTACTCTGCATTTATGTGACAGGTGGAAATCTCCTGCAAGACTTTTTTAAAATCTCTGCTTACACATTTCTAACTATTTCCATGGTTGGCAGTTGTATGTGTGAGATTGGGAGAATCCTCAAGAAGAGTACTCAATTGTGTGCATTGCTTTTGATTTATCTGCTACTCGTAGTTATAGTGGGTTTTAGCTATGGCATAATTAATATTTAAAAGCTTTTGGGCCTAACTCTTCTTCCAATTTTGCATTGCACATACCTAATTCAAATTTGTGATCTTATGCCACTCAATGGAATGTTAGATATACAATGGCCCGGATTTTGCGCTCAGCGTCAAAGTGACGGTGCTCACCGCTGACCTCGAAGAAAGCTGCCCACAAAGATCTAGTGATCTCTGTGGTGTGGATTTCACCTTTCCCAGCGTTAATTTAATTCTGGCGGCAACTATAGGGGATCTCCAGCATTCAGCAACAGTGATGTCATCAAGCAGGCTAAACAACCAATCACATTGAAGAATTCTCATAGACAGCAAACCAAGAAGTAAAATGCACTGATGATCCTTCACTTTTGAATCATTTTACAGAGAGCGAAATATAGATTGAGACATACACATAGGATTAAGGTAGAAGCTGAAACATCATAAACAAACATTAAAAAAATAATTTTTATTATAGTGAAAACCTGTGGAATTTTTATCATAATGGAGTAATTTGACATTGCACAAATATAAAATTAGTTTTTCAGGGGCAGAGAGGTTGTTTAGCAGTAGAAAACCCAGTTACACTTCATTCAGCAAGGCTTAACTTTTTGGGGGGGATTTACAGTGAGATTGGAGTGTAAAAAGTGGAAGTTCACATCAATTCAAGTGATTTCTAAGGATTTACGTCCGCGGGGACTTCAACAACACACCCTGTGGAGGAGCAGGGAATCACTGACAACTACTTCTGGATTTTTGCATTTAACTGCGCATCTGCGAACGGCAGAAGTTGCTGTACCATTGCTCTGTGAAACTGATAGCAACTTTTGGCATCCACACATGCACAGTTAAACGCAGAAATCCAGAACTTGCTGTCAGTTTCACAGAGTAATGACGACGACACTGACAGTTTCATAGAATCATAGAATGGCTACAGCATGGGAGGCGGCCATTTGGCCCGTCGAGCCCGTGCCAGCTCTCTGCAAGAGTACTTTAGCTAGTCCAACACCTGCCCTTTCCCCATAGACCTGCCAATTTCTTTCCTTCAGATTCAACTCCCTTTTGAAAGTCGTGATTGAATCTGCCCCCAACACCCTTTCAGGCAGTACATTCCAGATCTTTAACCATTCGCTGCGTAAAAATGTTTTTTCTTACATCGCCTTTGATTCTTTTGCCAATCACCTTAAATCTGTGTCCTCTGGTTCTCGACCCTTCTGCCAATGGGAACAGTTTCTCTCTATCTACTCTGTCTAGAACCCTCATGATTTTAAACACCTCTATCAAATCTCCTCTCAATCTTCTCTGCTCCAAGGAGAACAACCCCAGCTTCTCCAGTCTATCAACAGAACTGAAGTTCCTCATTTCTGGAATAATTCTCGTAAAGCTTTTCTGCACCCTCCCTGAGGTCTTCACATCCTTCCTAAAATGTGGTGCCCAGAATTGGACACAATAGTCCAGTTGGGGCCGAACCAGTGTTTTATACAGGTTCATTATAATTTCCTTGCTTTTGTGCTGTATGCCTCTATTTATGAAGCCCAGGATCCGTATGCTTTTTTAACCACTTCTCAACCTGCCCTGCCACCTTCAATGATTTGAGCACATATACCCCCAGGTCTCTCTGTTCATGCACCTGCTTTAGAGCTGTACCCTTTAGTTTATATTGCCTCTCCTCATTCTTCCTACCAAAATGTATCACTTTGCACTTTTCTGCGTTAAATTTCATCTGCCACGTGTCCGCTCATTCCACCAGCCTGTCTATGTCCTCTTGAAGTCTATCACTATCCTCCTCACTGTTCAGTATACTTCCAAGTTTTGTGTCATCTGCAAATTTTGAAATTGTGCCCTGTACACCCACGTCCAAGTCAATAATATATATCAAGAAAAGCAGTGGTCCTAGAACCGGTCCCTGGGGAACACCACTGTGTACCTTCCTCTAGTCCGATAAACAACCGTTCACCACTACACTCTGTTTCCTGTCACTTAACCAATTTCGTATCCATTAAACTGACTGGCCTGTAGTTGCTGGGTTTATCCTTACACCCTCTTTTGAACAAGGGTGTAACATTTTCAATTCTCCTGTCCTCTGGCACCAGCCCTGTATTCAAGGAGGATTGGAAGATTATGGCCAGTACCGCCGCAATTTCCACCTTTACTTCCCTCAGTATCCTAGGATGCATCCCATCCAGTCCTGGTGACTTATCTACTTTAAGCATAGCCAGCCTTTCTAGTATCTCCTCTTTATCTCCTTGGAGCAGAGAAGGTTGAGAGGAGATTTGATAGAGGTGTTCAAAATCATGAGGGGTCTAGACAGAGTAGGTAGAGAGAAACTGTTCCCATTGGCGGAAGGGTCGAGAACCAGAGGGCACAGATTTAAGGTGATTGGCAGAAGAGCTAAAGGCGACATCAGGAAAAACATTTTTACGCAGCAAGTGGTTAAGATCTGGAATGCACTGCCTGAAAGGGTGGTGGAGGCAGATTGAATTGTGGCTTTCTAAAGGGAATTGGATAAGTATCTGAAGGAAAAAAAATTGCAGTGCTACGGGGAAAGGGCGAGGGAGTGGGACTAGCTGAAGTGCATGTTGCAGAGAGCCGGCATGGGCTTGATGGGCCAAATGGCCTCCTTCTAACCGTTCTATGATTCTATGATTCTAAGATCACTCTCTCCATGGCCCCCGAGGTTCAGCATCTGCATGCAGCTGAGCAGAGCTGGGAGCATCCTGCGCCTTCCGCTGAGGACTCTCCACTGCTGTCCCTGTCTCCACCATCTACTCTTGTTCACTTGTGATCTGTGAGACACCAGGTGACAACACTACTCTATGTCTGGCTGGACCCACCAAGGTGCGCGTATCTGCGCTGGTGCTGGGTGCGCATGGGTCTGGTGATGGTGCACACTCAGAGAGTGGAGCTTCCTCTGAGGAGTGGTCTTCCTCCTCTGGCTGGACAGTGGGTGGGGGCACTTGATGGACCTGTGGGAGAGTAAAGAGATGATTTAGAAGTCTTATGATAAGAATGTGTAACGTCACCATTATGTGCATGATGACATTTCACTGGCTGCTGACATCAAGTCACCATGAGTGACTGTTGTATGCCATGTGGCTGTATAATATTTAATTCTGTCACAAGGTTGCTGGGAGGTCCCCCTCTCTCTGTCTCCCACCACCAGCAGCTCTGCAAATCCGGTGATTTGCAGCGCCTCCTTCCCTACTGGAGTCAAGTTGGTGAACATTGGAGAGCCATCTCCGGTTTGTTGCCTCTCCCTGTTGTTCTGGGCTCTCTTCTCCTGCAAGAAGGGAAAGAAGAGAACTTTGAGTGAGAGTGATGGAATGAGTGTAAGAAATGGATGGGCTACATCTGTCGAGGGTAACTATGAGGAAGTGGCATGACAAATGGCCTCCTTCTGTGGTGTGACTTCCTATGATTGCATTAGGATGAGGGTGAGTGTCAGTGGTTTTTAGTCAGATGGGGATGTGAGTAGGTGCATAAAGAGTGAGGGATGGGTGCACCTTACAAGGTAGGTTGGTGTGAGGAGTGACGTGCAGGAGTAGGCTTGGGAAGGCAGAGTGATGGGGTTGGGGTGACAGGCTCATCAGGATGTAGTTGAATGTGGCATTGCACTCACCTTTCCTGACCTCATGAGATCATTAAATCTTTTCCAGCACTGGATCCAGGACCGCCTGACTATATCTCTGCTGCTGGCCTCCTCTGCAATCTTGAGCCATGCTTGGTGTCTGTGGCTGCTCTTTTGCACCCATCCCCAGGGAACAGGACCTCCCTGCGTGCTCTGACTCCCTGGACCAGGACTTCCAGGGAGGCATGTCTGTTTGTATCCACGCAAATCTCTGCGATATTGAGCAATTGCCACCTCTACCAACCACCATTATATCTCCTCCAACAACCTTCAACTGAGATGTGTTCAAGGCTGCTTTAAATATCTGAGCTGCAAACGAGTCATCGGTGACGTTATCAGACCTGTTCCATTTAATTTGGCCGGGAAACCCGCATGACTGTTTCAATTGATGTAATTGAGTTAAACATGCAGTGCAGAATGTGCTGTTAAAAAGTTCGGGATGGCGACCCGCTACGTGGCCCGCACGCATCCACCCCAATGCTCAGGTAAAGATTCCGGCCATTGAGTCTACAGCATAGAAACAGACCATTCAGTCCAATTGGTCTATTCTGGCATTTATGCTCCACACGAGCCTCTTCCCAGTCTGCTTCATTGAACCTTATCAGCATATCCTTCTGTTCCTTTCTCCCTTATGTGTTTGTCTAGCTTAAATTTGCTATTTGCCTCAACTACTCCATGTGGTAGCGCGTTCCATTTTCTTACCACTCTTTGGGTAAAGAGGTTTCTCTTGAATTCTCTATTGGATTTATTAGTGATTATCTTATATTTATGTCCTCTAGTTTTGGTCTCCTCTACATTTTCTCCACATCGATTCTATCATTCGGATGAGACATTAAACTAAGGCCCATCTGCTCTCTCAGGTGGACGTTAAAGATCCCATGGCACTATTTTGAAGAAGAATAGGGGAGTTCTCCCCGGTGTCCTGGCCAATATTTATCCCTCAACCAACATAACAAAAACAGATTATCTGGTCATTATCACATTGCTCTTTGTGGGACCTTGCTGTGCGCAAATTGGCTGCCACGTGTCCCATATTACAACAGTAACTCCACTTCAAAAAAAGTACTTCATTGGCTGTAAAGCGCTTTGGGATGTCTGGCAGTCGTGAAAGGCACTATATAAATGCAATCTTTCTTTCTTTCAAACCCTTTCATTATCTTAAAGAGCTCTATTAGACCTCTACATACATCATAGGATCCTTATTTGCATATTAAAATGGCCTACCACTTCAAAGAAGCAGGCACTTTGACCAACCATTGGAGGGCCCGTTCCAAATTGGCGGCTGCCAAACGGGACAGTAAGTGATCCTGGCCATATTTGGTCCACTGCCGCTCCATTTATGTCAGGCAAGCTGACTTAAAATTAGGCCCTCGGTGTCTAAGAAAACACTTGAAGAATGACCACTTGAATGAGGCACAAGAGAACTGTCACTGCCTAGAATACTGTTTCTCAGCATCTGTCAGCAACATCAGGATTGCAGGACAGAAAATTGGGAAAAAATAAAATGGCCCAGAAATTCGGGTTGGAGGCTTCCCGCGGGTGCAAGCCTCCGACCTGCACTTACCTTGCGCGCCGGCCGTTGTGCTGTTGGCCCGCATGGGATTCCGATCCTGAGACTGCTCCAACTGCCGGCGCGCAGTGCTTGCGTATCCCAGGGGCGCAGTTAGTTCGAAGCGTCCCCATGGATCACGTGGGCCATGGAGGGCCAATGATAGCAGGGAATCTGTATTCATAGGTTTGACAGGAAGACCTGTCAAATCTATGAATACAATTCAGCCCCAAAACACAACTAAAACTTCAAATAATTTTTTTTTAAATCACATTTTTAAAATAACTATAAATTACATAAAATAACTATTTTAAACAATAATTTAAATTTTTGAAAAATTAATTACATTTTCTAACAGGGCTAAAAATAAACTTACCTTTCTTTAAAGTGTTTAAAAATAATAAACCTGTGGAAAAAATGTTTTAATTTTACTTAATTCACCACTTACCTTGTTAAAAGCAGGCCTTGCGACTGCTTTTTAAAAGCATAGCTCCTGGAGACTTACCCTCCCGGAGAAACCTGCAAAAAAAACAGAAGTTCCAGGCGTACGCGCTGCCTCTCCGGCGCACGTGTTCGACCTGTGAACCCCTTCCTTTAAGGGAACGGAAGTTCCGGTTTCCAGCGCATGCGCAGTGCATGCACGAAACCGGCACTTTCGTTGGGCCTACGCGTGAGTACCCAGCGCGTACTCACTCGTGGGGACCCGAATTTCTGGCCCATTAATTCATATAAAATGTTAACCTTAAAATAGTAAATTATTTGTCTTACTGGCAAATTCCCTATCTTCCTTTGGGAGTAAGTAAATGCACAATTATAAGGGCAGAGGGAATACCTTAAACCTCCAAGCTCTAGAGCAAAATTGGTGAAGCCAAGATTGCATTGCTTACCCACCATTTTAGCCATGGAACAGTGCACAACATGGGAAAACATAAAGCACCTTTTTACAAGAGGGAAAAATATGTATGATGTCCATATTTTCCATTTTCTGGAAAATTTGTTTTGTAAAGCTTATTAGAATGAGAGGTTACGTATATTTTCAGATATTGGAACAACGTCATATGAGGAAAAAAAAAGACTTGTATGTTGACTGGTATTCCAGAAGCAGCAATCCTTCTCCATTTGAATATTTAATTTTATATTTGTAAAGCTTTCCAAATTCTTCAATGGGAGAAAATTGGAAGGGTAGGAAATCTGAATAAGTTTTTAAAAAATCCAGTCAGGAATTTCTTGTCCAAAATTAAACAAGTCTGTTAATAATTTTATGTGATTGCTGCAATAAAATGCATATATTATAATGATTGCAATATCAATGTTATCGTAAAACCACTTTATAGCACAATAGCATCAATATTTAAATATAGCAGTACTGTACTATCACAATACTGCCATACCTCAACTGCTCTCAAAGGGCACCTGAAACAAATTAGACTGTATACCTGAAAACAGAAACAAAACCACCACTACTGTAACTAGCTCTAGTGAAATCAGAAAAGTTATGCATCTCAGAAAAAATTAGAGCTATTTTTGGTCATACACCCTCCTCCCAGAAAAGAGGACTATTACTAAGTATTAATAACATTAGCTACAAAACTCTAACATGTGAGCATACTGCATATTCAAACTATCACACTGCTAAGGAATTATGTTATCTTGAATAAGTATCTGAAAAAATATCTCACCAGTTGATATATTTTAATCAAGACCTGTTCATTCTTTGTGAGCAGGAACATGAAATGAGTCATTTATGATTATAATTTGTGGCTGGGACAATCCTTGAAGGTACCTTACCACTGAATTCACCACCCCTGCTGATACTTTCTGTTCTGTTGTAGAACTGATGATGTGGTTGTAACTTCACATTTCCTATGCAAATTTAATTTCTAATACATTGTTATGGAAATGTTAATATATTACTATTTGTACGTGCCCTGATCACCCCATTTTATTATTTACCTATAATTCTTACCACATTTTAGCGATGTGGAATATCTTACAGAACTGAAAACAATGGGAAAACTTTGGATTTGTTGAGAAGATAGCAGAAATCTTAGCAATATGAAAAGAGTATGGGAATATCTAAGGGTAAGAAAAGGCAGAATGTCATAGAATCATAGAATGATACAGCACAGAAGGAGGCCATTTGGCCCATCTTGCCTGTGCCAGCTCTTTGAAAGAGCGAAGTATCTACATACCCTGTGTAAGCCACCCTACTACTTCCTCGTCATCACCCTGGTCTTCCTCCTCTGATGAGGACTGCTGCTGCTGTGCCTCCTCCAAATGCAGGCCTCACTGTATAGGGAGTTTGTGCAGTATGCAACACAACCGCTACAATACAGGAGACCTTTTGTGGGGCATATTGTAGGGAGCCCTCAGACTTATCCAGCCACATGAATCTCTGCTTCAGCATCCCTAGAGTGGTCTCCTGGCTTTGATTATACCTGTATTGCTCAGGTGTGGTGTGGGTGTCATGATCCACAAGTATCCCTTGTCCCCAGCAGCTATTCCTGCCACATTCCTGGGAAGGTTGAATATTGAAGGGATGGTAGACAGTTGCAGGATAAATGCATTGTGACAGCTGCCTCAATGCCTAGCACAAGCTGGACTGTCGGAGGTGCCATCTTTCGGATGAGACATTAAACCGAAGCCCCGTCTGCTCTCTCAGGTGGACATAAAAGATCCCATGGCACTATTTTGAAGAAGAGCAGGGGAGTTATCCCCGGTGTCCTGGCCAATATTTCTCCCTCAACCAACATAACAAAAAACAGATTATCTGGTCATTATCACATTGCTGTTTGTGGGAGCTTGCTGTGCACAAATTGGCTGCCGCGTTTCCCACATTACAACAGCGACTCCACTTCGGAAGCACTTCATTGGCTGTAAAGCGCTTTGAGACGTCCGGTTGTCATGAAAGGTGCTATATAAATGCAAGTCTTTCTTTCTTTCTATGATTCTGTGTCTGTGATTGGACACGAGCTGGATATTAATGGAGTGGTAACCTTTGCTATTGATGAATTCTGCTGGCTGGTGTTCTGGTGTCCTGATGGCAACATGTGTCTAGTCAATGTCACACTGGATGTGAGGGCAGCCAGTCATTGTTGCAAATTCCAAAGCTCTCTCTCTGTTGACTATTGAGGTCAATGGGGAAGGTGATGTCATGCTCAGCCCTGGTGAACAGAGTGTCAGTGACCTGCTTAATACAGCTGTGTACTGCCGACTGGGAGACGTGACTGATGTTCCCTGTAGAGACTGAAAGGAGCCAGTGGTGAAGTTAAGGAATGTGGTGACTTTCAGTATGACCCCCTGGTCCAGCAGGCCGCAGGTCCTGTTGCAGGAGGCTGCAGAGATCTGCAACACCCTGCCTGGAGAAGCACAACATCCTGAGGCACTGCTCTTCAGATAGATCCAAGAAAGTGACTTGGTCTGTACACCCTTTGTGAAGGGTATTGGCTTCTACGAGATGCCCCTGCTCATCCGATCTCTTCTAATAGGCCCAACTGCTGTTGGTGTAGGTTGCTGAGTCTCCTGCTGCTCCTCTTCCTCCAACTGTTCCTCCATCCAAATGAAACTGGTTATCAAGCATCTATTGTAAGCAGATAACGCTTACCGAGGGTGATAAGGAAGAAAAAGTGAGAAACAAGCGAACTGGTAGCTGGAAACTTTCCTGTGAATAAATTAGCTGCAGATGAGAACATCTTTAAACACTGCTTCAGTGGCTCTGAGATACCAATTCCACCAAATTTTACTGTTGGGTCCAACATTGAGTGGGACTTCTGCGATTTTTTGTTTAAATGGCATTGATGTCCTAATAGCGTCATAGGACTACGATTTAAATATATCCATGAGCTATTGTCTGCCTATAGCAGCACTTCGGCCGCCTCTGTAAGGTGTGCGGTTAAAATGGCGGCGGGCAGAAGAGCATCAGTAATGCAACGGTAAGAATGCTACCATTATTTTAACCACCCACCCGCCCCATTCCCATCAGTAGGGCAGGCTTAAAATGGGGCTTTTGGTTTCAAAAGCATTAGCAATTAATGTACTTATATAAGTGTTAATATTTTCAAGTTCTGTAACTGAAGAAATCCAGTCATTCAGTGACTTATTATGAGACATTTGCAGACAGCCTCAGTGTATTGCTGCTATGGGCAAGATCCTATGATTAGACAAGTAACAGTAGGCTACAGTAGGCTACAGCCTTTAATCAGTGGCATGCTTTGATAGGTTTTGTCCCATATTTTAATGGGAAGTGTTAGAACTGTGGCAATATCCTGACAAAGTCTAACTTAGTCAATCCTTCGCTAGACTTATGTTGTATCTTACTTAACTGAGTGTTAATATTTTCAAATACTGTAACTGAAGTTTAATGAGGTTTTACAACAAGAAACCTATTCATTAAGTGACTCAGTATGAGAGATCTGCAGAGAACCCGAATATATCATACTATGGGCATAAGTGAGGAGTGAATAGATCATATAGAGAATCATTTGATCTTGTGTATGAAAACCATAATAATATGTCTCAGTATCAAACATGAAGTCTTTGTGAAAACACTACCATTCTGTTGGTTGTAGACCGGTAGAAACTCAACATTGTTTATTGCTTTGATGCTCTTATCTGATTCAGAAATTACTAAACATCCTTTTTCAATCTTGAAAATACAGTCAGCTAAAAGGAAAGCTAAATTCATAGAATAAATGAGCAAATGTAGATTTTATTCAAAACTATATGTGTAAGTGGCGATTTGTAGAAATGCAGGATTGCGTGTAACAAGACATTACATGTTACACACATCTTGAAATATGCTGATTCATTTTGACGTCGCAGGTAATTCTTCATATAGTTTTTTATTGGCTGTATACAAAAAGTATAATTGATCAAAATGCACAGACCATAGTTTAGTAAGCTGTTCTACTTGCTAAGGTATCATATTCCAAATCACTAAATATAATGGCCTGGAATTTGCGGCCAGCAGTGACGCAAAGGCATCACTGCTGGCCCTGAAGTATGCTCCATACAGGGATCTCACAATCCCTGTGTCAAGAACTTCAGGTTTTCCGACCTTGAATTCAATTCAACATAACTTAATGGGAATCCCCTTGTGCGAAGTGCTGTGACGTCAACAGGCTGTCTAAGCAGCCAATCAAAAGGCAGAATTCTCACAGACAGCGAACAAGGAAGTGGGTAAGCCCTTAAAATTCTAACTTTCTAAAATAGTTAGAGATAGCAAAAGAAAGAGTGGGGTTTTCACATGGGAAAATGCAAACCCAAAATAAGGATGCACAAACTTTTTTTAAAAAGGTTTAATTTTTTTGAAAAGTTTCTTAAAAATTTTAATTTTTATTAAAATGGACACATTTCACACTGCACAAAATTAAAATTAGTTTTCCAGGCCCTTAACCTTTGTTTAGCAGTCAATACACTGTTAGAACCCCAGTTACACCTAAGCCCTTTGGGTCTAAGCTTTAGTAGGGAATTTAACAGCGTAATTACTGCTGAAGAGCCGAAGTTCTTGTCAGTTTCAATGATTTACGAGATTTCACTGACTGCCAGCTCTGTGGGGTGGTGGGGGATTTCCTCATGTGCTTCCTCATGCAGCCAGTTTTGGAGCTGTCATTGACAGATGGCAACTTCGGGATTTCCCCATGTGCTTGCGCATGTGCCAAATCCCAAAGTTGCGGTCAGTTTCAAAGGCGGTGTGACAGCGTACTCTGAGATTATGTCGTCATACCAACCGCAAATTCAGGGCCAATGATAAGTCAAATTCACTAATGACAACTTCCTGGCATTTTCCCACTGAAATGCTGGTTCTGAATACTGGTTGACATCCAGCAGGTGCACTTGCTTCCAATGGGTGCTTGTGGCCCTTCTTCCCCCACCGCCCTCCCTCCATCATAAGGGTAGGTGGGGCACTTTACCCATGATTGTAGAAGGAGAAGGTACGCCAAAGGTTTTTTAAAACTGTTGTGTATGTACCTTTAAGAGAATGACTGGTCTCAGACTGCAGTACCGGCAGTGACCACCCCTGTATAAAAGGCGCTAGTGAGCCTCTGTAGTTTCAGTTTCCCGATTGACTACTTTCAGTAAAGACTTGTTTTGTTCAACTCCTGCTGTCCGTGTCTCAATCATACACGGACATAATACTGGCGACGAGCAGACACGAACTTACCTACAGTCTGCACCACCTCCTGGGATCCATTCCTGCAGCGAAGTGAGCTGTCGAAGTCTCGACTCCCGAGTAAGACTCTTTAAACACAAAGTATCGTTAAAAACAGGCTTTATTTGCTTGCAAGGGAAGGGTTGTGTAGTCAAAGGCTACATCAGACCTCTTCGAAGTAATACAGAATTTGTAACATATTTATACAGTACAGAAACAAAACAGGCTTTCTATGCCACATGACATAGTATTGAATCATACCTGATTACAAAGGCACAGACCTTGAAAATTACTGAAACAACGTATTCCAGGCTTCGTTAGAATAACGAACAGAAATACCTTGAGATAAGATTAACTAATCCTTTATTATGGGATCCTTCTGTTCTCCCACTGTACCAACTGAGCCTGTGGGCCGATGTTTACCTTATCCTGTCCTTGGCTATTTGTTTGGTAAACGAGGCTCCTTGTTAAGCTTGTCACAGATAAGGAGTACGTATGTAGCATTCCTAAATTGTCTCATCCCCTTGAAACTGATTAGTGAATCATGCTGTCGGCCATTTGAGTTTTTATTCTCTGCCCAGGAAGCCATTTTGTGTCTAAGTGAGAAACTGTACTTCCACATTCTTCCCTTTTGTCCTTACTAGGACAACATAACTGAAATTAACCTCTTCCTATCGGTCCTCATACCAAATTTAGATTTTAGCCAAGGATACCGACTTCTTTGCCGTTTTGAACCATCCTCGGGATATACCTGTATTGATGGTTGACCTTATCTAAGATCGTCTTTCTTCTTTGTTTATTCTTAGTGTTTGGGCGTGTGTTCTTGTAGGGGTTTAATTATGTTTGATTTGATTTCAGGTTTATGTCTTTGTATAGTTCTGCAGCTTATGTTAGCCTGCAGTGTTCTAATTTTCCTGCAGCTTATATTAGCCTGCAGTTCGGGTGCCACTATGCACCTTCTAAAAGGATAGGGAACAGCAGCTTATAGAGGAGGACTAATTCATGGCCCACACAGTTTATACCTAACCTGTGGGGTTCTCCTAAGCACAAGTGCTTCTATGTAAGCCCCCAAAGTGCAGACCAAGTGATATACAAGGTCGACGTCATTGGCTTGTTGTTGAAAGGAGTCCTCTCTCTTTTTCCTAGCCTGCAGTTCCCATTTGAGTGGAAAAATATGTTTTACAGAAAGAGGAGAGCATGTGGAATATATATGTATATTTTTTCTAAGTCTTCTAATCCTTATAATTGTATTTTATTCAATCGTCTCAGTTCCTCATCTAGGGGACCATTCTTTTCCTCTACTGACTTTACTTCTCTCTGTATCATCATATTCATTGCAGGCAAGACTGCCTTGCCTAACCTATTGCAACAACACTTAATTGTTGTGACAAACAGAGCAATGCATACAATCAGGGCTATTACTACTACCAGTCCATGCAATAATATTTGTCCTACTGATCCCAGCCATCCTCCCAATATCCAGTCAGCCCAGCCTTGGTTCTTTGGGTTTTCATACTGACTTACTGCGTCTAGCATATTCGTAAGACATGTACAAAAAAGTATGCACGTGTAATTCTCGTTTCTTTCGGGATCTTTCCCCATCTCCTTGGCATATTAGACTCAGTAGTCCAATTAGTATACAAAATATAAGTAATGTCTTCATTGTTAGAGTCTTTCAAAATTCAATTGTCTCTATTCGGTGCCTTCTTGCAGTGGGATGCGTGAATCCAGGAAGATCTTTCCTTGACTTTTACGGCTGTGTTTGTAGTCAGGAGCACTTGATATGGTCCTTCGAAGCGTGGTTGCAGACCGTTCTTCCTTTTAAAAACCTTCACGTAGACGTCATCTCCAGGTTCCAAGTCGTGGCACTTTCCCTCTGCTGGACTCGTTTGAGCTTCCTTTACCTGTTGGTGAAAGCTGGAAATACATTTAGTTAATACGATGCAATAGTTTAGCATAGCCTCGTCCATTTTATGAATGTCCATTTGTTTCACCGTAAATGGTGCTGAAAATGGCAGCCTTAGGGATCGTCCCATAACAATCTCATGTGGAGACAGTCCATTTGTCCCGAGTTAGTTGCTGCTCGCATTATCATCAATGCTAAGGGTAATAGTTCGACCCATTTAAGTCCAGTTTCACTGCAAAGTTTAGAAATTTTATTCTTCAGTACTCCGTTATGTCTTTCCACCAGTCCTGCGGATTGTGGATGATAACTGCAGTGAAAATGCTGGTTAATCTGCAAAGCTTTACATAGTTCTTTTATAATCGCTCCAGTGAAGTGCGATCCTCTGTCGCTTGAAAGCTGCATAGGTATTCCAAACCTTGGTATGATTTCTTTTAACAAGCACTTTGCTACTGTTACAGCATCATTCTTTTTACATGGGAAAGCTTCGACCCATCTTGAAAACATATCTATAATTACTAACACACACTTAAATCCTAAACATGGAGGTAATTCAATAAAATCCATTTGTAAATGTACGAAAGGGCCTGATGGATTTGGGTGGGAGGCAGCCTGTACTTTCTCTGTCTTGCCTGGATTCATTTCCTGGCAAATGGTGCACCTTTCACTAATTTGTTTTGCAATTGCCGAAATACCTGGTGCATACCATGTTTGATTAATATAGTCTGCCATCCCCCCTTTGTCCGCATGCGTGAAAACATGAACGCATCGGGCAATCCATGGAAGTAAAGACTTTGGAGCCACCATGCGGCCGTCATGGTGAACCCATACCCCTTCAGGCGTTTTAAAGCAAAAATCCCTTGCCCAACTTAACACTTCGTCCGGGTTAGCCTGTGACTGAAAGGCTAAAACATCATTAATAGAAGGTGGGTCATTATCTGATTTTTGTTGACGCAAAACAAAGGCTGAGACCTGTGGCCCTGTATCTGACAGAGCGGCTGATTTAGCAGCTCTATCTGATCGCTCGTTACCCAAGGATATCTGATCCTGACTGTCTGTATGAGCCTGACATTTAATAACTGAAATCTTAGTGGGGCACACTAGAGCCTTTAAAAGATTATTGATTTGCTCAGCATTCTTAATAGTTGATCCTGGGGAAGTTAGAAACCCCCTTAATTTCCAGATCTGTCCGTAATCGTGAGCAACTCCAAAAGCATACCTGGAGTCGGTATAAATGTTAACAGTTTGATCAGTAGCCAATATACTAACTCTGGTAAGAGCGAAGAGTTCTGCTTGTTGCGCTGAAAAGGATTGAGGTAGTGAGAGTGCCTCCACAATCGAGTGATCATCTGATATGGCATATCCAGCCCTAGGTGATCCCTTGTCATCCCTAAGGGCTGACCCGTCTACGTAGTACGCTAAGTCACTATTGGAGATAGGAGTTTCTGATAAATCTGTTCGGGGCTTAGTCACCAATTGGGTGATCATTTTGCAGCAATGTGGATTTCCGTCTTCTTCTGTGGGTAGCAGCGTGGCTGGATTCAAGGCCGAACATCTTTGAATTAGGAGATTAAAGTTGGATAATAACTCAACCTCATATTTACTGCTGCGGGCTGACGTCAGATGTTGAGTGGCGCATTTTGTCAATAGCACCTCAACTGAATGTGGCACAAATAAAATAGTCCGGTGATTGAGCGTGATACCTTGAGCTTGTTGTACAGCATAATAGGCAGCAGCTAGAATTGGCAGGCATCCAGGCAGGCCGCATGCAACGGGATCCAATTGAGTAACTGTCTTTTATAGTCGTGTCTTTTCCCGTGCCTTCATAAAAGGCAGTGCAATGCAGATTCATGTGCCAGCTGTCTAATTTCAAATCCTTCTGGTACTCTGAGACTGTTCTTGAGGCACATTGCAGTGCTCCTACAATCATCATTAATGTGTGGCTTAATTCTTGGTTTTCGTTTGTCCACTGGTAGACGATGGAAGGGGAGCATTCTTGTAAAGGGCACATAGTACATCTATCGGTAGGGATGTGCACCTGCAGTCCTTTTTCTGAACAAATTATTGTTGCCTGCATTTTGCACAGCAAATCTCTCCCTAAAAGGTTCATGGGGGCTTCATCTGATAGAAGAAAGGCATGCTGGCCAGAGAAATTGTCTGCTTGTATTTCTAAGACCAGAAGGAAGAAAGAAGCAGTAGAAACGGGCGTCGACCGTGGGCATCCGCCCCTGTGTTAGCGGAGTTGAAGATTGCTGGAGAAGCTGTCGAAAGCGGGGCCTGGTTCCTGTCGACGGTGCTTCAGCTAATCGGGCTGGTGGCAGGTAGTGCACTGATCCTTCCTGGGCTGCGGCGGTCACGAACTCGAGCGGGTGGCTTGCAACGGGGCCGAGCAGCATTGTCGGGAAGAGGAGAGAGAAAGGGTGAAGCACACAGGGTGCGGCCGGTGCTACGAAGCCGGGCTGCGTATAGACCCAAGAAGAGGGAGGCAAGAGTCCCACAGGGTTGTTCCACGACGGGAAAATAATTTAAAAAAAAGAAATATTAAACGCGCAGGAAACTGCGAGGAGCTGCAGGTTGCAATGGAAACCGCGGAAAGCAGCGCTAGCAACAGCGGGGAAGAAGGCAAAGGCGCGGGAGGCGCCATCTTAATCAGCGGAGAAGAAGGCAAAGCGCGGGAGGCGCCATTTTGGTAAATCGGGGAAGAAGGCAAAGCGCGGGAGGCGCCATTTTAGATTTTCAAGATGCCGAAGACTGGCTGTATCACTGCCTTTGATAATACAATAGAGGACTGGACCACGTATGTGGAAAGAGTCGAGGTATATTGCGAGGCAAACGAAATAGCCGAGGAGAAAAAGGCATCGGTATTGCTAAACTTAATGGGCGCTAGAACGTACGGCCTATTGCGGGACCTGATTACTCCAGCCAAACCGAAGGCGAAGAGTTTTAACGAAATTGTTGCTGTCCTACAGGAACACCTAAACCCTGCACCGCTGTTGATAGCCGAAAGATTTAAATTCTACAGGAGAACTCAGCGTAAAGATGAGAGCAATGCTGAGTACCTTACGGAACTACGCAAGCTATCAAAGCACTGCCAGTTCGGAGCAGGACTGGCAGATACACTACGGGACAAATTTGTCTGTAGACTCCTGAGTGAAGGAACACAGAAGAAGTTACTCTCAGAGAAAGAGCTGACGCTAGATAAGGCTTTCAGCATGGCAGTATCGTACGAAGCAGCAGCCAGGGGAGCTGCGGAAATTCAACAAAAGCCACAGGAATACGGCACCCACGAAATGACACGGGGATTTGCAAAATGTTATCGCTGCGGCAGAACTAACCATGACCAGAAGGACTGCTGGTCCAAGGACAAAATATGCAGGCAATGCGGAAAGATGGGACACATTGCACGAGTTTGCAGGTCTGGGAAGAAGACCAGCGACAACAAAAAGGCTACTAAGGAACCGTACAAGAAAGTACAAAAGATGATGGACAGTAGTTCCGAAGACCAGATGAGCGATAGTGACTCCGGGAACAGGAGACTAAGCTGTCTCAAACTTCACAATGTAATCACAAAAGAGGATCACCGAACCATTTGGGTCACCCTCATGATAGCAGGGTCCCAAGTTAAAATGGAATTGGATACAGGATCAGCGCTAACCGTCATGAATCGACGAGACTGCGAGCGGCTATTCTCACACATACCCTTGAGAGAGACATCCATCGTCTTGACGACGTATACGGGGCAAAAAGTATACCCCAGAGGAAAAATAAGGGTGCCTGTTGAATGCAACGGCAAGAAAATACGGAAATTGTATCTCTACATACTGCAAAATGGTGGACCACCGTTATTGGGACGTGAATGGATCAGGAAGATAAGCTTAGATTGGCACTCCATTCATGCAATGACGGTGGACGGTAAAAAAGATGAAGACGTCACTCCTGGACAATTGTCAACAATCTTAGCTAACGCCAAAGAGGTATTTCAACGAGAACTGGGCACTCTTAAAGGCGTAACCGCCTCGATAAAAATAGAAGAGAATGCAATTCCCAAGTTTTTCAAAGCAAGACCGGTACCATATGCAATTCGCCCAGCCGTCGAGGCAGAGCTGGAGAATCTGGAGAAGGCAGGCGTGTTGTCTAAGGTCGACTGGAGCGAGTGGGTGACACCCATCGTTCCTGTCATGAAGAAAACGTTAAGCAATAAGTCTGAGGAGCCAAGGAAGGTTCGCATCTGTGGGGATTTCAAGGTGACGGTGAACCCAGTCCTTCACACAGTACAATATCCTCTTCCAAGGATAGAAGACATCTTCGCCTCACTGTCTGGAGGGAAGCATTTTACAAAAATTGACCTAGCACAAGCATATTTGCAGATGGAGGTTGAAGAATCCTTTAGGAAGTATCTCACGATAAACACTCACAAAGGTCTTTACCAATATCATCGATTGGTACTCGGAGTAGCATCGGCTCCGGCGATATGGCAAAGAACGATGGAACAAGTCCTGCAAGGGATTCCGGGGACTCAGTGTTACTTGGACGACATCCTTGTGACAGGTGAAGATGACAGTGAACACCTTAACAACCTAGAACAGGTGCTCACTAGACTACGGGAACATGGGCTATGAGCCAACCACCCCAAGTGCGAGTTTTTTAAGAAACAGATATCGTATTGTGGCCACGTGATTGATGAAGAACATAAGAACATAAGAACATAAGAAATAGGAGCAGGAGTAGGCCAATCGGCCCCTCGAGCCTGCTCCGCCATTCAATAAGATCATGGCTGATCTGATCCTAACCGCCAATCCACTATCACAGAACCATCTCCTGAATCTAACAGAATTAGACACACGAAATAGGAGCAGGATCAGGCTACACGGCCCCTGGACCCGCTCCACTACCCACAGGGCCATGACCGATCCGAACCTAGACTCATGTCCAAATTCCTGCCCGCTCCCCGTAACCCTTAATTCCCTTTACTTCTAGGAAACTGTCTATTTCTGTTTTAAATTTATGTAATGATGTAGCTTCTACAGCTTTTTGGGGCAGCATATTCCATGGACCTACCACCCTCTGAGTGAAGTAGTTCCTCCTCATCTCAGTTTTGAAAGAGCAGCCCCTTATTCTAAGACTATGCCCCCTAGTTCTAGTTTCACCCATCATCGGGAACATCTTCCCCGCATCCACCCGATCCAACCCCTTCACAATCTTATATGTTTCAATAAGATCGCCTCTCATTCTTCTGAACTCCAATGAGTAGAGTCCTCTATTGTATTATCAAAGGCAGTGATACAGCCAGTCTTCGGCATCTTGAAAATCTAAAATGGCGCCTCTCCTCATATGTCCATCCCCTCATCCCCGGGATTAACCGAGTGAACCTTCTTTGTACTGACTCGAGAGCAAGTATGTCTTTTCTTAAGTATGGACACCAAAACTGTACGCAGTATTCCAGGTGCGGCCTCACCAATACCTTGTACAACTGAAGCAATACCTCCCTATTTTTATATTCTATCCCCCTAGCAATGAAAGCCAACATTCCATTGGCCTTCTTAATCACTTGCTGCACCTGCATACTAACTGAAGTAAGATATTAAAAATTGGATTTAATAAGGTAAAACAAACCAGGATTCATCTGTAACACCAATATGCAAAATGGAGGGAATAGGTTAATTCGTGCTCTGAGTTGAACAATAGAAGTCTGTAAAAGTTGTATAAACCCAGATAAGGTTTAAACAGGACTACGGGTTAACTGCTGAGAGATTAAAACTGTCAAAACAACCCCTTAGAAAGAGGGAGAGATATATGGGTTCAGCCACGCGAGTCGACACCTTTGCACTTAAGGGTTTGTTAGTGTGAAGCTCAACAGGGTTCTATTCTTTTAACTAACTAAAGCGTTTTTGCTCTGTAGAAATAATTCAAGAGAGAGAGACAGAAAGTCTGCGGATTGCCCGCTTTGGAAAGATCTACTATCTTAGAGAAATACTTAACAAGACCAAGCCATCTGACAACAGCAAATGGACGATCGTAAAGTAATAAAGTTGAGGCCCGGGGTCATGAGAAAGTAACAGGGCCAACTGATAACGAAATGTGAGATTTGTAAGCGACTGGAAGAATGGAATGTCACGGTTTTATAATTACAATTTAACTATAATTCTGTATATGTTAATAAGTTTATCCCCGCCTTTAGGGCAGGGCCTTAATTTTTGTATAACTGTGTGAACCTCAAGAGATTCGGTGGAGTTGGAGCCTTGTGTTGGGACGCAAGAGCCATAGCTCCCCAGGCCTGAATAAACCGTTTTTACTTCAATTATTGGGTCTGTCTTTCTTACAACAAGCCAGTGTTGTCGACTTTGTATATCACTTAGTCCACACTTTGGGGGCTTACATCACTAACCTTTTGAGTTTCGTGCACCAGGACCCCCAGATCCCTTTGTACTTCAGTACTTTACAGTTTCTTGCCATTAAGATAATAACTTGCTTTACAATTTTTCCTGCCAAAGTGCATAACCTCACACTTTCCAGCATTGTATTCCATCTGCCAAATCTCTGCCCACTTACTTAGCCTGTCGATGTCCCCTTGCAGGTTTTTTATGTCCTCCTCACTCACTACTTTCCCTCCCATCTTAGTATCATCTGCAAACTTTGATATGTTACACTCGGTCCCCTCCTCCAAATCGTTAATATAGATTGTAAAGAGTTGGGGACCCAGCACTGACCCCTGCGGAACACCACTAGTTACTGATTGCCAGTCTGAGAATGAACCATTTATCCCAACTCTCTGCCTTCTGTTAGATAGCCAATCCTCTATCCATGCCAGAATATTACCCCCAATCCCGTGATTTTTTATCTTAAGCAATAATCTTTTGTGTGGCACCTTGTCAAATGCCTTTTGGAAGTCTAAATACACTACGTCCACTGGTTCCCCTTTATCCACCCTATACGTTACTTCCTCAAAGAACCCCAGCAAATTTGTCAAACATGACTTCCCCTTCATAAAACCATGCTGACTTTGTCCTATTAAATTATGATTATCCAAATGTCCTGTTACTGTCTCCTTAATAATGGACTCCAAAATTTTACCTACCACAGATGTTAGGCTAACCGGTCTATAGTTTCCAGCCTTCTGTCTACTGCCCTTTTTAAATAAGGGTGTTACATTAGCAGTTTTCCAGTCTGCCGGGACCTTTGCCGAGTCCAGGGAGTTTTGGAAAATTATTACCAATGCATCCACAATCCCTACCGCCACTTCCCTCAAGACCCTAGGATGTAAGCCATCAGGTCCAGGTGATTTATCCGCCTCGAGTCCCATTATTTTACCGAGTACCACTTCCTTAGTGATTTTGATCGTGTTTAGCTCCTCCCCCCCTTTAGCCCCCTGTTTGTCCAGTGTTGGGATATTCTTAGTGTCTTCTATTGTAAAGACTGATGTAAAATATTCATTCAGTGTTTTTGCCATCTCCATATTTCCCACCATTAATTTCCCGGTCTCATCCTCTAAGGGACCAACATTTACTTTAGCCACCCTTTTTCTTGTTATATAACTATAAAAACTCTTACTAACTGTTTTTTTATTTTTTGCTAATTTACTTTCATAATCTATCTTCCCTTTCTTAATCAAGGGGTTACATAAGCCCCCTGACAAAATTGAAGCGGTTGTTAAGGCCCCAGCGCCTGAAAATGTGTCGCAACTGAGGTCATTCCTCGGATTGGTGAATTACTACCATAAGTTTTTGCCGAATTTGTCGACAATCCTGCACCCACTAAACGCCCTGCTACGAACGGGAGTAGCCTGGAAATGGAGCAATGACTGTAAGCGGGCCTCTCAGAAGAGTAAGGACTTAATCACTTCAAGAGAAGTATTGGCTCACTACAACCCAGCACTGCCGATCAGACTGGCGTGTGATGCGTCTCCCTACGGCATTGGGGCGGTACTGTCACATAAATTCCTTGATGGTTTAGAGAGGCCGATAGCTTTTGCGTCACGCTCGTTAACTTCTGCCGAGCGTAACTACGCCCAGATTGACAGAGAGGCCCTCAGCCTAGTGTGGGGGGTGAAGAAGTTCAATCACTACCTGCATGGTCAAAAATTTACTCTACTAACCGATCATCAACCTCTTGTCTCCATTTTCAACCCTCAGAAGGGCGTACCGATAATGACAGCGCAACGGCTGCAGAGGTGGTCCCTTTTCCTAGGGGCACACCAATATGACATCGAGTACAAAGGAACTAAACAGCATGGGAATGCTGATGGATTGTCACGCCTACCGTTGCCGATGGTGGAAGAAGAAGACCTTGCAGTGGATCCAATGGAGTTATTCCACTCGACCATAGTCGAATGTCTCCCTGTGACGAATGCAAACATAGAAAAGGAAACACGGAATGACCCGATACTATCACGGGTCTATGATTTAACGGTGAAGGGATGGCCAGCACATGGCGAACCACTGTTGCCAGCATTCTCGCCGAGAAGAGAACAGCTGTCAATGTGCAGAGGAACCTTGATGTGTGGATCCAGAGTAGTAATTCCACCTAAGTTGACGGATAGAGTGCTCAATGAGCTTCATGAGGGTCATCTGGGTGGGGTAAAAATGAAGAACTTAGCCAGAGCGTTTGTGTGGTGGCCGGGAATCGATAGAGAAATTGAAGAGATGACCAAGAGCTGTGCAGGATGCCAGAAGGTCCAAAATGCCCCACCACAAGCTCCTCTACATCCATGGGAGTGGCCCTCATCTCCATGGCAAAGGGTGCACATTGTTTTTAATTGCGGTGGATGCACATTCAAAGTGGCCAGAGGTAATAAAAATGTCCTCAACCACCACGGAAAAAACTATCACAGTTTTACGAACCATATTCGCCAGGAATGGGCTGCCTAAACAGATTTGCTCTGACAATGGACCACAGTTTGTGTCTGAAGAGTTCCGGAGGTTCTTAAAGAACAATGGTGTTAAGCATTACACATCTGCCCCATATCATCCAGCCACTAATGGATTGGCCGAGAGGTTTGTTCAAACATTCAAGAAGGCTATCAAGGCAATGTGTAATGAAGATATACCCCTACAACACAAGGTGGACAACTTCTTGTTTGCCTATCGGAATGCGACACATGCGGTTACCAACCAAACTCCAGCCATGATGTTCTTCAATCGAAGACTACGATGCCGCTTGGCTTTGGTTAAGCCAAATGTCCGAAGAGATGTGAAGAACAGGCAGTTTCAGAATATGAATGAAAGGCCGACCAGGAGTTTTAAGATAGGTCAACCAGTTTTGGCCCGGGACTACCGCACTGAGAAATGGCAGCCAGGAACGATTTGTACACGGCAAGGACCTCTCATGTATACCGTGGACGTTGGAGAGAGCATTGTAAGATGACATGCTGACCAGATTCTAGAGTCACTGGAAAACGTCAACTCCACACCACGATCTGATACACCTGGTAATGAAATCGACGTACCAATTGCAGCTACCGCAGAATCGGTGATATTGGAAGCAGATGAACCAAACAACGACATTGATCCTGACTCAACCTTGCCAGAGGAACCTGATACCCCAAAGAGGCGTTATCCAGACAGAATCAGGAAGCCTCCTCAAAGACTGAACTTATAATTGCTTAAACTTAACCAATGTATCTAGCAACCGTAATTGTGATTGTAATTAGTTATCATTTAGTTGTTAAATGAATGTTATGTACTGTTTATCTAAAAGGGGAGGAATTGTTGTGTATGTACCTTTAAGAGAATAACTGGTCTCAGACTGCAGTACCGGCAGTGACCACCCCTGTATAAAAGGCGCTAGTGAGCCTCTGTAGTTTCAGTTTCCCGATTGACTACTTTCAGTAAAGACTTGTTTTGTTCAACTCCTGCTGTCCGTGTCTCAATCATACACGGACATAATAAAAACCATGAGGAAGGCAACGGGAAACCACCTCAGCTACTCTTCCCTCGTAAGTGGCTCAGAAATCTCATATATGTGACTTGAGTTAGGACCTGCTGTAGAGCAAAACAGTTGTTTAACTTGAAATAGTGCTCATGATTAACCTTTTCTATTCAATTTAGCACCTTATACATCACTATTAACTTCCCTCTTGTTTACTTGCTTTTAAAGCTGAAGAGTCCAGGTTTCATTAACCTTTCTTCATAGCTCAATCCTTGGGTAGAAACGATCACCTGAGCGCAGCGTAACGAAGGAAACTTCAGTATGGAAACTCTCAAAGAGCAGGAGATTTCCAACTTGCACTGATCAGTCACTTTAAGGATTGCTGTTCTGCAGCGAGCAGCATGGAGGCCCCCCAGCGCCTATTTTAAATGAATGCTCAGAAAATGAAGCACATTAAAAGGCCACAGGAAATTAGTCATGGGAATGAGTACCATTATTTTATATAGTTTTACTCTCTCTGATGAAGCCCACACATGGCGGGAGAAAATGTAAATTCATTCTCTCTCGCAGAATCAGGAGTTGAGCATTGAGTTCAGCATTGATTAAACATTTCGGGCAGGGGAATCAGCCCTTAAGTGCATTCTTTATAAACGGGGTTTATGATTTTGCTACACATGGTGCACAGTTGAAATATAGCTTACCCATCAGTTTCTTTGCAGTTCTGTCTCAAATTATTATACTGGCTGCAGTTCTCATTGCAACCAGTTTGTTTAAGCTCCATATATGCTAATTGCAGTGGACAACTCTATTTTCCATACACTATACTCTAAAACTGCCTTAATTGAAGAACTATTGAAAAAAATATCTCCCCTTTTTTTGCACCCTCTCCGAAAGGCCATGGCTATGTGTGTTTTCAGATCTCTGGTACCTCACACAAGTGACCACTTTATATGAGTGAGCCAAGATAGCAAATGCTGACAGATTGTGGGTGGGCACCATGTTAATGATCAGGAACAAGAAACTTGACTGATTTTTGTTTTCCCTCGCTCCTCAATCGAGGGACATTGAAGCCAATATGTCATGCTTCTATCGCTGACCCAGCTTCCAGACCTTCCTGCTCTGTATAGTGCACTGCCACACCACATGGTACAGTTAGACACTGACCTACTGATGGAGCTTAGACAGAACTCTGAATTGTATTCATAGTATCTTCCAAACAAGACAAAAAGAAGATTTCCTCTGCACACTCTTCTTTATAAACAGGTTTTTAATTTTGTTACACAGTGCACAGAGGAATTATTTTACTTAGTCAGCCGTTGTGACCATTGAGGCAAAGTGACTGATTAGCTACTTTCCAGCCTGCCTTTAAAAGCATGCACATTGTGCTTTTGGTCAACTCTCCTAATTCTTCTATGGTCTTTCAGTCTGTACTCTCTTATGTGAAGCACTCCAGGATGTTTAATTACTGTAAAGCTGCTATGCAAATGCAAGTTGTAGCAAATATGCACTGAGCCTGCGGAAGTCATTGCTCGCTGTTCTGTACTCACCAGGACACTGACCTACCTGCACCCAAATATTGTTTGTTTTTATTTTCAATTTTCTTGCACCTCCAGCATTTTTTATCAAGACCATAAAAAATACAAGTAAAACCCGACAACATGGCAAAAAAATTATAAGGAAATAAAGCCTTCTCAGAAATTAATTGCCCAGTTACTCATAATACCATAACTTGCCTTTGTTAATTATTTTAAAACAGACTTATTTCTTGAAGGAGTTGTTGGAATAGTGCCTGTCTGCTCTGTAAAATGCAACTCAAAATGGTGCCAAATATTGGGTTCAGTATACGAATATAAAACTACTGAACCTCTGAACCTCTCTCATCCGCCTTCGTGCCCACTGTCCAAATTACTCAATTTTGCTATTTTCACATTTACTCTTTATCCCTTATGCAATCTTTTTCTGTCCCACTTAGTCTCACAATTGCACATTGTTCTCCTCCTCAAATACTCACAGCCGCCTTCTCTCCACCTCACATAGACTCCGGAAGTTAATTCAACCCCTGCCACAATAGAAGCTATTATGAGGTGATACATCGCTCCCTCGCTCTCTATTTATGCCTTATTAAACTAGTACACCAATGTATGTTTACTGTCTGCACAAATTGACCTCCTGCTGTCATGTTTTTGCCATAATTTTTGTGTCAACTTTTTCCCATTATAATTTGCTATGTCCAGATTTATAATGGATTTAGCTTAAGTAAACGCAATACTCTGATTGCACAATCTGACCACTGGCTCTCACAAAATGTTCAAAATGCATTCCAAATTTTTTTTCACCTGCTTTCCTGTTTCAGTAAATTAAATTTCTATTGTCTAAAATAAGGCTTGAAACAAAATTAAGAAAATCAACAATTAAACAATTCACAATAACATGATTGCATTATCAACTGAATTGTATTTTATGTTTTTCAGTGCCTTCATTAAAGTTTTTACTTGAAGTGCTCAGCTTCTCCCAAATGCCTTGGTTTAGACCTGATATTTTTGCTCAGACCTTTCAGCTAAATTTGGATTGTGCAGTATGAGTATGTGTAGTGTAGCTCATTTTTCAGGATGCATCAGTACTGTTCAGTCAGCTGTACTGTTGACATATTTTTCTTCCCCTTTAAGTGTAAGTTCATAGAACCATAGATTGATACAGCACAGAAGGAGGCCATTCGGCCCATCATGCCTGCTCTGGCTCTTTGAAAGAGCTATCCAATTAGTACCACTCCCCTGCTCTTTCCCCATAAGCCTGCAAATGTTTCCTTTTCAAGTATTTATCCAATTCCCTTTTGAAAGTTATGATTGAATCTGCTTCCACCACCCTTTCGGCAATGCATTCCAGATCATAACAACTTGATGCATAAATTTTCTTTTCCTCATGTTGCCTCTGGTTCTTTTGCCAATTACCTTAAATCTGTGTCCTTTGGTTACCGACCCTTCTGCCAGTGGAAACAGTTTCTCCTTATTTACTTCATCAAAACCCTTCAAGATTTAGAACACCTCTGTCAAATATCCCCTTAACATTCCCTGCTCTAAGGAGAACGACCCCAGCTTCTCCAGTTTCTCTACGTAGCTGCAGTCTTTCATCCCGGGTGCCATTCTAGTAAATCTCCTCTGTACCCTCTCTAAGGCCTTGAGATCTTTCCTAAAGTATGGTGCCCAGAATTGGCCACAATACTCCAGCTGGGGCCTAACCAATGTTTTGTAAACATGTTTAGCATAACTTCCTTGCTTTTGTACTCTATGGGCTGGAATTTGATACTGGAGGCATGTAGGAGGCGGGACTACAACTTTTGGGGTTGTAGTCCCGCCTCCATCGAGTTGTGGGCAACCCACGCGATTTTCACTTGATTGACCTTGTTGAGCCCGCCCAGCGGGCTTAGCAGGCCAATTAAGGGCCACCCGGCAACAGGTGACGTCACAGATTGACATTTCAGGCTGATTTAGAGATCTCTCTGGAACAGAAAGCTGAATGCTGCAACTTTTGACAGTTCGCGGCCATTCTGCTTTCTGTGCCGGTGAGATGAGGGACTCCCGAGACCTGAAGGAAGGAAGGTTGTAAAGGTAAGTTAAGGTAAGTAAAACTTATTAAAACACTTTACACACACCAAACACACTTACCTCTGCACTCATGCACACATCACTCACCTGAACACCGGACATCTCAAACCCTCCAAGCCCTTCAGCCCGACGGTCCGCCTCGCTAACTTGGCGTAGTTTGGAGCCATCGGGAATCTCACACTTCAGGGATAAAAATAGGGATTAGGCTAAAAACTGCCTGTTAACAGGCAGTTAATTGGCACTAATCCCCTTCCCGCCTCGGGGAGGCGGGTCCCAGCACAGGTTGGGTATCCGCCTCCTTTGAAACTGGCATGGAGGCGGGTTGGGGGCGGGATGGGTTCGTGCCCCCCGATTTCGCGATTTTAACCCTCCCACACGCCTCCAATCCTGCCTCAACGGCCCAATGAAAATCGAGCCCTATGCCTCTATTTAAAAAGCCAAGGATCGCAAATGCCTTTTTAACAGCCTTCTCAACTTGTCCTTCCACCTTCAAAGACGTGTGCATGTACATTCCCAGGTCACTCTGTTTCTGCAGCCCCTTTAAAATTGTACCATTTAGTTTATATTTTACCTCTCCTCATTATTCCTGCGTAAATGCATCATTTCACAATTCTCGGCGTTAAATTTCATCTGCCATGTGTCTGCCCATTTCACCAGTTTGTCTATGTCCTTCTGTAGTCTGTTACTATCCTCCTCACTTGAGAACACCGACCCCTGAGCGATACCACTGCTCACTTCCCTCCAGCCTGGAAAACAACCATTCAGCACTATTCTCTGCTTTCTGCCGTCTAGCCAATTTCTTATCCAGGCAGCCAATGCGCATTTAGTCCCATGGGCTTCAAATTTTTTTATTCGTTCTGGGTATGTGGGTGTCGCTGGCAAGGCCATCATTTATTGCCCATCCCTAATTGCCCTTGGGAAGGTGGTGGTGAGCATCTTGAACCGCTGCAGTCCTTGTGGTGAAGGTTTTCCCACAGTGCTGTTCAGGAGGGAGTTCCAGGATTTTGACCCAGCGACGATGAAGGATCGGCGATATACTTCTAAGTCAGGATGGTGTGGGACTTGGAGGGGAACTTGCAGGTGATGGTGTTCCCATGTGCCTGCTGCCCTTGTTCTTCTAGGTGGTAGAGGTTGTGGGTTTGGGAGGTGCTGTCGAAGAAGCCTTGGCGAGTTGCTGCAATGCATCTTGTAGATGGTACACACTGCAGCCACGGTGCGCTGGTGGTGGAGGGAGTGAATGTTTAAGGTAGTGGATGGGATGTCAATCAAGCGGGCTGCTTTGTCCTGGATGGTGTCGAGCTTCTTGAGTGTTATTGGAGCTGCATTCATCCAGGCAAGTGGAGAGTATTCCATCACACTCCTGACTTGTGCCTTGTAGATGGTAGAAAGACTTTGGGGAGTCAGGAGGTGAGACACTCGCCACAGAATGCCCAGCCTGTGACCTGCTCTTGTTGCCACAGTATTTATGTGGCTGGTTCAGTTAGGTTTCTGGTCAATGGTAATCTTCTTCTTCTTCTCTTCTTAGGCAGTCCCTCGGAACCAAGGATGACTTGCTTCAACATTAAAAATGAGCTCGCATGTGGCTGATTAGTCCAATGCGGGACCTACAGCCTCTGTCACAGGTGGGGCAGACGGTGGTTGAAGGGGCGGGTGGGTGGGGTGCTTTGGTTGACGTGCGCTCATTGCGCTGCCTGCGCTTGGCTTCCGCTTGCTCCCGGCGAATAGACTCGAGGAGTTCGGCGCCTTCCTGGATGCTTCTCCTCCACTTTGTGCGGTCTTGGGCCAGGGATTCCCAGGTGTCGGTGGGGATGTTACACTTTTTCATGGAGGCTTTGAGGGTGTCCTTGAAGTGTTTCCTCTGCCCACCTGGGGCTCTCTTGCCGTGCCGGAGCTCCGAGTAGAGTGCTTGTTTTGGGAGTCTCGTATCAGGCATGTGGACAATGTGACCCGTCCATCGGAGCTGATTGAGTGTGCCTGAGCAAGAACACTGATGTTGGTGCACCTATCCTGCCAATGGATTTGCAGGATCTTGCGGAGGCAGCGTTGGTGGTACCTCTCCAGTGCTTTGAGGTGCCTGCTGTACATGGTCCATGTCTCTGAGGCATACAGCAGGTAGTCCCAGGATGTTGATGGAGGTGGATTCGGTGATGGTAATGTCGTTGAATGTCAAGAGTCGGTGGTTAGACTCTCGCTCATTGCCTGGCATTTGTGTGGCATGAATGTTATTTAACACTTAACAGCCCAAGCCTGAATGTGGGCATGGACTGCTTCATTATCTGAGGAGTTGTGAATGGCACAGAACACTGTGCAGTCATCAGCGAACATCCCCATGTCTGACCTTATGATGGAGGGAAGATCATTGATGAAGCAGCTGAAGATGGTTGGGCCCAGGACACTGCCCTGAGGAACTCCTGCAGCGATGTCCTGGGTCTGAGATGATTGGCCTTCAGCAACCACAACCATCTTCCTTTGTGCTAGGTTTGACACCAGCCAGTGGAGAGTTTTCCCCCTGATTCCTATTGACTTCAATTTTACTAGGGCTCCTTGATGCCACACTCAGTCAAATGTTGCCTTGATGTCACGGGCAGTCACTCTCACCTCACCTCTGGAATTCAGCTCTTTTGTCCATGTATGGACCAAGGCTGTAATGCGGTCTGGAGCCGAGTAGTCCTGGCAGAACCCAAACTGGGCCTCAGTGAGCAGGTTATTGGTGAGTATGTGCTGCTTGATCTGTCGACGACACTTTCCATCACTTTGCTGATGATTGAAAGTAGACTGATGGGGCGGTAATTGGCTGGATTGGATTTGTGCTGCTTTTTGTGGACAGGACATACCTGGGCAGTTTTCCACATTGTCCAAAGGAAGATGGTTGTGGTTGTTGACTAGATTTCAAAAGTACTTCATTGGCTGTAAAGAGCTTTGGGATGTCCTGAGGTTGTGAAAGACTCTACATAAATACAAGTCTTTTTTTTTTTTATTGCCGGATTTATCTCTCTCGCCTTTTTTGAACAAAAATGTAACATTTGCGATCCTCCAGTCCTCTGGCACCACTCCCATGCCTAAGGAGGGCTGGAAGATTTTTGACAGCGCCTCCACAATTTCCACCCTTACTTCCCTCAGCAAACTAGGATGCATCCATCCGGACTGGGTGACTTTTCTACTTTGAACGCTGCCAACCTTTTAGCTACCTCCTCTTTTTCTATTTTTATTCTGATGTATGATGTTAAGAACCTTAAGCCACTACAATCGAATGTCGCTTTATGCAATTGGACCAATCATAGCAAACAAATCCATTAAGACATATAAGGCAAATCTGTAGATTGCAAATATTAGTATATACAGTAATAGCATAATTTTCTGATAATTTTATTTTGTTTCAAGGATTTAACTCAATCGTATTATCAACCACAAGACTAAACCCCCTTTCTTTCACTTAGTTAGACAAATATAAGTTTTATCTACAAAAACTTTAATGTAACTGGACACAATCCAAGGATGAATAAATTGCTTTGTCTCTCATTGACATACAAAGACACATTCTGGAAAACTCAGCCATTATGTTCACTTTATCTACAAGTTCCCTCGTACAATTTCAAGTTATCAAGCAAAATTCTGGTGAAAACAAATCTCTTTTGTTTTAATTATTTTGCTTGTTCATCATTTTTAACGGTACAATTTCAGCATTGACTGTATTATGATACTGATGTTAGAATAAAATTTTGCTGGACAAGATTGCTGGACAAGATTTTGCTGGAAAAGACACAAACAACAAATTCGCTGACTGGGACTAATTGAATCACTGCACAGTGAGACATGCCACGCTTATGCATGGCTGGAACAAAGTTCGTCTCGTGTCCTGACTGGGACTAATTGGATCACTGAGGACTAACAAGGTTCACTGGTATCCTATCATCGAACTAATCACTTGTATCCTATTATCGAACTAATCACATTCCGCCGGGGAACAAGACGGAACGAAGACCTGAAGAGGCAGAATTGGCAACACAAGTGTGTAAACTCCTGACTGGAGGAAAATAACGATATGCGCTAATAAACAAATTGATTGGATGAATGTAAATGATCTAAAACTAACTTCTTGGAATTGTATATAAGCTCGGCACGTACTACAATCGGGGAGAAGGTGCTCTCGCAGACCGTGTGGTTGCAGACGCTTCTCCCAGAGCTCTGTCATTTAATAAAGTTGTCTCTCTTACTCAAAGTCTAGTTTCCGAGGAATCATTTTTCCTACAACACCACACAAGACTAAACCCCCTTTCTTTCACTTAGTTAGACAAATATAAGTTTTATCTACAAAAACTTTAATGTAACTGGACACAATCCAAGGATGAATAAATTGCTTTGTCTCTCATTGACATACAAAGGCACATCCTGGAAAACTCAGCCATTATGTTCACTTTATCTACAAGTTCCCTCGTACAATTTCAAGTTATCAAGCAAAATTCTAGTGAAAACAAACCTCTTTTGTTTTAATTATTTTGCTTGTTCATCATTTTTAACGGTACAATTTCAGCATTGACTGTATTATGATACTGATATTAGTTGGATTGGTTTGAAAATTTAACCCCGATTCATGATTTCAGTTTATCCTACAAAAATTGGGCCATATCCTTTCTCAAACTTCTTTTTTCCAACGAAAACAAATTGAATTCTAAGGGTGTAATTTTAACCCAACCCACCCAGTGGGAAACTGACGGGATCGAATTGGCAGCCCGTATTACCCCCCCCGCCCCACACAACCCTCCCTATTTTACTTGCCATTGACTTCAGGCACTTTCCGATCAGATGGGTTAGGTTAAAATTGTAATGTATGTACCTTTAAGGGGGGAACTACTTTCTACAGCTCATGTATACTGTAGTACCGGCAGTGACCACACCTGTATATAACGCTGAGTAGTAATCTGTTGTCTCAGTTGCAGTTTGAACCATGCTGAGTAAACACCTGTTGTACTGTTCTCTGCAGTCCTTTTCTTATTATTACACGGACGTAACAGTGGCGACAAGCAAGTTCGAACCTACCTGCAACTCTGCATCACCTCCCAGGGATTCGCTCCTGGAGAACAGTGGAAGAAGGTCGAGTCCAGAAGCACGGGCGTCGACCACGGGTAGCCACCCAGTCATCCAGCGGAGATTTGAGCATCGCAGGGGAGGCTGTCGAGAGCCAGGCTTGGCTTTCCAGTCATGGTGGTCCAGCGAAATGGGCTGGCAACAGGTACTGCGCAGACCCTTCCCGGACAGCGACGGGCTAGAGCCCGACCGAGCGGCACAGAAAAAGGCCGAGCAGCATCGACGGGGGAGAGAGAGAGGGCAGAGCGCACAGGGCGCAGCCGGTGTTCAGGACCGAGCGGCGTCAACGGGGGAGAGAGGCGAGAGAGAGCAGAGCGCAGCCGGTGGTCAAGGGCCGAGCAGCGTCAACGGGGGAGAGAGGCGCGCAGGAAAACACAAGGTGCTGCCATTGCCACGAGGACCGCAGAGAGCGGCATTGGCAGCAGCGCAGGAGCAGCGCACGAAACCCACAGGGCGTCGCCATTTGCCACGAGGACTGCCGAGAGCGGCGTTGGCAGCAGCGTGGGAGACACCATTTTAAGCCGCAGCGGGGAAGAAAGGAAAGCGCGGGAGGCGCCATTTTAAGCCAGTCTAACCACACCCAAAAATGCCGAAGAGTGGCAGTATTACAGCGTTCGACAATAAAGTCGAAGATTGGACGACATATGTCGAACACATAGGAGTATACTGCAAGGCGAATGAAGTGCCAGATGACAAGAAAGCGCTGGTATTGTTGAATTCAATGGGTGCAAAAACGTATGGCTTACTACGAAACCTAGTAACCCCAGAGAAGCCAGTAGAAAAGGATTTTGAAAACATAGTGTCAATCCTACAGGACCACTTAAATCCCACACCGCTGCTGATAGCAGAAAGATTTAAGTTTCACAAAAGGAACCAGCATAAAGATAAAAGTAATGCTGAGTATTTAATGGAACTGCACAAGCTATTGAAACACTGCCAGTTTGGAACGGGACTAGCAGATACTTTAAGGGACAAGTTTGTGTGTGGGCTTCAAAGTGAAGGAACCCAGAAACGGCTTCTATCAGAAAAGGATCTTACGCTGGACAAGGCTTTCAGCATTGCAGTATCACACGAAGCACCAGCATGGGGCGCTGCAGAGATACAACGGAGACCGCAAGAATATGGCACAAATGAAATGTCATACGGAACAGTGAAGTGCTATCGCTGCGGCAGAACAACACACGACCATAATGATTGCTGGTTCAAGGACAAAGTGTGCAGACAGTGTGGAAAAGTAGGACACATAGCAAGAGTCTGCAGGTCGGGAAAGAAAACCAGCAGCAAGAAATCTCCACAGGAGAAGTACAAGAAGGTACATAAGGTGACGGAGAGTAGTTCAGACGAACAGAAGAGTGATACAGACTCCGGAAGCAAGGAGCTGGGTTGTCTGAAACTACATAATGTGTTCAAAACGGAGGATCACCAAACTATCTGGGTCACGCTCAAGATAGCAGGACTCCAAGTGAAAATGGAATTGGACACAGGATCAGCCCTAACAGTCATAAACCGAAGGGACTACAAGCGGCTATTCTCACATATACCCTTGAGAGATACAAAGATTGTCTTGAAGACGTACATGGGGCAAAAAGTCTACCTCAAAAGAAAAATAAGGGTGAACGTTATATATAACAGCAAGGAAACACCAAAAATGAACCTATATGTATTGCCAGATGGAGGACCACCACTACTAGGACGTGAATGGATCCGGAAGATACAGCTAGATTGGCATTCCATACAAGCACTGACTGTAGATGCCAAAAAGGATGACGACGTCACACCTGGACGACTGTCAAAAATGCTAACTGACGCACAAGAAGTGTTCCAGCAGGGACTCGGAACACTAAAAGGCATAACAGCGATGATCAAAATAGAGGAAAATGCAAGCCCAATGTTTTTTAAGGCCAGACCGGTACCTTATGCGATCCGCCCAGCCGTTGAAGCAGAGCTGGAAGGTTTGGAACGTTCAGGAGTACTGTCCAAAGTGGACTGGAGCGAGTGGGCTACACCCATCGTTCCTGTAATGAAGAGGTCATTGAGTAATACGCCTGGGGAACCAAAGAAGGTTCGCATCTGTGGGGACTTTAAGGTTACAATGAACCCAGTCGTTCACACGGTACAATATCCGCTTCCGCGGATTGAAGATATTTTCCCCTCGCTATCTGGAGGGAAACGCTTCACTAAGATTGATCTGGCCCAGGCGTACCTGCAAATGGAGGTAGAAGAAGCCTCGAAACAGTACCTCACGATCAACACTCATAAAGGTCTCTACCAATACAACCGGCTGGTGTTCGGGGTAGCATCTGCTCCGGCTATTTGGCAAAGGGCGATGGATCAAGTCCTGCAAGGGATTCCAGGGACCCAGTGTTATTTGGACGACATCCTGGTCACGGGCGAAAATGACAGTGATCACCTCGCCAACCTGGAGCAGGTGCTCACTAGATTGAAGGAATATGGGCTCCGAGCTAATCTCCACAAATGCGAGTTTTTCCAGAAGCAGATCTCGTATTGTGGCCACGTTATTGATAAAGAGGGGTTACATAAGTCCCCTGAAAAGATTGAGGCGGTAGTCAAGGCTCCAGCACCGGAAAATGTGTCACAACTGAGGTAGTTCCTCGGGCTGGTGAACTACTACCATAAGTTCTTGCCGAATTTGTCCACCGTACTACACCCACTGAACACCCTACTGCAAACGGGGGTACCATGGAAGTGGAGTGACGAATGTAAACGAGCTTTCCAGAAGAGCAAAGCATTGATCACATCAAAAGAGGTGTTGGCTCATTTCAACCCAGCAATACGAATTCGGTTGGCGTGTGATGCATCACCCTATGGCATTGGAGCGGTACTGTCGCACAAATTCCCGGACGGCTCGGAGAGGCCAGTAGCCTTTGCGTCTCAGTCACTAACCTCAGCCGAGCGTAACTACGCCCAGATTGACAGGGTGGCCCTCAGCCTAGTGTGGGGAGTGAAAAAGTTCAATCACGATCTGCACGGGCAGAAGTTCACCTTGCTGACTGACCACCAACCACTTGTCTCCATCTTTAATCCAAAGAAGGGCGTTCCGGTGATGACTGTGCAACGGCTACAAAGATGGTCCCTTTTTCTAGGGGCGCACCAATATGAAATCGAGTATAAGGGCACGAAACAGCATGGAAACGCTGATGGGCTATCACGCCTGCCACTGCCTACTGCGGAGGAAGCACCAGCAGTGGATCCTGTCAAAATATTTCATTTGACTATAATTGAATGCTTGCCAGTAACTAACGCTGGTATAGAGAAGGAGACCCGCAATGACCCGACACTGTCTCAGGTAAATGATTTGATGGTGAAGGGATGGCCAGCACATGGCGACTCACTGTTGCCAGCATTCTCATCCAGAAGAGAACAGCTGTCAGTATGCCAGGGGACCTTGATGTGTGGATCCCGAGTGGTAATTCCACCCAAGTTAAGGGAGAGAGTGCTCAATGAGCTTCACGAAGGTCATCTGGGAGGGGTGAAAATGAAAAGCCTTGCTAGGGCTTATGTGTGGTGGCCAGGGATCGATCAGCAAATTGAGGACCTGACAAAGAGCTGCTCAGGATGCCAGAAGGTCCAAAATGCACCACCACATGCCCCTCTACACCCATGGGAGTGGCCCTCATCTCCATGGCAATGGGTGCATATTGATTTTGCTGGTCCATTCATGGACTCAATATTTTTAATAGCCGTGGATGCGCACTCGAAATGGCCTGAGGTGATCAAAATGTCCTCCACCACCACAGAGAAAACTATTGCAGTCCTACGGACCATTTTTGCCAGGAACGGCTTGCCAGAGCAGATTTGCTCTGATAACGGACCACAGTTTGTGTCCGAAGAGTTTCAAAGATTTATGAAAAGGAATGGGGTAAGGCATTACACATCCGCCCCGTATCATCCAGCCACAAATGGATTGGCTGAGAGGTTCGTACAAACCTTTAAAAAAGCAGTAAAGGCCATGTGCGATGACGACATTCCACTGCAGCATAAGGTGGACAATTTCCTGTTAGCCTACAGAAATGCGACACATGCAGTCACCAACCAGGCCCCGGCCAGGATGTTCTTTAACCGAAGGTTGAGATCTCGTCTGGATTTGCTCAGACCAAATGTACGAAGAGATGTTGAGAGTAAGCAATTCTAGCACATCAATGAGAAGCCGACAAGGAACTTCAATGTAGGGCAACCAGTCTTGGCCCGCGACTACTGAACAGAAAAATGGCAACCAGGAACGATATGCACACGGCAGGGGCCACTAATGTACACAGTGGATGTTGGGGAGAGCACCATGAGATGCCATGCTGACCAGATCCTAGAGTCACAGGAACGAGTCAACCCCATGCCTCGCCCATACGTACCTGGTGATGAACCCGACATACAGGTAGCATCTACCCCAGAAACAGTAGCATCGGAAACTGATGAACCAACCGACGACAGGGGGCCAGAATCGCTTCCACACCAAGAGCAAGACACTCGGGAAAGGCACTATCCAGAAAGGATCAGGAAGCCTCCCCAAAGACTGAATTTATAAATAGACTATTTTCAGCTAATGTTGCATGTTAAAAGTGTTAATTATAATTAGTTTGATATTTAATTGTTAAATGAGTGTTATGGTACTGTTAATCTAAAAGGGGAGGAATTGTAATGTATGTACCTTTAAGGGGGGAACTACTTTCTACAGCTCATGTATACTGTAGTACCGGCAGTGACCACAACTGTATATACCGCTGAGTAGTAATCTGTTGTTTCAGTTGCAGTTTGAACCACGCTGAGTAAACACCTGTTGTACCGTTCTCTGCAGTCCTTTTCTTATTATTACACGGACGTAACAAAAATAATCCCCTAAGAGCCTCTCTTCATTAAATGAAGTTCTAGGCCCAGAAATAATCCTTCTGTCGCATGGAGCTATTTGTAAGTGGGACAAGAAGAATGATTAATGAGCCTATCCTTGAACTAGCACAAGAAAAGACAAAAGTGATGCAGGTGATTATGGTACAATAAAATGATACACAGTAGATACATTATTCTGGAGTAATAAGGATAGTTATTGTGGTTGTTACTGTCTGGAAAGTTGATGATAATAAATCAAAAGGAAGACAAAGAAGAACTGCTTATCTGTTGTGACAAAATGGACAAGTGTAACTTCAGAGACTAACACAATCTACCTATACAAAGACCAGAAAGGATGGAGTGCACCAGAGTGGAGAAGGCACATAGAGTGATAGGGGAGGGGAGGAGAACGAGAGAGAGAGAGAGAGAGAGAGAGAATGATATCGAGAGTGTGGAGAATTAACTTTTTTTCCTAGTATCCTAGTGTTCCTTCTAGGCACTTCCGTAGTGAGAGGATTAAGTGAGTATCTGAGGTGCCAGGATGCTGGGTGTCAGTGTGACCCTTTTTGGATTATGCCAGGTTATTAAATGTTATGTCCCATATTATGGTGGCTGGTCTTTTCTGCTTTCTGGCATATCTGTCATTTGAATTGGTGGGGTGGGGGGTGGGGGAGGAAGAATTGGATGGTCCAGATGTGACATCACCATGAGAGACAGCTCTCTCATCTATGCCTCATCCAGCCATGCCTCTTCTGCTGGGCATTCCCTGACTTTTCCCACTGATCTTCATGGGAGCTGACCTCTGGGCAACAATGAGGTTAGTCAAGCACACAGTTACAACTCCCAGCATATTGAAGTTAGGCAAGAGAACCTGTTGTATATTTAGGGATCAATAAAGTCTGCTTTAAACTCCCAAAATGGCAAAAACATAATTTTCTCCTGATTTTTAAAATTTTAAATCCCAATTTTTTCCTGAGGTGCACACATTGCATTAGTGATGTTATCACCCACCTTGTGTGATGTGCATGGAATGTCCATGATGATGAAACTAATGCAATGCACATGCATCTCAGGATCCTTTTGTAATGCCAAATTTTTCACAGGAAAATTCTTGAAAACTTGCAGCAGTGGGAACAGCCTTTCTTTGCATTTGCTAATAAGAACTGAAAGAAAAGGCAACAGAAATACAAAAAGTTCCTCATTGACTATATTTATCATATATCAGTGTCAGAGCAGTGGGAGGCATTCAAGGAGGAGATAATGAGGGTTCAGAGCAAATATGTTGCCACAAAGAAAAAGGGTGGGACTCCCAAATCTAGAGCCTCCTGGATGTCAAGGGGTATACAGGGTAGGATAGGGCAAAAAAGGGAAGCTTATTTTTTTTAAATTCATTTATGGGATGTGGGCATCGCTGGCAAGGCCAGCATTTATTGCCCATCCCTAATTGCCCTTGAGAAGGTGGTGGTGAGCCGCCTTCTTGAACCGCTGCAGTCCTTGTGGTGAAGGTACTCCCACAGTGCTGTTAGATAGGTAGTTCCAGGGTTTTGACCCAGCGATGATGAAGGATCGACGATATACTTCTAAGTCAGGATGGTGTGTGACTTGGAGGGGAACTTGGAGGTGGTGGTGTTCCCATGCGCCTGCTGCCCTTGTCCTTCGCGGTGGAAGAGGCCGCAGGTTTGGGAGGTGCTGCCGAAGAAGCCTTGGCGAGTTGCTGCAGTGCATCTTGTAGATGGTACACACTGCAGCCACGGTACGCCGGTGGTGGAGGGAGTGAATGTTTAAGGTGGTGGATGGGGTGCCAATCAAATGGGCTGCTTTGTCCTGGATGGTGTTGAGCTTCTTGAGTGTTTTTGGAGCTGCACTCATCCAGGCAAGTGGAGAGTATTTCATCACACTCCTTACTTGTGCCTTGTAGATGGTGGAAAGGTTTTGGGGAGTCAGGAGGTGAGACACTCGCCGTAGAATAACTAGCCTCTGACCTGCTCTTGTTGCCACAGTATTTATGTGGCTGGCCCAGTTAAGTTTCTGGTCAATGGTGACACCAGGATGTTGATGGTGGGGGACTCGGCGATGGTAATGCCGTTGAATGTCAAGGGGAGGTGGGTAGACTCTCGCTTGTTGGAAATAGTCATTGCCTGGCACTTCAGTGGCGCGAATGTTACCTGCCACTTATCAGCCCAAGCCTGAACATCGTGCAGGTCTTGTTGCATGCAAACATGGACTGCTTCATTATCTGAGGAGTTGTGAATGGCGCTGAACACTGTGCAGTCATCAGCGAACATTCCCATGTCTGACCTTATGATGGAGAGAAGGTCATTGATGAGGCAGCTGACGATGGTTGGACCTAGGACACTGCCCTGAGGAACTCCTGCAGCAATGTCCTGGGGCTGTGATGATTGAGCTTCAACCCCCACAACCATCTTCCTTTGTGCTAGGTATGACAGATACCGAGAGCTAAATACTGCAGAAAGCCTAGAGGAGTATAGAAAGTACAGGAGTTAAATTAAAAAGGAAATTAGGAAAGCAAAGCGAGGGCATGAAAAAATATTAGCAAGTAAAATCAAGGAAAGCCCAAAGATGTTTTATAAATACATAAAGAGCAAGAGGATAACTAAGGAAAGAGTAGGGCCTATTAGAGACTATAAAGGTAACCTGTGTGTGGAGGCAGAAGACATCGGTATGGTTCTTAATGAATGCTTTGTGTCTCTCTTCACAAAGGAGAGGGATGGTGCAGATATTGTAGTTAAGGAGGAGGAGTGTAAAATATTAGATGAGATAACCATAGTGAGAGAGGAAATATTAAGGGGTTTAGCATTTTTGAAAGTAAATAAATCGCTAGGCCCGGATGAAATGTATCCCAGGCTGTTAACAGAAGCAAGGAAGGAAATAGTGGAGGCTCTGACCATTATTTTCCAATCCTCTCTGGTTACAGGCATGGTGCCGGAGGACTGCTAAGATTGTATCGTTGTTTAAAAAGGGAGAAAGGGATAATTACAGGCCAGCCAGCCTAACCTCAGTGGTGGGCAAATTATTGGAAAAAATTCTGAGAGACAGTATAAATCATCATTTAGAAAGGCACGGATTAATCAAGAACAGTCAGCATGGATTTGTTAAGGGAAGGTCATGTCTGACTAACTTGATTGAATTTTTTGAGGAGGTAACAAGGAGGGTTGATTAGAATAGCGCATTTGATGTAGTCTAAATGGATTTTAGCAATGCTTTTGACAAGGTCCCACATGGCAGACTGGTCAGAAAAGTAAAATCCCATGGGATCCCAGGAAAAGTGGCAAGTTGGATCCAAAATTGGCTCAGTGGCAGGAAGCAAAGAATAATGGTTGACAGGTGTTTTTGTGACTGGAAGGCTGTTTCCGGTAGGGTTCCGGAGGGCTCAGTGCTAGGTCCATGCTTTTTGTGGTATATATCAATAACTTAGACTTCAATGTAGGGGGCATGATTAAGAAGTTTGCAGATGATACAAAAATTGGCCGTGTGGTTGATAGTGAGGAAGAAAGCTGTAGACTGCAGGAGATATCAATGGACTGGGTCAGGTGGGCAGGAAAGTGGCAAATAGAATTCAATCTGGAGAAGTGTGAGGTAATGCATTTGGAGAGGGCTAACAAGGCAAGGGAATACACAATAAATGATAGGATACTGAGAAGTGTAGAGGAACAGAGGGACCTTGGAGTGCATGTCCACAGATCCCTGAAGATAGCAGGACAAGTAGAGATAAGGTGGTTAAGAAGGAATACAGGATACTTCCTTTATTAGCCGAGGCATAGAATATAAGAGCAGGGAGGTTATGATAGAAGTGTATAAAACACTAGTTAGGCCACAGCTGGAATACTGTGTACAGTGCTGGTCACCACATTACAGGAAGGATGTGATTGCACTGGAGAGGGTACAGAGGAGATTTACGAGGATGTTGCCAGGACTGGAGGATTTTAGCTATGAGGAAAGATTGGATAGGCTGGAGTTGTTTTCTTTGGAACAAAGGAGGCTGAGGGGAGACTTAATTGAGGTGTATAAAATAATAAGGGGCCTAGATAGAGTGGATAGGAAGGACCTATTTTCCTTAGCAGAGAGGTCAATAACCAGGGGGCATAAATTTAAAGTAATTGGTAGGATTAGAGGGGAGTTGAGGAGAAAGTTTTTCACCCAGAGGGTGGTGGGGGTCTGGAACTCACTGCCTGAAAGGGAGGTGGAGGCACAAACCCTCATCACATTTAAAAAGTACTTGGGTATGCACTTGAAGTGCCATAACCTACAAGGCTACGGACCAAGAGCTGGAATGTGGGATTAGGCTTGGTAATTCTTTTTCAGCTGGCATGGACACGATGGGCTGAATGGCCTCCTTCTGTGCCATAAATTTCTATGAAAAAAACATTTCTATGAAAATGGGAGGACCAAACTTTTTCAATTGATTATATGTTCACAATGCTATGCGTACCACTGCTTTAAATACTTGCAATATTCAAGCAAAACTATAGATTTGAAAATTTGTTACTTTTTCTTCCACTGAATCTGTTGCACTATCTTGTTTTAAACATTCTTTATTTCAAACTTGGTCTTTGTGCACTTAACGAGTGGTTTACCTATGTTCTGTGCCACTGCTGGAACTGTTTGGGTTGCTGTAATGCAAGTTTCAGCTCCATTTAAATAATTGGGAACATTTATTTGATATTCCAAATAAACACTTGTTTTTATTGATTTTCTCCAAAATATTTTAACATCCAGTTTTCCCCCCTGATTTTCTCCATCTAAATATAAAAGCAGAAATACACCATTGTCTTCCCCTCCCCTCCCTATACCTCACACTATGCTCTTCCTTTCTGCTCACTATCTAGAAGCTGAGAGTTTGTTTCCTCTGGCTGGATTGTCTAGACCTAGGGGGCATAGTCTCAGGATAAGGGGTCGGCCATTTAAGACTGAGATGAAGAGGAATTCCTTCACTCAGAGGGTTGTGAATCTTTGGAATTCTCTGTCCCAGAGGGCTGTGAATGCTGAGTCTTTGAGATAGATAGATTTTTGGACTCTAGGGGAATCAAGGGACATGGAGATTGGGCGGGAAAGTGGAGTTGAGGTCAATGATCAGCCATGATCTTATTCAATGGCCGTATGGCCTACTTCTGCTCTTACTTCTTATGTTTTTATGTTCTTAAGCCCTGGCTGCTTGCCTCTGGGCTAGGATTTCAAGAAAGAGGGTGAATGGGTGGGGATATATTCCTGTGGCCAGTGGCTGAAGAGCTCCTCCCAGAGTCGCAATGCGGATTCCGCCCACTAAGGGGCACAATGGACATGATCTTCACCGCACGTCAATTACAAGAGAAATGCAGGGAACAGCACCAACCACTGTACATGGCCTTCTTTGATCTCACAAAGGCCTTCGACACTGTCAACCGTGAGGGATTATGGAGTGTCCTCCTCAAATTCGGGTGCCCTCAAAGGTTTGTCACTATCCTCCGCCTGCTTCACGACGACATGCAAGCCGTGATCCTGACCAACGGTTCCACCACAGACCCAATTCACGTACGAACCGGGGTCAAGCAAGTCTGTGTCATTGCACCAATGCTCTTCTCGATCTTCCTTGCTGCAATGCTCCATCTCACCCTCAGTAAGCTTCCCACTGGAGTGGAGCTAATTTACAGAACAAACGGGAAACTGTTCAACCTCCGTCGCCTCCAGTCCAGATCCAAGGTCGTCCCATCCTCTGTCGTTGAATTACAGTATGCAGACGATGCTTGCGTCTGCGCTCACTCGGTGGTTGAACTCCAAACCATCGTCAACACCTTCACCGAAGCGTACGAGAGCATGGGCCTGACACTAAACATCCATAAGGCAAAGGTCCTCTACCAACCTGCCCCCGCCACACAGTGCTGCCCCCCGATTATCAAAATCCACGACAAGGCCTTGGACAACGTGGACCACTTTCCATACCTTGGGAGCCTACTGTCAACAAGGGCAGACGTCGACAATGAAGTCCAACACCGCCTTCAGTGTGCCAGTGCAGCCTTCGGTCGCCTGAGGAAGAGAGTGTTTGAAGACCAGGACCTCAAACCCGGCACTAAGCTCATGGTCTACAGGGCAGCAGTGATACCCACCCTGCTGTATGCCTCAGAGACATGGACCATGTACAGCAGGCACCTCAAAGCACTGGCGAGGTACCACCAATGCTACCTCCACAAGATCCTGCGAATCCATTGGCAGGATAGGCACACCAACGTCAGTGTTCTTGCTCAGGCCAACATCTCCAGCATCGAAGCTTTGACCACGCTCAATCAGCTCTGATGGATGGGTCACATTGTCCGAATGCCCGATACGAGACTCTCAAAACAAGCGCTCTACTCGGAGCTCCGGCACAGCAAGAGAGCCCCAGGTGGGCAGAGGAAATGCTTCAAGGACACCCTGAAAGCCTCCTTGAAAAAGTGTAACATCCCCACCGACACCTGGGAATCCCTGGCCCAAGACCGCACAAAGTGGAGGAGAAGCATCCGGGAAGGCGCCGAACACCTCGAGTCTCTTCGCCGGGAGCAAGCGGAAGCCAAGCGCAGGCAGCGCAAGGAACGCACGTCAACCCAAGCACCCCACCCACCCGCCCCTTCAACCAGCGTCTGCCCCACCTGTGACAGAGACTGTAGGTCCCGCATTGGACTCATCAGTCACCTGCAAACTCATTTTTAATGGGGAAGCAAGTCATCCTCAGTTCCGAGGGACTGCCTAAGAAGAAGAAGAAGATTCCTGGCAGGGCGGTAACTGAAGTGGCTTGGTTCCTGTTCCTCATTGGCCTCAGCTTCCTGCTGCTGAGAGTTGTTGACAGGAGAAGAGAGGAACAGGAATTAGTAAGTGTTCTGATAACACTGAGTTCAACAATCAATTAAAGAAGAGACTACAACATCATCCAGCTTGGTGGAAGTATATATTTGCTTTTTCAGGTTGCGATGGAGAATTATCATATGTGAATGAATCTTTAGCTGTCTCCTGACCCCTATTTCACCATCTCCAAATCCTTCTATGACAGGCTTCCTCTGTATGGACAATGTCTTCTCCTCATTGGGATTACATTTTGGAAATTAGCAGCACCACCTTCATCGTCTATCTCTCCCTGGCATTATGTGAAATACAAATGTAGTTAGGTTGAAAAGTTTGTTTGTTAATACATTTGCTGCACTATAGAACTCTAAACAGGCACAGCATGGGAACTTTATAATTTTCTTCTAATGTCACATTCTGCAGGACACCTATCGTGTAAACAGAATACTTAATGATAAAAATAACAACAGAAAATGCTGGAAAAACTCAGCAGGTCAGGCAACATCCGTGGAGAGAAATTTGAGTTGACGTTTCGGGTCGAACCCTTCTTCAAAACTGGAAAGAAAAGAAAATAGATCGAAGGCAGGGCTGCGATCGGACAAAAGAAGTGAAAGAAACAAAAGAAGTAAAAGAGACAATAAAAGGTGTTCGAAGCTAGACGAGATGGTAATAGGCTGAGATTAGGTGTGAAGTGTACTGGCAAAGCAAGAGATAGCTGCCAGGTGTGAGAGAGAAACAAAAGGAAAGCGGGGGGGGGGGAAAAGAGTGGAAAAATTACAAGTAAAAATGTGAAAGGGGCCGAGGTTATGATCTGAAATTGTTGAACTCGATATTGAGTCCGGAAGGCTGCAGAGTGCCTAATCGGAAGATGAGGTGCTGTTCCTCGAGTTTACGTTGAGCTTCCGTGGAACAATACAAGAGGCCAAGGACGGTGAGGTCCAAGTGGGAATGGAGCGGTGAATTAAAATGACAGGCGACCGGAAGCTCGGGGTCACCCTTACGGACTGAATGGAGGTGTTCCGCAAAGCGGTCACCCAATCTGCATTTGGTCTCCCCAATGTAGAGGAGACCGCATCGTGAGCAGCGAATACAGTATACTAGATTGCGAGAAGTGCAAGTAAATCGCTGTTTCACCTGGAAGGGGTGTTTGGGGCCCTGGACAGTGGGAAGGGGGGAGGTATAGGGGCAGGTGTTACATCTCCTCCGCTTGCACGGGAAGGTGCCAGGCAAAGGGGAAGGGCTGTTTGGGGTGATAGAGGAGTGGACTAGGGTGGCTTGGAGGGAGCGATCCCTACGGAATGCTGAAAGGGGAGGGGAAGATACATTTGGTGGTGGGATCACTTTGGAGGTAGCGGAAATGTCGGAGGATGATCCGTTGAATGTGGAGGCTGGTGGGGTGAAAGGTGAGGACAAGGGGAACCCTATCGTGGTTCCAGGAGGGAGGGGCAGGAGTGAGGGCAGAAGTGTGGGAGATAGAACTGACACGGTCGAGGGCTGTGTCAACCACGGTAGAGGGGAATCCTCGGTTGCGGAAAAAGGAAGACATGTCTGAAGCACTGGTGTGGAAGATGGCATCGTCGGAGCAGATATGGCGGAGACGGAGAAACTGGGAGAATGGAACTCGAGGACCAGCACCTCATCTTCCGATTAGGCACTCTGCAGCCTTCCGGACTCAATATCGAGTTCAACAATTACAGATCATAACCTCGGCCCCATTCACATTTTTACTTGTAATTTTTCCACTCTTTTCCCCCCCCCCCCTTTCCTTTTGTCTCTCTCTCACACCTGGCAGCTATCTCTTGCCCTGCCAGTACACTTCACACCTAATCTCAGCCTATTACCATCTCGTCTAGCTTCGAACACCTTTTATTGTCTCTTTTACTTCTTTTGTTTCTTTCACTTCTTTTGTCCGATCGCAGCCCTGCCTTCGATCTATTTTCTTTTCTTTCCAGTTTTGAAGAAGGGTTCGACCCGAAACGTCAACTCAAATTTCTCTCCACGGATGTTGCCTGACCTGCTGAGTTTTTCCAGCATTTTCTGTTGTTATTTCAGATTTCCAACATCTGCAGTATTTTGCTATCGTACTTAATGATAAAGTTTGGAATATGAAATTTTTCCACTTGTGCGAAGGTCCATGGCTCTTTATTACCCAACATGGCCATTCTTCATTTGTGAGGATAGACAGTGTATATTAACAATGTGTCTTTGACTGTGGGGAGCATCACAGTTCAGCCCTATTATGTCCTCACCTGACTCTCACAAACATGCACACTTTTTGGATGGAATTTGCATCAAGCTGCTTTCTTTTGAGGACTCCCCGTGTCATTTTATAATGATATAACCCTCAGGATGGCACATTTCCTAACCTTCTGATGACATTGTGAAGATGGTGTATCAGCCCCACAGAGGTTCCTGTGCATTTCATAAACCATTTTCAACATGAGATTAAAAATTCTGAAGAGGTGCTATATTAATCTGCCTTTCACTGTGGCAGTGACCATTTTAAAAGTGCATTTTGTGAAGTTGCCCCATTAGTTCAGTTGATAAATGCATTGTCTGATGTTTTACCTAACTACACAGTTCAGGAAGATCCCAGGTTTGATTCTTGTGGGTAGAAATTGATATGCATTGTGCCCGTTTTTCAACCATAAAATGGGTGCAAATCATACCAATTTAGCAGTGGGACAGACCAATCTGTGCAGGCATTGGTCGCACTGCCAAATTCGTGGGGCCTATTTTTTAGGCGTCCCAGCAGATGCTAAAAACAGGCATTAGGCCTCTTGAATATGTAAATTAGGGGCCTAACGCCTGTTTAAGGACCCCTTTGACAAATTGGCCCCACTGAGGATTCTTTCGCATCCCCACAGCCACCAACCTAAGGTAAGTTTTTGAATTATTTTACAATGCCTTCCTATGGAGCCAGGAGGAGAAGGAGTGCTCCACTCAACTCCACAGGAGTCATGATCACTCCCCACCCCCTGGCAGCCCGTTCCAATCAACCCCCACTACCAGCGAGCCAGGTGACCCGAAATTGATATCTCCCTTGAGGCCAGCTGCCTGTGGAGGAGCAGCCAGTGCCAGCAGATCACCCCAATTTTTTTTATTTGTTTATGGGATGTGGGTGTCACTGGCAAGGCCAGCATTTATTGCCCATCCATAATTGCCTTTGAGAAGGTGGTGGTGAGCCACCGCAGTCCATGTGGTGAAGGTACTCCCATAGTGCTGTTAGGGAGGGAGTTCCAGGATTTTGACCCAGAAATTATGAAGGAACAGCGATATATTTCCAAATCAGCATGGTATGTGACTTGGAGGGGTACTTGCAGTTGGTGGTGTTCCCATGCACCTGTTACCCTTGTCCTTCTAGGTGGTAGAGGTCGCGGGTTTGGGAGGTGCTGCCGAAGAAGCCTTGATGAGTTGCTGCAGTGCATCTTGTAGATGGTCCACACTGCAGACAGGTTATGCTGGTGATGGAGGGAGTGAATGTTTAAGGTGGTGGATGGGATGCTAATCAAGCGGGCTGCTTTGTCCTGGATGGTGTCGATCTTCTTGAGTGTTGTTGGAGCTGCACCCATCCAGGCAAGTGGAGAGTATTCTATCACACTCCTGACTTATGCAATTTTAGATGGTGGAAAGGCTTTGGGGAGTCAGGAGGTGAGACACTCACCGCAGAATACCCAGCCTCTGACCTGCTCTTGTTGCCACGGTATTTATGTGGCTGGTCCAGTTAAGCTTCTGGTCAATGGTGACTCACCAGGATGTTGGTGGTGGGGGATTCAGCGATGGTGATGCCTTGAATGTCAAGGGGCAGTGTTAGACTCTCTTTTGTTGGAGATGGACATTGCCTAGCACTTGTGTGGTGCGCATGTTACTTGCCACTTATCAGCCCAAGCCTGAATGTTGTCTAGGTCTTGCTACATGCGGGCACAGACTGCTTCATTATCTGAGGAGTTGGGAATGGAACTGAACACTGTGCAATCATCAGCGAACATCTCCACTTCTGACCCTATGATGGAGAGAAGGTCATTGATGAAGCAGCTGAAGATAGTTCAGACCAGGACACTGCCCTGAGGAACTCCTGCAGCAATGTCCTGGGGCTGAAATGATTGGCCTCCAACAACCACAACCATCTTCCTTTGTGCTAGGTATGACTCCAGCCAGTGGAGAGATTTCCCCCTGATTCCCATTGACTTCAATTTTACTACAATTATTCAAATAAGGCCTGAGGACCAATTTTTATTGATCCTCGAGCCTTTTGCTTTACGTGTGCGCTGCTAGAATAGGGAAGAGGAGGAGGGGGAGAAAGGCTCTCAGCAGGAGGCCATGTCCACAGAGTAATTCTCTTACATCAACCTCAGCGACAACCAATGCATGAGACGTCTTCGGTTCACAAAAGAGGTCGTGAGTGAAATTTGTCAACTGCTGCAGCCACAGCTGCAACCTCAGAGCACAGCAAGGACCATATTACCTATGGAAGTCAATTTTTATGCGTCTGGCTCCTTCCAGGCTGCTGCTGGAGCTATAAGCAACATCTCGCAGTTTGCAGTGCACTGCTGTATATGGAAGGTCTCTGAGGCTCTCTATATAAAGAGAGACTGCTTCTTCTCATTCCCTCTTGCCAGAGACAAGCAGGAGGAGTGAGCACGAGGTTTTGCATGGATTGCAGAATTCCTTATGGTGTACAGTGCCATTAACTGCACACACATTGCCTTGCATGTTCTTCATCTGAATTCAGCTATTTTCATCAAACGAATGAGATTCTACTCCCTCAATGTGCAGCTGGTGTGCGACCACAGGCAATGCATCATGCAGCTGAATGCCCATTATCTTGGCAGCAGTCATGATTCTTTCATTCTTCAGCAGTCCACTGTACCACCTGTATTTGAACCACCACAGCAAGTCAAAGGCTGGCTACTGGGTGACAAGGGTTATCCCCTCATGACATGGCTCATGACTCCGGTCAGAAACCCACGCACATGTGCACAGCAGGCCTACAATGAGAGCCATGCTGCCACAAGAAACATTATAGAGCACACCATCGGCGTCCTCAGGCAATGCTTCCACTGCCTGGACCGCTCTGGAGGAGCCCTGCAGTGATCAGCTGAGCGGGTATTAAGATTTCTGGTAGTATGCTGCATGACGCACAACCTCACCATTATGAGGAAACAGCCCTTGGCACCACTTATCAGGCAAGAAGCAGGAGCACAAGGAAGAAGAGGAGGAGGAAGTGAAGGAGGAGGTGGAAGAGGAAGAGGAAGGGAGGCTACAACGTAGAAAGCCCTTTTCTGCATGATCAGGTTATTCATGAACGAAACCAGTAACCACAACTACACCTCCCCATTCACCAACAGTCCTACACTCCTTGCTTTTCCTCTATCACTGACCATTGCATCATCCTCTTTCTGACAACACAAAAATAAAAACCACCAGAAAATGCAAATTGAGGATGACCTCAAGCAGCTCTAGGCCTAGAGGACCCAGCTTCAGACTGCATCATCACATGATTAAAATGCCACATGATCGACCATCATGTGATCAAACCTCCAGGATTAAGGCACCAGAGTTGGCAACCCTAGCTGCAATTGAAGTTGTTTGTGCTGCAATGGAAACTGTGACATCTGCCATCAGATGTTGCATCATGGTGGGTTTAACCAGAGTGTCTGCAACCTTTTGACCCCAAGATGAGCTTCCGACCACAGATCCGGGCCATCGTTAAGACTGCCTATTTCCATCTCCAGAACATCGCTCGACTCTCTCCCACCTCAGCTCATCTGCTGTTGAAACCCTCGTCCATGCCTTTGTTACCTCTAGACTGGACTATTCCAACACACTCCTGGTCGGCCTCCCACGTTCCACCCTCCATAAATCTGACATCATGCAAAACGTTGCTGCCTGTGTCCTAACTCGCACCAAGTCCTGTTCACCCATCACCCCTGTGCTCACTGACCTACATTGGCTCCTGGCTAAGCAACACCTTAATTTTAAAATTGTCATCCTTGTTTTCAAATCCCTCCATGGCCTCGCCCCTGCCTATCTCTGTAATCTCCTCCAGCCCTACAACCCTCCGAGATATCTGCGCTCCTCTAATTCTGCTCTCTTGAGCATCCACGATATTAATCGCTCCACCATTGGCAACCGTGTCTTCAACTGCCTAGGCCCTAAGCTCTGGAATTCCTCTCTAAACCTCTCCTCCTGTCTACCTCTCTTTTCTCCTTTAAGATGCTCCTTAATACCTACCTTTTGACCAAGCTTTTGGTCATCTGCCCTAATATCTCTTTATGTGGCTCGGTGTCAAATTTTGTTTGATGACGCTCCTGTGAAGCGCCTTGGGATGTTTTATTATGCTAAAAGCGCTATATAAATACACGTTGTTGTTGTTGTTGTCGTTGTTCCACAGGTGTGCTGATGGAGGTGACCACGTGTTTCATGTTGAAAAGGATGGGCTCCAAGCTCTTCGCAAAGCCCTGTGCCAAGTTGGAGCTGGACTCCTCCATGGTCCTTGATGTTGTGCGCAGGCTTACTGGCAGGCTTTCCAGTGCACCAAGCATTTGGTTATATACACCCATCAGCCTTCTTCTGTAGCTTGGCCCATCGAAGTCCTCATCTGACTCCATTGCAGCAAAACTTTGTGTGCAACTTCACCCTCCGGCGAGCTGGCACCTGCGCTATTCTTTCCACCCGCCCTGACTCCTGCGCACTTGTGCCTGGTGAATCATCACATGCAGATCCCTCCTCTAACCTAGCCTCTAAACTATGCGCAGTATCAGTCTTTCAGCTGGTGGCTGCAAGTGGAAGGTCGAGTGACGGTGTCTCTTCATCTTCACTGACTTCTTCCTCTTCCTCCTCTGACTGGGAAGTTCTTGGGCATTTGAAATGTAAAAGGGACAAGGGTTGGGTTGTGGAGAGGGAAGAGGAGAAAGTAAGAAGTGCGTGCTTACACCCTCTGCAGCTTCTCAATCAGAAGACATTGAGGGATGGGGTAGAAGTGGGATGAGAGAAGGAGAAGGAATGCAGATACACTCATCATCGATCCCTCCAGCGCCGCCAGTGGCCACGGCCACAGTGATGCCCCTTCCCATGATGGCCAGCACTATCTCCTCCATGGGAGTTAAAATGTGCAGGCACACTTGTCTTCCTCCAGCTCTTTCCTACTGCTTTATGTTGTACGCCACCTTCTCCTGCAAGAAAGAGGGAAGTGTGTCGGTGAATGTCCTGCAATATATTTGAGTGATGTGGCTGTCATGGTGAATAGCTGCCAGTGTGTGGGAGCTGTGAGTTGTAGGTGCGAGGCTTGCAACAGTACTAAGTGTGTGAGGGTGAGGTAAACCATATGAATTGAAGGGTTCAGTACTGACTGATAGAGATTGTTAGTAGGTGGGTGATGGGGATGTAATGAATTGAACAGTGGATGAGGCTAGTGGTGTAATTTGTAGGATATGCCATTTGAAGATTGAACTCACTCACCTTGTCAATTCGTGGCAGACATTAAACTTTTTCCTGCACTGCATCCATCTTCTTGGAGCTATACTCCTGACATTGACCTCTGCCGCCACTTCTTCCCACTGTCTTCTGAGACTATGGGCTCGATTTTCCAAGCCCCGAGGAGGCGGGTTTGGAGGAGTGAGTGGTGAGAAAATTGCAGAATTGGGGGCAGGAACCCATCCCGCCCCCAACCCGCCTCCGTGCCAATGTCCCAGGAGGTGGGTACCCGACCTGTGCTGGGAGCCGCCTGCTCGAGGCGGGAAGGGGATTAGTGCCAATGAACTGCCTGTTAACAGGTAGTTAACAGGCAGTTTTTTGCCTAATCCTTATTTTTAGCCCTGAAGTGTGGGCTGTCCGATGGCTCTGAACCACGCCAAGTTAGCGAGGTGAACCGTCGGTCTGCAGGGGATGGAGGGGTCGAGATGTCCGTTGTGCAGGTGAGTGATGGGTGCATGTGTGCAGAGGTAAGTGTGTGAGGTAAGTGTAAAGTGTTTTAATAAGTTTTACTTACCTTTACTTTCTCCTGCAGGCTTCCTTCCTTCAGTTTTCGGGAGTCCCTCAGCTCACCGGCACAGAAAGCAGAATGGCCGCTGAACTGTCAAAAGCTGCAGCCTCTGCTTTCTGGTCTGGAGAGATCTCTAACTGAGTCTGAGTAGAAGGACTCAAGTTAGAAGACAGATTGTCAGTGTTTCACAGCTTCACAGAGCTGCCAAATGCTGATTTTTCATCTGTCAAAAGCTCTTGACAGATGAAATGCCAATCGCTGATGTCACCAGTAACCAGGTGTCCCTTAATTGGCCTGCTGAGCCCGCTGGGTGGGCTTAACAAGGTCAATCAAGGGAAAATAGCGTGGGTTGGCCACAAATCGATGGAGGTGGGACTACAACCCAAAAAGTGGGAGTCCCGCCTCCAGAAGCTCCCCATTGACAAAATCGAGCCCTATGTCTCGAGGGCCTCCTGCCCCCCTGTGGATACAGGATGTCTCTCTTTTGCTCAACATCTTGCACCAAGGCCTCCAGTGCATTATCGGAAAACCTTGGTGCATGTTCCCTCGCATATTCAGCCAATCTTTAATCTTTTACAGTACAGATTCAGTTCACAAAGGGCTCCCACCACTTCTTGCAACCACAATGCACCTCCCCTTTCAGAGTTGCAGGCTGCCTTTAAATAGTGCTAACTGTTGAATCCGTGATTCTTAAAGTATGATGTTTTCCAATAACTACACGGAGGCTGTAACTTAACAATCAACAGGTGTTTACTGGAGGAGGGTAGTCTAAAGACTGACAGTACAGAGGCATGCTCAAGGCTTATATACAGGTGTGGTCACTGCCGGTACTACAGTATACAGGAGCTGTAAAAGTAGTTCTCTCTTAAAGGTACATACACTACAATTCCTCCCCTTTTACATTAGCAGTACCCATAATGTTCAAATAACAATTAACACGTTAACATGCACACTAAACTGAAATAGTCCATTTATAGATTCAGTCTTTGGGGCGGCTTCCTGATCCTTTCTGGATAGCGCCTTTCCTGAGGTTCTTGTTCTTGGTGCGGAGGCAATTCTGGCCCCTTTTCATCGGTTATTTCATCAGTTTCCACTGCTACTGTTTCTGAGGTAGATGCTACCGGTATGTCGGGTTCATCCCCAGGGACGTGAGACATGGGGTTGACTCGTTCCTGTGACGCAAAGATCTGGTCGACGTGGCGTCTCACAATGTTCTCCCCGACATCCACTGTGTACATTAATGGCCCCTGCCGTGTGCATATCGTTCCGGGTTTCCATTTCTCTGTTCGGTAGTCACGGGCCAAGACTGGTTGTCCTACATTGAAGCTCCTTGTCGGCTTCTCATTGATGTGCTGGAATTGTTTATCCTCAACATTCCTTCGCACATTTGGTCTGAGCAAATCCAGACGAGATCTCAACCTTCGGTTAAAGAACATCATGGCCGGGGTCTGGTTGGTAACTGCATGTGTCGCATTTCTGTAGGCTAACAGGAAATTGTCCACCTTATGCTGTAGTGGAATTTCATCATCGCACATGGCCTTTATTGCCTTCTTAAAGGTTTGTACGAACCTCTCAGCCAATCCATTTGTGACTGGATGATACGGGGCGGATGTGTAATGCCTTACCCCATTCCTTCTCATAAATTTCCGAAACTCTTCGGACACAAACTGTGGTCCATTATCAGAGCAAATCTGCTCTGGCAAGCCGTTCCTGGCAAATATGGTCCGTAGGACTGCAATCGTTTTCTCTGTAGTGGTTGAGGACATTTTTATCACCTCAGGCCATTTCGAGTGAGCATCCACTGCTATTAAGAACATTGAGTCCATGAATGGACCAGCAAAATCAATATGCACCCGTTGCCATGGGGAGGAGGGCCACTCCCATGGGTGTAGAGGGGCATGTGGTGGTGCATTTTGGACCTTCTGGCATCCTGAGCAGCTCTTGGTTAGGTCCTCGATTTGTTGATCGATCCCCGGCCACCACACATAAGCCCTCGCAAGGCTTTTCATTTTCACCCCTCCCAGGTGACCTTCGTGAAGCTCATTTAGCACTCTCTCCCTTAACTTGGGTGGAATTACCACTCGGGATCCACACATCACTGTCCCCTGGCATACTGACAGCTGTTCTCTTCTGGATGAGAATGCTGGCAACAGTGAGTCGCCATGTGTTGGCCATCCCCTCACCGTCAAATCATATACCCGAGACAGTGTCGGATCATTGCGGGTCTCCTTCTCTATATCCGCGTTAGTTACTGGCAATCGTTCAATTATTGACGAATAAAATATCTCGATAGGGTCCACTGCTGGTGCTTCCTCCACAGTAGGCAGTGGCAAGCATGATAGCCCATCAGCGTTTCCATGCTGTTTCGTGCCTTTATATTCTATTTCATATTGGTTCGCCCCTAGAAAAAGGGACCATCTTTGTAACCGTTGTGCAGTCATCACCGGAACGCCCTTCTTTGGATTGAAGATGGAGACAAGTGGTTGGTGGTCAGTCAGCAAGGTGAACTTCTGCCCATGCAGATAGTGGTTGAATTTTTTTACTCCCCATACTAGGCTGAGGGCCTCCCTGTCAATCTGGGCGTAGTTGCGCTCGGCTGAGGTTAGTGACCGAGACGCAAAGGCTACTGGCCTCTCCAACCCGTCTGGGAATTTGTGCGACAGCACCGCTCCAATACCATAGGGTGATGCATCACATACCAACCGAATTGGTAGTGCTGGGTTGAAATGGGCCAACACCTCTTTTGATGTGATCAATTCTTTGCACTTCTGGAAAGCTCGTTTACATTCGTCATTCCACTTCCATGGTACCCCCGTTTGCAGTAGGGTGTTCAGTGGGTGTAATACTGTAGACAAATTTGGTAAGAACTTATGGTAGTAGTTTACCAGCCCGAGGAACGACCTCAGTTGTGACACATTTTCCGGTGCTGGAGCCTTGACTACTGCCTCAATCTTTTCAGGGGACTTATGTAACCCCTCTTCATCAATAACGTGACCACAATACTGTTGTGTATGTACCTTTAAGGGAATAACTGGTCTTAGACTGCAGTACCGGCAGTGACCACCCCTGTATAAAAGGCCCTAGCAGGCTTCTGTGGTTTCAGTTTCAAGCTGCCTCTTGTTCAGTAAAGTACCTGTTAAACTGTTCTCCTGAAGTCCGTGTATGATTGAGGCGCGGACTTTACAGTGGCGACGAGTAAGTTCGAACTCACCTGCAGTGTGGCATCATCTCACGGGGATCTCGCCTGAAAGGAAGGTCCTGGAAGGTCGTAGTCTGAGCAACGGGCGTCGACCGAGGGAAACCGCCCAAAGAATCCATCGGTGTTTGGAGAATTGCGGGAGAGACTGTGGTTCCAGCGAATCGTGCTGGTAGCAGGTAGCGCGCTGACCCTTCCGGACTGCGGCGGGCTCAAGCTCAATCGAGCGGCTCTACAAATCGGGCCGCGCAGCGTCGCCGGGAAAAGAAAACAAGAGAGAGAGGGTGGCGCGCACAGGGCGCGGTCGGTGCTCGAGAACAGGACAGCAGAGAGAAACTAAACGGGGGGGAAGGAAAGCGAGACGCGTCGAAGCTGCGGGTCGCCGCCATTGCCCCGTAGAACGCTAGGAGCAGCGTGGCAGTAAAGGGAAGAAGCAAAAGCGCGGGAGGCACCATTTAATTCCATTGGGGAAGAAGCAAAAGCGCAGGAGGCGCCATTTTAAATCGCCCAAGAGGCCGAAAAGTGGCAGTATCACTGCTTTCGACAATGAGGTAGAAGACTGGACCACGTATGTGGAAAGAATTGAAGTGTACTGCAAGGCAAATGAGGTGGCTGATGGAAAGAGGGCGTCGGTATCATTAAATCTGCTGGGTGCGAGTACGTACGGCCTATTGCGGAATTTAATTACCCCAGCTAAACAAATGGAGAAAAGTTTTGAGGAGATTGTTCATATCTTACAGGAACACCTAAGCCCTACACCACTGCTGATAGCAGAAAGATTCAAGTTCCATAAAAGAAACCAGCACAAAGATGAGAGCAATGCTGACTATCTTACGGAACTACGCAAGTTATCGAAGCACTGCCAGTTCGGAGCAGGACTGGCGGACACCTTACGGGATAAGTTTGTCTGCGGGCTCCAGAGTGAAGGAACCCAGAAACGACTACTTTCAAAAAAGGACCTGACGCTAGAACAGGCTTTCAGCGTGGCAGTATCCTACGAAGCAGCAGCACGGGGAGCTGCGGAAATACAACAGAAACCATAAGAATACAGCGCTAACGAAATGGCGTATGGAGCCGAAAAGTGCTATCGCTGCGGCAGAACAACCCATGAGCAGAAGGACTGCTGGTTTAAAGACAAAATATGCAGGCAATGCGGGAAAATGGGACATACAGCAAGAGTCTGCAGGTCGGGAAAGAAGACCAACCTGACAAGAACTACTAAGGAACAGTACAGGAAAGTAAAGAAACTGACAGATAGTAGTTCAGAAGATCAGGAGAGTGATAAGGACTCCGGGAGTAGACGACGAAGTTGTTTAAAGTTACACAACGTGATCGCAAAAGAAGATCACCGAACCATTTGGGTCACCCTCATGATAGCAGGGTCCCCAGTGAAGATGGAATTGGACACAGGATCAGCCCTAACTGTCATGAATCGACGAGACTATGAGCGGCTATTCTCACACATACCCTTAAAGGACACGTCCATTGTCTTGAAGACATACACGGGGCAAAAGGTCTACCCCAGCAGAAAAATAAGGGTGCCACTTGAATATAACGAAAAGGAAACACAGAAACTGTACATGTATATACTACGAGATGGAGGACCACCATTATTGGGACGTGAATGGATCCGAAGACTACAATTGGATTGGCATTCCATTCTGGCACTAACTGTGACTGACAAAAAAGATGATGACGTCGCACCTGGACGTCTGTCACAAATTCTATCTGATGCGGAAGAGGTGTTCCAACAAGGACTTGGGACTCTAAAAGGAGTAAAGGCAACCATAAAGATTGAGGATAACGCAACCCCAAAATGTTTCAAGGTCAGACCGGTGCCATACGCGATATGCCCAGCTGTGGAAGCTGAACTGGAGAGCCTGAAGCGTTCGGGGGTGTTGTCTAAGGTGGACTGGAGCGAGTGGGCCACACCCATCATTCCTGTAATGAAGAAAGCATTGAGCAGCACGCCTGGGGAGCCAAGGAAGGTTCGCATCTGTGGGGACTTCAAGGTGACTGTGAACCCAGGCCTGCACACAGTACAGTATCCGCGGATAGAAGATATTTTCGCCTCGCTATCTGGAGGGACATGTTTTACAAAGATTGACCTGGCTCAAGTGTATCTACAAATGGAGGTGGAAGAAGCATCTAGGAAATACCTCACGATAAACACTCACAAAGGCCTTTACCAGTACAATCGACTGGTATTTGGGCTAGCATCGGCCCCGGCTATGTAGCAGAGGGCAATGGAACAAGTCCTGCAAGGGATCCCGGGGACCCAGTGTTATTTGGACGACATCCTGGTTACGGGCGAAAATGACAATGAACACCTTGCAAACCTGCAACAGGTGCTCACGAGATTGCAGGAATATGGGCTATGAGCCAACCGTCCCAAATGCGAGTTCTTCAGGAGACAAATCTCATATTGTGGCCACATGATTGATGAGGAAGGGTTGCATAAGTCGCCGGACAAGAATGAGGCTGTAGTCAAGGCTCCAGCACCAGAAAATGTGTCACAAATGAGGTCGTTCCTCGGGTTGGTGAACTACTACCATAAGTTCTTGCCGAATTTATCTACAATTCTGCACCCACTGAACGCCCTCCTTCAAACTGGTGTAACATGGAAATGGAGTGATGAGTGTAAGCGTGCCTTTCAGGAATGTAAATGCCAAATCACTTCAAAAGAAGTATTGGCCCAATACAACCCAACACTACCGATTCGGTTGGCATGTGATGCGTCACCTTACGGCATTGGAGCGGTGCTGTCACACAAATTCCGTGACGGTTCAGAGAGGCCAATAGCCTTTGCATCGTGCTCGCTAACCTCAGCCGAGCGTAACTACGCCCAGATTGACAGGGAGGCCCTCAGCCTGGTGTGGGGGGTGAAGAAGTTCAATCACTATCTGCACGGGCAGAAATTCACCCTACTGACTGATCATCAACCCCTGGTCTCAATTTTTAACCCCAAGAAGGGCGTTCCGGTGATGACGGCGCAACGGCTGCAAAGATGGTCACTTTTTCTAGGGGCACATCAGTATGACATAGAGTACAAAGGTACGAAACAACATGGAAACGCTGATGGGCTGTCGCGCTTACCGTTGCCTATGGCGGAAGAAGCACCTGCAGTAGACCCGGTGGAGATATTCCATGCGACCATAGTCGAATGTTTGCCTGTTGCAAACGCAAGTATTGAGAAGGAAACCCGAAATGACCCGACACTCTCTCGGGTCTATGATTTGACGGTGAAGGAATGGCCAGCATATGGCGACTCACTGTTGCCAGCATTCTCGCCAAGGAGGGAACAGCTGTCAGTGTGCCGGGGAACCTTGATGTGTGGATCCCGAGTGGTAATTCAACCCAAGTTGAGAGATAGAGTACTCAATGAGCTTCACGAGGGTCATCTGGGAGGGGTAAAAATGAAGAGCCTAGCCAGGGCGTTTGTGTGGTGGCTGGGAATCGATAAAGAAATCGAGGATATGACCAAGAGATGCACAGGATGCCAGAAGGTCCAAAACGCTCCACCACAGGCCCCGCTACATCCATGGGAGTGGCCCTCATCTCCATGGCAACGGGTACACATTGATTTTGCTGGTCCATTTATGGACTTGTTGAGATACCGCGGCAAACGTGGGAGTCGAGACCAGAGTTAGTAAAACACAACTGCTTTAATCAACCTCATGGCAAAGAGGAACTGGAAAAGCCCGCGCATCCACTTAAATACTCCCCAGACAGGAAGTGCTCCCGGCAGCCTGTCCCTGCAGGAAACAAGTTGCTGGGGGAAAGGGCCCCCGGCTGGGGGCATCTGCTTAAACTGTCCGTGCCGCCGTGAGCGGATTATGTCCAGTGGTGGCGTGTCGCCACAGAGCTCCCCCCAGAATCCGCTTAGGAGGAGTGGACGAGTCGTGACGGTGGTCTGATGGCTCTGCCGGAGCGGCTCTGAGTGGTCGCCGGTCTAGTTGGTGGGGCCGGGTGGTTCGCCGCCGGCTGTGCTGGCTTGCTGGCGGGGCGGCCTCTAGTTGGAGGCCGGGCCACGGGGACCTGTTCCCCTGGTTCTGTGTGTGCTGGTTTGAGCTGGTCGATGGAGACTGTGTCGACCCTGTCGCCGAGTCGTAGCTTGAAGACCTTGTCCCCGGTTTGTAGTACCTCGTACGGTCCATCATACGGGGGTCGCAGGGGCCCACGGTGCGCGTCGTGTCGCACGAAGACGAAGCGCGCCTGCTGTAAGTTTGGCGGGACATGAGGTGCGAGTTCGCCGTGTCGGTTGACCGGAAGTGGGGCGAACTGCTGAGCGGAAGAGAAAGAGTTGAGCCGCTGCTGTTCGGCCGACCAAGGCGTGGTAGCATCCGGAAGGAATTCGACTGGGACGCGCAGCGGTTGTCCGTAGACTAACTCCGCTGCCGAGGACTGGAGGTCTTCCTTGACTGCGGTGCATAGGCCTAGTAGCACCCACGGTAGGCGGTCAGTCCAGGTACTGTCCTGCAGACCGGCGCAGAGTGAGGCCTTGAGTGACCTGTGGAAGCGTTCACACAGCCCATTGGCCTGCGGGTGGTACGCCGTGGTTCGGTGGAGCGTCACCCCGAGGTTGCGTGCTGTGGCCATCCAGAGTTCGGAGGTGAACTGGGCGCCTCTGTCGGAGGTTATGTCGGCTGGTACGCCGAACCTTGCGACCCAGGTGTTAACGAACGCCCTGGCGACGTCGGCTGTAGTGGTGGAGGGCAGCGGCACTGCTCAGGCCAGCGTGTGTAGCGGTCGACCATCGTGAGGAGATAAGTTTGGCCTTGCGATGGCGGCAGAGGACCGACAATGTCGACGTGTACATGGTCGAAGCGGCGGCTGGGTACCTCGAAGTCTCCCAGGGGTGCTTTTGTGTGTAGCTGTACCTTAGCCCGTTGGCAGGCGAGGCAGGAGGTGGCCCAAGTCCGAACATCTTTGCTGAGGCCGCGCCAGATGAAACGCTGGGAGTGGAGTTTGACGGATGCGCGGGCACCCGGGTGGGAGAGCGCGTGTAGCGCGTCGAAGATGCGGCGGCGCCAGGTTGCAGGGACGACCGGCCTGGGTTGGCCGAGTGAGACGTCGCAAGTGACTGCCGTGGCTTCGGGCCCGTACACGACCTTGGCTAGGCGTAGCCCTGGCAGACTGGTAGCCGCCGAGAGGAGGTCTGGGTCCGTGAGCTGGGCCGCTGCTAGTTGCGCGTAGTCGACCGCGAGGTGATTCGCGCAGATGGCGGGATGGGAAAGGCAGTCGGCAACAACGTTGTCTCTACCGGAGACGTGCTGGATGTCTGTAGTAAACTCGGACACGGCCACGAGCTGGCATTGCTGCCTAGCGGACCAGGGTTCGGTGTGCTTGACCATCGCGTATGTGAGCGGCTTGTGATCCACGTACGCGGTGAAGGGGTGGCCTTCCAGGAGGAACCTGAAATGGCGGACCGACAGGTGGAGCGTGAGAAGCTCGCGGTCGAAAGTAGAGTATTTGACCTCCGGGGGGCGCAGTTGGCGGCTGTAGAAGGCAAGTGGCTGCCACGCGCCATTGACCCACTGCTCGAACACGGCTCCGACCGCGTGGTCGGAGGCGTCGGTAGTGAGCGCGACCCGGGCATCGGCCCTCGGGTGCGCGAGCAGGGTGGCGTCGGCGAGCACGTTTTTGGTGGCGTCGAAGGCGGCTGACGTGTCAGTGGTCCAGGCTACGTCCATCTTGCCGGATTTACCTCGGAGGGAGTCGTATAGGGGCTTCATGAGGGCTGCAGCTCTGGGGATGAACCTGTTGTAGAAGTTCACCATCCCGAGGAACTCCTGGAGGCCCTTGATGGTTTTGGGGCGGGGGGAATTGCTGGACGGCCTGCACCTTGTTGGGCAGGGGGACAGCCCCAGCAGGGGTGATGTGGTGACCGAGAAAATCGATCTCGGTTAGGCCGAATTGGCACTTCGCCGGGCTGAGGATGAGCCCGTGTTGGGCTAGGTGCCCGAACAGGATGCGAAGGTGTTCGAGGTGTTCCTGTTTGGAGGAGCTGACCACAAGAATGTCGTCTAGATAGACGAATAGGAAGTTCAGGTCCCGGAGGACTGAGTCCATAAGGCGCTGGAAAGCCTGGGCTGCATTCTTGAGGCCGAAGGGCATCCTCAGGAACTCGAACAGGCCGAATGGGGTGATGACGGCCGTTTTGGGGATGTCCCCGGGGTGTACGGGGACTTGGTGGTAACCGCGCACCAGGTCGACCTTGGAAAAGACGGTTCGTCCGGCCAGTCGGGCCAAGAAGTCCTGGATGTGTGGCACCGGGTATCGGTCGGGGGTGGTGGCGTCGTTGAGGCGGCGGTAGTCCCCGCAAGGGCACCAGCCTCCGCCGGGCTTGGGGGCGATGTGGAGGGGCAAAGCCCAAGGGCTGCTGGAGCGGCGGATGATGCAGAGTTGTTCCATGGTGGTGAACTCGGCCCGCGCGATTTCCAGCTTGGCCGGGTTGAGTCTGCGGGCGTGGGCAGAAACTGGGGGGCCGGTGGTGGGGATATAGTGCTCCACACCGTGTTTGGCGGCTTTGGCCGAAAAGGTCGGGTTAGTGAGGGCGGGAAACTCGGCTAGAAGTGCCGAGCAGTCGTCCGTGGCTCTGGCGAGGCAGTAGGCCGTCAGGCCGGCCGAACGGGCCGGGGTGAATGCGCCGGGGATGGGGGCCATAGTGTTGATGTCGACGAGGCGGTGCCTCGGAATGTCGACAAGGAGGCCGTGGGCGCGTAGGAAGTCGGCGCCGATGAGTGGGCAGAGGACCCTGGCTGTGAGGAACTCCCAGCGGTAGCGGCGGCCTGCGAGGTCGAGCGTGACCATGCGGGTGCCATATGTGCGGATGTCAGAGCCATTGGCTGCGGCCAGCGTGATACCCCGTGCGCCGCGTTGGATTTCGAGGGCGGAGGCGGGGGTGATGCTGTGCTGGGCCCCTGTGTCGCACAGAAATCGGCGGTTGGTTCTGTCGTCGGTGACGTACAGTAGAGGCCCCTTTTGCCCCGCGGCCATCGCGGGGACCGGTGCGGGGGGGGGTTTGAAAGTGCACGGTGGCGTGCAGCGTTGGGCCCTAGTGCCAAAACGGGTGTGGTAGTAACAGTGACCCAGAGTGGTAGGGCGGTCGGGCCTAGTGGGCCGGGAAGACCGCGTGGTCGTTGCCGTGAGGTCGGGCGCGACGTCGCGAGCGGACTGCGCAGAGAGCAGCCGGTCAGCCTTTTCGGCTATCTCATTCAGGTCCGTGGAGCCAGACTCCACAATGAGCGGGCGGATGCTGGCGGGGAGCTGCCGAATGAAAAGCGTGCGAAAGAGGGCGCCGGTGTTTTTGTCGTCCGAGAGGGACAGCATGTGGGAAAGCAGATCCGACGGTGAAGCGTTCCCAAGGCCGGGGAGGTCAAGGAGTTGGCATTTGCGCTGGTAAGAGGACGTTTGAAATTTTTTAAGGAGCGCAGCCTTCAGATGTTCGTACTTGCCTTCCACTGGTGGATCCTGCAGCGCTACCCAAACCTTGGGGACTGTGGCGTAGGTGAGAGAGGAGACGAGGTGGTCGTACTTTGTGGCGTCGACTGTAATGTGTTTCAGCCGGAATCTGGACTCAGCTTGAACAAACCAGGCTTCGGCCAGGTTCTCCCAAAAGTCCGGTAGTTTAACCGTGACTGCGTTTGTATCCGCCATGCTAGCTTAGGATTCGTCCTGAGCGTCGGGGTCACCAGTGTTGAGATACCGCGGCAAACGTGGGAGTCGAGACCAGAGTTAGTAAAACACAACTGCTTTAATCAACCTCATGGCAAAGAGGAACTGGAAAAGCCCGCGCATCCACTTAAATACTCCCCAGACAGGAAGTGCTCCCGGCACCTTGTCCCTGCGGGAAACAAGTTGCTGGAGGAAAGGGCCCCCGGCTGGGGGCGTCTGCTAAAACTGTCCGTGCCGCCGTGAGCGGATTATGTCCAGTGGTGGCGTGTCGCCACAGACTCAATGTTTCTAATCACTGTGGACGCCCATTCGAAATGGCCAGAGGTCATTAAAATGTCTTCCACCACCACGGAGCAAACTATTGCAGTCCTAAGGACCATCTTCACCAGGAATGGGTTGCCAGAACAGATCTGTTCCGACAATGGCCCACAGTTTGTGTCTGAGGATTTCCGGAGGTTCCTGAAGAATAATGGGGTGTAACATTACACATCTGCCCCATATCATCCAGCCACAAATGGATTGGCTGAGAGGTTTGTTCAGACCTTTAAAAAGGCCATAAAGGCAATGTATAATGATGACATACCACTGCAACACAAGGTGGATAACTTCCTGTTTGCTTACCGGAATGCGACACATGCAGTAACCAACCAAACTCCAGCCGTACTGTTTTTCAACCGGAGACTAAGATGTCGCTTGGATTTGCTCAAACCAAACATAAGACGAGATGTTGAGGATAAGCAGTTCCAGCACATAAATGAGAAGCCAACCAGGAGCTTCAAGATAGGGCAACCAGTCTTGGCCCGTGACTACCGAACAGAAAAATGGCAGCCAGGCACGATATGCACACAGCAGGGACCACTAATGTACACAGTGGACATTGGAGAGAGCATCGTGAGACGCCATGCTGACCAGATTCTAGAGTCACAGGAACAAGCCAAACCTATACCACAAGCATGTGCACCTGGTAATGAGCCCAAAGTACAGATTGCGTCTACCTCAGAAGCAGGGGTATTGGAAGCTGACGAACCAACCAATGACAATGAGCCAGAATTGACTCCACCGCCAGAACAGGATACTCGAGAAAGGCGCTATCCAGTCCGGATCAGGAAGCCTCCTCAAAGACTGAACTTATAAATGACTATTTCAGTTGATGTATATATTACTGAGAAAATTGTAATTGTAATTAGTTATTATTTAGTTGTTAAATGAATGTTATGTACTGTTTATCTAAAAGGGGAGGAATTGTTGTGTATGTACCTTTAAGGGAATAACTGGTCTTAGACTGCAGTACCGGCAGTGACCACCCGTGTATAAAAGGCCCTAGCAGGCTTCTGTAGTTTCAGTTTCAAGCTGCCTCTTGTTCAGTAAAGTACCTGTTAAACTGTTCTCCCGAAGTCCGTGTATGATTGAGGCGCGGACTTTACAAATACGAGATCTGCTTCTGGAAAAACTCGCACTTGTGGCGATTAGCTCGTAGCCCATATTCCTTTAATCTAGTGAGCACCTTCTCCAGGTTGGCGAGGTCATCACTGTCATTTTCGCCCGTGACCAGGATGTCGTCCAAAAAACACTGGGTCGCTGGAATCCCTTGCAGGATTTGATCCATTGCCCTTTGCCAAATAGCCGGAGCCGATGCTACCCCGAACACCAGCCGATTGTATTGGTAGAGACCTTTATAAGTGTTGATCGTGAGGTATTGTTTCGAGGCTTCTTCTACCTCCATTTGCAAGTACGCCTGGGCCAGATCAATTTTGGTGAAGCGTTTACCTCCAGATAGCGAGGCGAAAATATCCTCAATCCGTGGAAGCGGATATTGTACCGTGTGAAGGACTGGGTTCACTGTCACCTTAAAATCCCCACAGATGTGGACCTTCTTTGGTTCCCCAGGTATATTACTCAACGACCTCTTCATTACAGGAACGATGGGTGTAGCCCACTCGCTCCAGTCTACTTTGGACAGTACTCCTGAACGTTCCAACCCTTCCAGCTTTGCTTCGACGGCTGGTTGGATCACATAAGGCACCAGTCTGGCATTAAAAAACTTTGGGCTTGCATTTTCCTCTATTTTAACCGTTGCTGTTATGCCTTTTAGTGTTCCGAGTCCCTCCTGGAACACTTCTTTTGCGTCAGTTAGCATTTTTGACAGTCGTCCAGGTGTGACGTCGTCATCCTTTTTGGCCTCAACCTTCAGTGCCTGTATGGAATGCCAATCTAATTGTATCTTCCGGATCCATTCACGTCCTAGCAGTGGTGGTCCTCCATCTGGCAATACATATAGGTCCATTTTAGGTATTTCCTGGCCTTTGTATATCACTTTCACCCTTATTTTTCCTTTGGGGTAGACTTTTTGCCCCGTGTACGTCTTCAAGACAATCTCTGTAGCTTTCAAGGGTATATGTGAAAATAGCCACTTGTAGTCCCTTTGGTTTATGACTGTTAGGGCTGATCCTGTGTCCAATTCCATTTTCACTTGGACTCCGTCTATCTTGATTGTGACCCAGATAGTCTGGTGATCCTCCATTTTGGTTACCTTATGTAGTTTCAGACAACCCAGCTCCTTGCTTCCGGAGTCTGTATCACTTTTCTGTTCGTCTGAACTACTGTCCATCACCTTATGTACCTTTTTGTACTTCTCCTGTGGAGATTTCTTGCTGTTGGTTTTCTTCCCTGACCTGCAGACTCTTGCTATGTGTCCTGCTTTTCCACACTGTCTGCACACTTGGTCCTTGAACCAACAATCCTTCTGGTCGTGTGTTGTTCTGCCGCAGCGATAACACTTCCCTGCTCCATATGACATTTCATTGGCGCCATATTCTTGCGGTCTCCGTTGTATCTCTGCAGCGCCCCGTGCGGCTGCTTCGTGTGATACCGCCATGCTGAAAGCCTTGTCCAGCGTAAGATCCTTTTCTGATAGAAGCCGTTTCTGGGTTCCTTCACTTTGAAGCCCACACACAAACTTGTCCCTTAACGTATCTGCTAGTCCCACTCCAAACTGGCAGTGTTTCGATAGCTTGCGCAGTTCCGTTAAGTACTCAGCATTACTTTCGTCTTTATGCTGGTTCCTTTTGTGGAACTTAAACCGTTCTGATATCAGCAGCAGTGTGGGGTTTAAGTGGTCCTGTAGGATTTCTACTATGCCTTCGAAATTCTTATCCACAGGCTTCTCTGGGGTTATTAGGTTTCGCAGTAACCCATAAGTTTTTGCACCCATGGAATTTAACAAAACCAGTGCTTTCCTAGCATCTGGCACTTCATTCGCCCTGCAGTACACCTCAATGCGTTCCACATATGTCGCCCAATCTTCGACTTCATTGTCGAACGCAGTGATACTGCCACTCTTCGGCATCCCTGGGTGTGATTTAACTGTCTAAAATGGCATCTCCCACGCTCTCCCTTCTTCTCCGCTGGCACAAAATGGCGTCTCCCGTGCTTTCCTTTCTTCCCGCGCTCGCCCTTCTTCTCCGCTGCAGCTTCTAAAAATGGCATCTCCCGCGCTCTCCCTTCTTCTCCATGGCTCACTGGCGTCTCCCGCACTCTCCCTTCTTCTCCCCGTGGACGCTGTTCAGCCCTTGAGCCCTGGCTGTGCTCTGCGCGTTCCCCTGTGCGCCTTTCCCGTTGCCGCCACTCAGTCCTGAACCCGGCTGCTGCTTTACCCTCTCTCTCTGTTTTGTTTTTCCTCGACGTCGCTCGGTTTTCAACCCCCGGCTGCGCCCTGTGTGTTTCACCCTCTCTCTTACCCCGTCGACGCTGCTCGGCTTTTTCTCTGCCGTCAGTCGGCTCCAGCCGCCGCTGTCCGGGAAGGGTCTGCGCTGTACCTGTTGCCAGTCTGTTGCTGGATCGTCGTGGCTGCGGAACCAAACCCGGCTCTCAACAGCCTCCCCTGCGATGTTCACTCTCTGCCGGATGACTGGGCGGTTGCTCATGGTCGACGCCAGTGCTTCTGGCCTCGACTTTCTTCCACCGCCCTCCCAGAGCGAATCCTTGAAGGGAAATGCAGAGTTGCAGGTAGGTTCGAATCGACCTCATCGCCACTGTTGAATCCGTGATTCTTAAAGTATGATGTTTTCCAATAACTACACGGAGGCTGTAACTTAACAATCAACAGGTGTTTACTGGAGGAGGGTAGTCTAAAGACTGATAGTACAGAGGCATGCTCAAGGCTTATATATATGTAGCCAAGTGGGAAAATGCAGTGAATATTTAAGTCCACTAGATGGCGCGGTTCATTTTTCCCTTTAGAATGTGAAAAAAGGAGAAAAGGGTTATGGGTAAGGCCATGTGATGCCAAAGGAACCTCCCCTTTCTTCACAGCCTCCATTTTCTAGATCCAGCGTGGGGGGTGTGCTCTGAGGAGAGTTGGGGTGAATATGACTTTTGAAATGAACTTAGTCTGCGTAAAGTACAACTAAAACAGCATTTAGTGCAGCCAGACATAGTTTTAAAGTGATATTGTTTCCCAAATCACTCGATATCACGGGGATGCTTGTAGATTGTCCCACCATGTGCTGGTGTTAACCTTTGTTAAAATTGTTGTTGAGTCCTTGGGGCTACGTTTCGAACGAGTTTAATACTTTCTGTTTGCTTGTAAGAGGTGACAAGTGATAACGGGACATACGAATGTATGGTATGATATGTTTTGTTTTGTATAATGATTGTTAGTTAATTAACTGCCTTCACCTGTGGTTTGCCTCATGTTCTGTTTTGCAGCAAGCCACTGCCGTATTTTGTCGACTGTGTTTTATGTATTTACAATTTCATCCTAAACCTAGACCCAAGTTATTAATACAGAATAAAAAACCCCAAAAACGAAAGTTCGTGTCCTGTGCTGCTCCATTTCGCCAGGCTACATATAGGTGTGGTCACTGCCGGTACTACAGTATACAGGAGCTGTAAAAGTAGTTCTCTCTTAAAGGTACATACACTACACTAACCACCCGCGATATCGAAACCCCTGCTAATGCGTGCAGCCAATGACCCCCTTTGGTCCACAACAGATTTACACAGCGACAACTGCCAATCTTCCTCGGTGGAGGGCAGATTAATGAACAGATGGTATTCATTTTTAAGGAAAGAGTTTAAATTTTTATAGCACTCTACACAACCTCAGGATGTCCCAAAACGCTTCGCAGCCAATTAATTGCTTTTGAAGTACAGTCACTGCTGTAATGTAGGGAAACATGGCTGTCAAATTACACACAATAAGCTCCCACGTTACAGCAATGAGGTAAATGGCCAGATAATCTGTTTTAGTAATGTTATTTGAGGGGAAACTTCGAATCTTTGAATAGTGCCAGGGGATCTTTTGGGGGGAAAATTCAGTTGGTTGCACCTCCCGTTAGCGCCTTAAGAGCGTGCCAATTGGGGCGCAAAGCAACTCGAGCCCGGGCGCGGCGATGTTTGTGCCGCTCGCGAAATTAACTAGATATTTTGAAGCGGCGCTAAACACTACCGCTACGATCTCCTGCGCCGGCAGATTGTGACGTCATTCGAGTACGCAACATCCCGTTAGCGCCCCGGACCGGATATTGAGTGGCGCCCCCTGCCTTACCACCTGCCGCTAGCAACGACAGGTTGAGGGGAGCGTTATGCTGTCAGAAAGGGACAAAGGGAGTGCTATTTAAAGGCGACCGCTTCTTGCCTTTTTTTATCGGTGACATTTTTGCACCACGCATTCTGAGAGAGACTTCTGGAGAGATTCAACGCTGTGCGAAGAAGTTTCGAGTACTGAGCAGCACTTTGCAGGTTCATTTTGATTTGCCCTTCCTTGCTTCGCCAGCGCTCTGAGGTAGCGCCTCGCTCCTTGGCCTTTGCGCCTTAAAACAGGTGTGAAGCGCCTGATTTAGCGCTCCAATCACCTCCAGGGGCGATAAAAACCAAGTTTGCTGTCAGAGACGATAATTAGCGCCAGGCGCTAAACTTTGCGCACCACCAATAATGGCGCCCCAAACGGGGCGATACCAAATTTTTCCCCCTTTATATCTAACTGAGAGGGCAGACAGGGCCTCGATTTTACATCTCATCCAAAGGACAGCGGCCCCGATTTTCCTGAAGGTGCGGGGAATTGTCGGGTTCCCCGAATGTTGGGTTCCGACCCGAATCTAAATGGGTCAGCCAGCTGCACGCAATTTTCCCTCAATTGGCCAATTAATTTCCAGCGTGTGGGCACCCTTGCTAAGTGTCCAATTCCAGTCAGAAAGCCCCACATTATGATGTCATCATTTGTGGTGCTTTTAAAGTGTCCAGCAAGCTTCTCAACCTCTGCAGGCTTCCCAACCAGTCGGACAGAATGGCACAGGAGCCTGCACCAGCTGCTGCCAGCGGCAGAGGCCGAGCTGCCGCCAAATTTGACGAGACCTCATTGCAGACATTCGTGGATGGGGTTAGGGCCCACAGGGAGGTCCTCTTCCCTAGCTCAGGGAGGAAGAGGCCTCCCAAAGAGACCAAGGCTGCCTGAATGGAGGTGGCTGCAGAGGTCAACTCTCTGGGAGTCACCCGTCGGACCTGGATGCAGTGCAGGAAGCGCTTCCGTGACCTTCACCGCACAGGGAAAGTAAGTACGAAGTTTCCATCACCCTCAACCTGATCCCCATTGCCTTTCCCCAACAGCACTCAGCTTCAGCAATCTCTTCCTCCACATCCCACTTCACAGTCACATCCTTGCATCCTTACCCATTCCCTATCTCTCTATGCTCACATTCACATAACTATTCCACCATGCAGCCCTCACACTGCCTCTCACTCTGATGCTTGGAACACAACTGACAACACACAGGGAGGGCCCTTGGTCTTGCAGCCTCACACCATCTTTGTCTCCTTCTAAGTACCTATGCTATGCAATCTCTACACTCACTCCTTCATTCTCACTCAAACTCCACTTGTCTCCCTCATTGCAGGAAAAGAGAGCTCACAATAGACGAGAGCGTGCGAGGACTGGAGGAGGACCACCCTCAATCGCTCACCTGAGCCCCTGGGAGGAAGCTGTGATGGAGATTGCTGGGGCTGACGTGCCTGTGGATGCTGGGGCAGGAGAGACAGGAGCAAGCCCGCAAGCTGGTGACAGAATAGTTCCCCATCTCTCTCATTGACATAGCATGAGTTGCTGATATGATTCTGAAGCCACATCATTTGGACTTATGAGCATCTGCCAAATCCAATGTGCAAGTAGCCTTGGCATCACATCTCTAACTCTTTCCTTTACTCCCCCACAGGACCATCGAGAGCCCCCATCACCACTGCCGAGGAGGAAGAGGCTTTGCAGCCAGACTCCTCAGTGGAAGCTCCAGCCTCTGAGGGCGCAGCGTCAGCAGAAGTAAGCGCACCCAGCACCAGCGCAGACACTCACACCTCGGTGGGACCTTCGGGACATAGAGTAATGTTGTCACCTGGTGTATCACAGCTCACAAGTGAGCATCAGCAGAGTGTGGAGACAGGGACAGCAGTGGAGAGTCCTTGTCGGAGGGCGCAGGCCTCTGCCAGCTCAGCTCAGCTGCATGTCGACCCTATGCCTCTGGGTCCATCCGCAAGAGAGGAGGTGATGGATCTCCATGCACAGATGCAGGAGTCTCTGGCAGGTTTTGTCTCCAGGGTCGCTGCAATTGTGGAGCGAATGGAGGAGTCCATGGCGAGCATGAGCAGAGCCTTATTGGAGTCATTGGCGCATGAAAGCATCACCACGGAAAGGTTGGCTACCTCCGTGGTAAGGCTGGCTACTGCCAAGGAGAGGAGGGCTGCAGCCGAGGAGAGGAGGGCTGTGGCCGAGGAGAGGAGGGCTGCAACCGAGGAGAGGAGGGCCGCGGCCATGGAGGAGCTTAGTCGCCAGCGTATCGAAAACATGATGAGTGCTCTGAATAGAATGGCATCTCTTGAGGAGCGATGGGCATCTATTGAGCACCGAAACCAGACCTTCATGGAAGTCCCTCTGAGCAGGACTTCCAGTGCTGAGACGGGTCCCCATGGCTCCCCTGATGTGCAGCAAGGCACTCTCCAGCCACTTGCAGGCGCTGAGGGGGAGCTGACTCATGAGAGGGAGGTTGTTGGCTCACCTCAAGGAAGTGGGGGCTCCTCTCCACGCGCTCTCACTTCCATGCCACTTCAGAGCCCTCGGTCAGAGCCCCGCTGGAGTCCACACCCCAGTGAGATAGGAGTCTCAAGCCCTGCACAGCCGTAGGAGCAGCAGACTGCTGGCGAGCCCTCACAGGCTCGCCACCCCAGAGGACGCCCGCCAAAGGTGTCAAGACAGGCGCAGCAGGAAAGTGAGCAAGGGGCCTCCACATCTGCTGAAGCCACAGGGGTACCACTACGTAGGAGCACGCGTAAGAGAAAAATAAAGCACCACTAATCACAAGGGTAGTCACTTGGGTGAAAAGTCTTGTAAATAGTTTTAATGCCATCAGTTTCCTGTACATAAAAAATCTGGTGGCAACTGCTGCAGTTATGGCATCTGTCATTTGGCGAATGGGGATATCACATAGAGGCCTTAGGATAACTTGCAGATGTCAGCAAGCTGGTCAAATAGGTAGGAATGTGCAGGCATGGGCCACTGTCCATGGTCATTTAAGAAGCAGCGAGGCTGCAGTGTTTGATGTACCAGGCTAGGCAAATCTGCCCAGGATGAGTGCGTTCCTTGCATTCCGCCCAGCAATGTTCTCGCGCACTGGTGCCGCTGGTTGGCGGGCCACTGCAGGATGCTCGTTTCCGTCCTCCTCCTCCTCCTCCTCCTCCTCAGCATCATCCTCATCCGAGGCGGCTCTGTGAGGAGCCTCTTGGTCCTGCGGAATCGGCAAGCCACGACGTTGTGCCATGTTGTGAAGCACACAGCATACCACGACGATTTTGGAGACCCTGGCTGATGAGTACTGTAGGGCTCCACCTGATCTATCGAGGCATCTGAAGCGCATCTTCAGCAATCCGATGGTTTGCTCGATAATGAATCTGGTGGTAATGTGGCTGGAGTTGTAGCGCTCCTCAGCTTCATTGGCTGGTCTCCTCAACGGTGTCATTAGCCAAGAGCGCAGGGCATATCCCTTGTCTCCAAGCAGCCATCCTTGAAGTTCATTTGGCGGACTGAATAGCGGAGGCACAGTAGATTGGTGCAGTATGAAGGAGTCATGGCAGCTGCCAGGGTACTTGGCACAAACATGCAAAATCATCTTCTTGTGGTCACACACCAGCTGAACGCTAAGGGAGTGGAAGCCCTTGCGGTTGACAAAAACTCCTGGATTGCGGTGGGGTGCCCCAAGGGCCACATGTGTGCAGTCAATGACGCCCTGTACCCTTGGAAAGTCTGCCAGCTGAGCTAATCCAAGCGCTCGCGCCCTCACACTTGCGCGATCCCTGGTGAAATGGAAGTGATTGTGCGCGAGGGCAAATAGGGCATCGGTTACCTGCGTGATGCAAGTGTGTGCGGCCGCCTGGGAGATGCCGCTGATGTCTGCTGCTGATCCCTGGAAGGAGCCTGAGGCATCAAATTTGAGTGCGGTGGTGACTTTGATGGCCACTGGGAAGGAGTGTCGACCTGGTGCTCTGGGCTCCAGGTCTTGCTGCAGCATTGTGCAGATGTCAGTCACAACCTCTCGCGAAAGTTGGAGCCGCCTCTGGCACTGCTGCTCAGTCATGTTGAGGTAGCTCACCCTGTGTCTGTAGACCCTGTTTGGGGGGTATCTCCTGCGCCGACGGAAATGCGCTGGCTCCTTCTGGCCTGTGCTGCCTCAGGTGGCTGAGCCGCAGCCTGTCGCTCCTGCTGGTGCTGCTGTTGCTGGAGTTGCTCCAGCCTCCTCTGCTGTTGGAGATCCTCTAATGCCAGGAAGGGAAGGAACAAAAGGCCTCCCATGCTTCTGGCAGATGCCTCCGTTGAGGAGGCGCTGAGTTAGGGTGGTGAGAGGGGCTTCCCAGGAGCTCATACTGGAGAAGTGTGTGAGGCGCCAACCTTCCACAGCTGTGCCTAAGCCTGGAACAAGTTGCCCCAAGCCTTCAGCAACAAGGTCCTGCAGCCTACAAATGCTGTCTGATTAAATCTCTTCAGTCCTGATTGACCTGCAGCTGAAAGCAAGCAAGCCAACTTTGTTCACGCCAGGTTTCATCAGCAGTGTTCCCACCAGGCGTGTTTCACATGGGGAAAGGCTGAAAATTGCAAGGGACCCTGAAAATAGGATTAAACATGCCAATTATTGATCATTAGGCTCCCGCCGACCATTCCCGCCTGCTGCGGGCGGGACTGATTCAGGTCGCGCTGAAACACGGGGGCGAAAGTCGGGCGAGGCGGGGAATCGGGTGGGGGGGTCGCGACCCCCTATTTCTGCGATTTTCAGCCCCCGCCCGCCTGAAAACCCGCCCGACGGCTGGGGGAAAATCGGGGCCAGCACCTCTGACAGTGCTGCCCTCCACTGACGTTTCAGCCGAGACTATGTGCTCCAGTCTCTGCAGTGGTGTTTGAATCTTCAGGACAGTGTGCTACCGCTGAGCCAAGGCTGACACCTTAGGAGGAGCCAGGGAACAACAGGTAATGTTGGGGCTTCTGTGCACCCCAAGCTGAGAATTGCTGTGTTGAGACAGAATGCTGCACTGCAGCAAAGAGCACCATCTACTGGTCTGACTGAGAGCTATGGACATTTCCTCATTGAGAAGAATTGAGTAGATTGCAGCTTGTACTCTAATCCAAAGAAAATGCTGTGGGCCCAATATTCCTCGCTGTAGTGCCTGTTCCACTCAGTTCCCAGGTGCTATGAAGAGGAAATGGGGCGGAGACCTATTACGTGAGTCTCCTCCCACTTTACACAGCCCCTGGATCTCTGGGATTTCCTAAATGTCCCTAATAGGCGCAATCTCAGTGTTGTAAAAGTAATGAGATAGATGGGAATGTTCCCAGGCCTGCTACTTCAATTTTCGACAAAAGGGCACTCACTTCCAGTGCTTTCCCAGGTAACTGGCATTAAACTTTGCGCCATAACCCTCCCATCAGAACATCTCAGGGGGCTCAGTAAGAAAGAGAACCCTAAAAATAAGTGACTCTTTCCCTTACCAAGAGGATCTTTGGGCCTTAAGAATTCTAGCTGGAGTCTTTCAACAAGGCCTGTAGCTCCTGATGCTGTCTCTGATTCCCAATGGAAAGCCCTGCTGGGTGGAGACTAGTGCTGGGGATCTAACTGACCACAGGACACCAAACTCGTGAGCATAGCACGCTGGAGAAACAGGTGTACTTCCAATGCACTCCATCTGTCCTGTGCACGGGCAGGGGTGGAGCCCGGTCTGTGCACAGGACAAAATGCTCAGAATGTTCCACTTCTGTACCTTGTCATAATTTAACCTGGCAGCAGGGAGCTTCACTGTTAGATTTGAAAGATCTAAATGGTGGGCCATTGAATCTAGCTGTTTGGTTGCATATATAAGCCAAACAAAAGTTGTTACTTGTATAAAAGCAGATATATGACTTTTTTTAGTCACCCTTGTATCTGACATGTGCAGAAACCGATCACCATGCTTAAGAATCTCCAATCCAAATGACTCAGAAACCCAAGTAGATGTAAGTATAATTTTCTAAAAAAAGCATCCCAATAGAGTGTTATAATAAAGAAAAACCACAAATACTGGATATCTGTTTTTATTTTCATCTCTCCGTGTGACATCAAGAAACAGCTGAGTGCATTGGATGCAGTAAAGGCTACGGGCCCCAACAATATCCCGGCTGACGTGCTGAAGACCTGTGCCCCAGAACTAGCTGCGCCTCTTCCAGTACAGGTACAACACTGGCACATACCCAACAATGTGGAAAATTGCCCAGCTATGTCCTTTCCACAAAAAGCAGGCCAAATCCAACCCAGCCATTTCCGCCCCATCAGCCTACTCCTAATCATCAGCAAAGTGAATGGGCAATAAATGCCAGCCTTGCGGGTAACATAAGAACATAAGAAATAGGAGCAGGAGTAGGCCAATCGGCCCCTCGAGCCTGCTCCACCATTCAATAAGATCATGGCTGATCTGATCCTAACCTCAAATCTTCTATCACTCTGCATCCAACCTAACCCATGTGATCTCCCGGGAGAGGCGAAAAACCAGATAATGACCCAATGGCCAATTTGGGAGAAAAAAATCTGGGAAATTCCTCTCCGACCCATCTAGGCGATCGAAATTCTTCCAGGAGATCACTCTGTCCCTATATTTTCTACAGTACTTACCTTCTGTAAAGGCGATCTCCACCCCAGCCAGGAACAGGAATAAAACCATCTCCTGAAATCTAACAGAATTAGAACACAGTAGGAGCAGAACAAGGCTACACGGCCCCTGGGCCCACTCCACTACCCACAGGGCCATGACCATTCCGAACCTAGACTCATGTCCAATTTCCTGCCCGCTCCCCGTAAACCTTAATTCCCTTTACTTCTAGGAAACTATCTATTTCTGTTTTAAATTTATTTAATGATGTAGCTTCCACAGCTCTCTGGGGCAGCAAAAACGCTCACATCTCAAGAATTACTTTTGTTTAATATTGCTCATGAATGCTCACACTGTTGGTATGGAGGTCTTTGGCTCAAATATGCTTTCTTATCCAGCTTTAAATTACCTGGGGATCAGTGGTCAATGTTGTGTATGTACCTTTAAGAGAATAACTGGTCTTAGACTGCAGTACCGGCAGTGACCACCCCTGTATAAAAGGCCCTAGCAGGTTTCTGTATTTTCAGTCTGACGCTGCCTCCTGTTCAGTAAAGTACCTGTTAAACTGTTCTTCCGAAGTCCGTGAATTATTGAGGCACGGACTTTACAGTGGCGACGAGTAAGTTCGAACTCACCTGCAGTGTGGCATTATCTCACGGGGATCTCGCCTGAGAGGAGGGTCCTGGAAGGTCGTAGTCTGAGCAACGGGCGTCGACCGAGGGCAACCGCCCAAAGAATTCATCGGTGTTCGGAGAATTGCGGGAGAGACTGTGGTTCCAGCGAATCATGCTGGTAGCAGGTAGCGCGCTGACCCTTCCGGACTGCGGCGGGCTCAAGCTCGATCGAGCGGCTCTACAAAACGGTCCACGCAGCGTCGCCGGGAAAAGAAAACAAGAGAGGGTGGAGCGCACAGGGCACGGTCGGTGCTCAAGAACAGGACAGCGGAGAGAAACTGAACGGGGGGGAAGGAAAGCGAGATACGCCGAAGCTGCGGGTCGCCGCCATTACCCCATAGAACGCTAGGAGCAGCGTGGCAGTAAGGGGAAGAAGCAAAAGCGCGCGGGAGGCGCCATTTTATCCCGTTGGGGAAGAAGCAAAAGCGCGGGAAGTGCCATTTTATTCCATTGGGGAAGAAGCAAAAGCGCGGGAGGCGCCATTTTAAATCGCCCAAGAGGCCGAAAAGTGGCAGTATCACTGCTTTCGACAACGAGGTAGAAGACTGGACCACGTATGTGGAAAAAATTGAAGTGTACTGCAAGGCAAATGAGGTGGCCGATGGAAAGAGGGCGTCGGTATTATTAAATCTGATGGGTGCGAGTATGTACGGCCTATTGCGGAATTTAATTACCCCAGCTAAACCAATGGAGAAAAGTTTTGAGGAGATTGTTCATATCTTACAGGAACGCCTAAGCCCTACACCACTGCTGATAGCAGAAAGATTCAAGTTCCATAAAAGAAACCAGCACAAAGATGAGAACAATGCTGACTATCTTACGGAACTACGCAAGTTATCGAAGCACTGCCAGTTCGGAGCAGGACTGGCAGACACCTTACGGGATAAGTTTGTCTGCGGGCTCCAGAGTGAAGGAACCCAGAAACGACTACTTTCAAAAAAGGACCTGACGCTAGAACAGGCTTTCAGCGTGGCAGTATCCTATGAAGCAGCAGCACGGGGAGCTGCGGAAATACAACAGAAACCACAAGAATACAGCGTTAACGAAATGGCGTATGGAGCCGAAAAGTGCTATCGCTGCGGCAGAACAACCCATGAGCAGAAGGACTGCTGGTTTAAAGACAAAATATGCAGGCAATGCGGAAAAATGGGACATATAGCAAGAGTCTGCAGGTCGGGAAAGAAGACCAACACGACAAGAACTACTAAGGAACAGTACAGGAAAGTAAAGAAACTGACAGATAGTAGTTCAGAAGATCAGGAGAGTGATAAGGACTCCGGGAGCAGGAGACTAAGTTGTTTAAAGTTACACAACGTGATCGCAAAGGAAGATCACCGAAACATTTGGGTCGCCCTCATGATAGCAGGGTCCCCAGTAAAGATGGAATTGGACACAGGATCAGCCCTAACTGTCATGAATCGACGAGACTATGAGCGGCTATTCTCACACATACCCTTAAAGGACACGTCCATTGTATTGAAGACATACAAGGGGCAAAAGGTCTACCCCAGAGGAAAAATAAGGGTGCCAGTTGAATATAACGGAAAGGAAACACAGAAACTATACATGTATATACTACGAGATGGAGGACCACCATTACTGGGACGTGAATGGATCCGAAAACTACAATTGGATTGGCATCCCATTCTGGCACTAACTGTGACTGACAAAAAAGATGATGACGTCGCACCTGGACGTCTGTCACAAATTCTATCTGACGCAGAAGAAGTGTTCCAACAAGGACTTGGGACTTTAAAAGGAGTAAAGGCAACCATAAAGATTGAGGATAACGCAACCCCAAAATTTTTCACGGCCAGACCGGTGCCGTACGTGATACGCCCAGCTGTGGAAGCTGAACTGGAGAGTCTGGAGCGTTCGGGGGTGCTGTCTAAGGTGGACTGGAGTGAGTGGGCCACACCCATTGTTCCTGTAATGAAGAAAGCATTGAGCAGCACGCCTGGGGAGCAAAGGAAGGTTTGCATCTGTGGGGACTTCAAGGTGACTGTGAACCCAGTCCTGCACACAGTACAGTATCCGCTTCCACGGATAGAAGTTATTTTCGCCTCACTATCTGGAGGGAAACGTTTTACGAAGATTGACCTGGCTCAAGCGTATCTACAAATGGAGGTGGAAGAAGCATCTAGGAAATACCTCACGATAAACACTCACAAGGGCCTTGACCAGTACAATTGACTGGTATTCGGGGTAGCATCGGCCCCGGCTATTTGGCAGAGGGCAATGGAACAAGTCCTGCAAGGGATCCCGGGGACCCAGTGTTATTTGGACGACATCCTGGTTACGGGCGAAAATGACAATGAACACCTTGCAAACCTGGAACAGGTGCTCACGAGATTGCAGGAATATGGGCTACGAGCCAACCGTCCCAAATGCGAGTTCTTCAGGAGACAAATCTCGTATTGTGGCCACATGATTGATGAGGAAGGGTTGCATAAGTCGCCGGACAAGATTGAGGCTGTAGTCAAGGCTCCAGCACCGGAAAATGTGTCGCAACTGAGGTCGTTCATCGGGTTGGTGAACTACTACCATAAGTTCTTGCCGAATTTATCCACAATTCTGCACCAACTGAACGCCCTCCTTCAAACTGGTGTAACATGGAAATGGAGTGATGAGTGTAAGCGTGCCTTTCAGGAATGTAAATGCCAAATCACTTCAAAAGAAGTATTGGCCCACTACAACCCAACACTACTGATTCGGTTGGCATGTGATGCGTCACCTTACGGCATTGGAGCGGTGCTGTCACACAAATTCTGTGACGGTTCAGAGAGGCCAATAGCCTTTGCATCGCGCTCGCTAACCTCAGCCGAGCGTAACTACGCCCAGATTGACAGGGAGGCCCTCAGCCTGGTGTGGGGGGTGAAGAAGTTCAATCACTATCTGCACGGGCAGAAATTCACCCTACTGACTGATCATCAATCCCTGGTCTCAATTTTTAACCCAATGAAGGGCGTTCCGGTGATGACGGCGCAACGGCTGCAAAGATGGTCACTTTTTCTAGGGGCACATCAGTATGACATAGAGTACAAAGGTACGAAACAACATGGAAACGCTGATGGGCTGTCGCGCCTACTGTTGCCTACGGTGGAAGAAGCACCTGCAGTGGACCCTGTGGAGATATTCCATGCGACCATAGTCGAATGTTTGCCTGTTACAAACGCAAGTATTGAGAAGGAAACCCGAAATGACCCGACACTCTCTCGGGTCTATGATTTGACGGTGAAGGGATGGCCAGCATATGGCGACTCACTGTTGCCAGCATTCTCGCCAAGGAGAGAACAGCTGTCAGTGTGCCGGGGAACCTTGATGTGTGGATCCCGAGTGGTAATTCCACCCAAGTTGAGAGATAGAGTGCTCAATGAGCTTCACGAGGGTCATCTGGGAGGGGTAAAAATGAAGAGCCTAGCCAGGGCGTTTGTGTGGTGGCCGTGAATCGATAAAGAAGCCGAGGATATGACCAAGAGATGCACAGGATGCCAGAAGGTCCAAAACGCTCCACCATAGGCCCCGCTACATCCATGGGAGTGGCCCTCATCTCCATGGCAATGGGTACACATTGATTTCGCTGGTCCATTTATGGACTCATTGTTTCTAATCGCTGTGGATGCCCATTCGAAATGGCCAGAGGTCATTAAAATGTCCGCCACCACCACGGAGAAAACTATTGCCGTCCTAAGTACTATCTTCGCCAGGAATGGGTTGCCAGAACAGATTTGTTCCAACAATGGCCTACAGTTTGTGTCTGAGGATTTCCGGAGGTTCCTGAAGAATAATGGGGTGAAACATTACACATCTGCCCCATATCATCCAGCCACAAATGGATTGGCTGAGAGGTTTGTTTGGACCTTTAAAAAGGCCATAAAGGCAATGTATAATGACGATATACCACTGCAACACAAGGTGGATAACTTCCTGTTTGCTTACCGGAATGCGACACATGCAGTAACCAACCAAACTCCAGCCGTACTGTTTTTCAACCGGAGACTAAGATGTCGCTTGGATTTGCTCAAACCAAACATAAGACGAGATGTTGAGGATAAGCAGTTCCAGCACATAAATGAGAAGCCAACCAGGAGCTTCAAGATAGGGCAACCAGTCTTGGCCCGCGATTACCGAACAGAAAAATGGCAGCCAGGAACGATATGTACACAGCATGGACCACTAATGTACACAGTGGACGTTGGAGAGAGCATCGTGAGACGCCATGCTGACCAGATTCTAGAGTCACAGGAACAAGCCAAACCTATACCACAGGCATGTGCACCTGGTAATGAGCCCGAAGTACAGATTGCGTCTACCTCAGAAGCAGGGGTATTGGAAGCTGATGAAACAACCAATGACAATGAGCCAGAATTGTCTCCACCGCCAGAACAGGATACTCGAGAAAGGCGCTATCCAGTCAGGATCAGGAAGCCTCCTCAAAGACTGAACTTATAAATGACTATTTCAGTTGATGTATATATTACTGAGAAAATTGTAATTGTAATTAGTTATTATTTAGTTGTTAAATGAATGTTATGCACTGTTTATCTAAAAGGGGAGGAATTGTTGTGTATGTATCTTTAAGGGAATAACTGGTCTTAGACTGCAGTCCCGGCAGTGACCACCCCTGTATAAAAGGCCCTAGCAGGCTTCTGTAGTTTCAGTCTGACGCTGCCTCCTGTTCAGTAAAGTACCTGTTAAACTGTTCTCCCGAAGTCCGTGTATTATTGAGGTGCTATTAAGCAGGGCTTCATAAATTTCATTGCTGCTTGGAAATTATCTCCCTCACAGATCAGAGAACATGGTGAAGGAGTGCACAGTAGCAAGGCTATGACTATAGTAGGCACGGATGAGGCTGCTGCCTTGCGGGACCATGCCAGATCTGGCCCACCCAGCTCTCTCCTCCCCCTTCAAATGACACGATGTGCCAGAAAGAGGGCAGGGCCAGGCAGCCACGGCAGGATTAGATTTGGTGGCATCACATGACCCAGCACTAGGAGCTAGTAATTCATTTCAATCCCAAGAGGATCCGAGCAGCCAGCTGATTTAGTCCTGCCACTGTGGGTGCACCTAGAATAGGAGAGGTTTGAGAAGATATACCAAGCAGCAGCGCCAGAAAAAAAATCACTCGGCATCTGATCCGTGATTAGGCCTCCCGTTAGCAATGTGGAGACCCTGGCACCCCCCAGTTCCATTGCACTGTTTCAGGATGTCTATAGTATGCTCATTAATGATCCTAGCAACTGTATGAGTCTCGTTATAATCCCCCTCAGCTGGTGTTGCTTACTTTCACAAAACACAACTGAAATGGGCTTATCTCCTAGGAGCTTCCCTGCCAGACTGACTTTTCCTTCAAATAGTCCAGGTGCAGAGGAATGTCTTAAAATGAAGGAGTCATGACTACAGCCTGGGAAGCAGGCATTATCCTATGTTGCTGGTCACTGGTTCGCTAGAGTTTCATGAAGGGGAACGAATTGAAGTTCCAGAAGGCTATGGCATTATTTGCAGTGGCCCAAATAGCCACTTCTGGCCCATTCAGCCCCACCTCCAGGATATGGGCAACACCAACAAGGCAGTATTTATTTCCCATCCTTAGTTGGCCAGAGGGCATTAAGAATCAACCACATAGTGTGGGACTGGAGTCGCATCTAGGCCAGATCAGGGAGGGGTGACAAATTTTCTTCTGTGTAGCACATTAATGAACCAGATCAGATCAGATTTTATTACAATCCAGCAACTTTCATGGTTATTATTTTCTGATACTGGTCCAGAAATTACTAGATTTATTGAATTCAATTTTACAACTTGCTACGGTGGAATTTGAACTCAAAACCTCTGGATTGCTAGTCCAATACCATAAACACTGGCTACTTAAGAGGCCTCGAATAATACCCTGGATTGTGATGAATTTTGAAATGTGGAAATGTTATAGTCCCCTCTTGTTCTGCTATTGATTTGCCAATAGGTAAAGTGATGAACAAAGCATTAGTGACCTGCTCGACGTATCCGTGTACTGTGATTTATTGATGTTGCTGACGTCCCCTAAGGTAGAATTCAAGTTCAAGGGCTATAGTGACCTTGACTGCCAACAGCAGTACTATCACTCCCTCCCTGGTGAAGTAGAGCCTGCGAATTCAACTGTCCTTGCACATTCCCAGGTAGGTATGCCTGTTGCGATGATACATGGGATTTATCTAAGAAGAGAGAGCAAATAAATTGGGTTATAAAACTGGAACTGAGCAGTCCCAGCAGAGAGCTTTATGTAAGGGGAGCATATATCGAAAATACAGACACGGAAGTCAGCATGCTCCACATTATTACCCTGTGGTAAACCACTGTATTGTATATTGCCACCTCTGGGTGGCGCTGTGTATGGAGGCATGCCTCAGCTGACTCCACCCACCACTGTGTGGGTTTCGTTCAGACTTGTTCGGTCACTCACGAAGAAGCATGGTCTCTTCTTAGCTAATAAAAGCCTTATTCATCTCTTCTTTCGACTCATCATCTCTTCTTCGACTCATCACCTTTTATGAAGTAATTGATAAGCGTATCAATTTTATTAGCTAAAAGTTAAATGGCGACACCTGAGGAGCAACAACAGCAACGGATACAGCAGACATTGCTGAGAGCCCTCAGACCACCACGCCTGGACCTCGACCCTCAAGATGTGGGTGCATCAGCCAAGTTTGAACACTGGCTGAGCTGCTTTGAATCCTTCCTCGCAATCTCACAGGTTACAGAGGAGGATCACAAACTGAAAATTTTGACCGCCCAGGTGAGCCATCAAGTATATATGCTAATCCGGGACTCTAATACGTACGTGGCGGCCCTCGAGCTACTAAAAGGGCAATATACGCGCCCAGTGAACACAATTTACGCCCGACACCTCTTGGGATCCCGCAGGCAGCAACCGGGAGAATCGGTAGGGGCATTTGCACGGGCGCTACTGGCACTCTGCAGAGACTGCGATTGTAAAGCGGTAACGGCTGTGGAGCACGCGCAGGGACTCGTCTGTGATGCCTTCGTCAGGGGCCTCCAGTCAGACCACACCCGGCAGAGACTGCTAGAAAGCAAGGAACCCGACCTGAAGACGGCCATTGCCCTTGCGCTCTCGTTAGAGGAGGCCCACCGAAACCTCGAGGCATACCCCCGTAACGGCGCCGAGACATGGCAATCGAAACCGTGGGACACGGGACCGCCGCCCCCGGCACCAACCGCTGCAGCGACCCAACCGAGACAGCAGCCTCCGGTAAGAACTGCTTCGATGCCCAGTAACCAGGCCCAAAAATGCTATTTCTGTGGCCAGTTAAAACATCCCAGAGCGCACTGCCCAGCTAAGACAGCTACCTGCTCGGGCTGCGGGAAGAAAGGCCATTACGCTAACGCCTGCAAGGGGAAGCCAGCCAGCAGCGCAGCGTGCGGGCCGTGGGAGCAGCCATCTTATCCGCCATTTTGTGTACCCCCGGCCGCATGGCATCCGCCGCCATCGTATCCAACGCACTCAACCGCCATTTCGTCACCGGAACCGACCACCGTCTCGGCGGATGACTATAGTGACTCACTAAGCCACATATTGGCCTCCGTGACGCTGGATCAAGGCCACCCTCACCATCTATCCAGCTCCATGATGGATATCGCGGTAAACGGCCGCGCCACCAGTTGCCTGATCGACAGCGGGAGCACAGAGAGTTTCGTCCACCCCGACACGGTACGTAGCCACTCCCTCACGATTCTGCCAACGCACCATCGCATTTCTATGGCGTCCAAGTCCCAGTCAATGGACATCAGCGGCTACTGTGTGGTGACCCTGTCAGTAGGGGGCACTGAATATCAAAAATTTAAACTGCTAGTCCTGCCCCGTCTTTGCGCTGCCGTCCTGCTAGGGTTGGATTTTCAGTGCCACCTTAAGAGTGTCACACTAGCATACGGTGGACCCCTCCCCCCACTCACAGTCTGCAACCAACAACTTTTAAATCGCCCGCTGCAAACCACCTGCAGCCTTTCCACATTAAAAGTCCCCCCCCCTCCCCTGTTCGCTAACCTCACCCGCGACTGTAAACCCATCGCTACCAAAAGCAGGCGGTACAGTGCCGGGGACAGAGCTTTTATCAGCTCTGAGGTGGAGCGGCTCTTGAAGGAGGGCATTATCGAAGGTAGCACTAGCCCCTGGCGAGCCCAGGTTGTAGTCGTTAAAACCACTGCAAAACGCCGCATGGTAATCGACTACAGCCAAACCATAAACCGGTACACCCAGCTGGACGCGTACCCCCTCCCTCGCATATCTGATATGGTCAATCAGATTGCGCAATACAAAGTATTCTCCACCATCGACCTTAAGTCAGCGTACCACCAGCTGCCCATCCGCCATGAGGACCGCCAGTATACTGCCTTCGAGGCAAACGGCCGCCTCTACCACTTCCTTAGGGTCCCCTTCGGCGTCACCAACGGGGTTTCGGTCTTCCAAAGGGAGATGGACCGAATGGTTGACCAGAACGCGCTGCGGGCAACCTTCCCCTATTTGGATAACGTCACCATCTGCGGCCACGACCAGCAGGACCACGACGTTAATCTAGCAAATTTCCTCCGTACGGCCCAACGGCTGAACCTAACGTACAATAAGGAAAAATGTATGTTTCACACCAAGCGCCTGGCCATCCTCGGCTGCGTGGTGGAAAACGGAGTCATCGGGCCCGACCCCGACAGAATGCGCCCCCTAATGGAGCTACCCCTTCCCCACTGCCAAAAAGCACTGAAGAGATGCCTGGGGTTTTTCTCCTACTACGCCCAGTGGGTGCCCCTCTATGCAGACAAAGCCAGGCCCCTCATCAAAGCCACCTCCTTCCCCCTGACACCAGAGGCGTGTGCAGCCTTCACTCTTATCAAGAACGATATCGCGAAGGCCGCAATGCACGCGGTGGATGAGTCCATCCCCTTCCAAGTGGAGAGCGATGCCTCCGACTTCGCCCTAGCCGCGACCCTTAACCAGGCGGGCAGACCCGTGGCCTTTTTCTCAAGGACCCTCCAGGGCCCCGAGACGAGACACTCCTCCGTCGAAAAGGAGGCCCAGGCTATTGTAGAAGCGGTGCGTCACTGGAGGCATTACCTGGCCGGGAAACGATTTACCCTGCTCACTGACCAGCGTTCAGTAGCTTTTATGTTTAATAATAAGCAGAGGGGTAAAATCAAGAACGACAAGATCTTGAGGTGGAGAATCGAACTCTCCACCTACAATTATGATATCTTGTATCGGCCAGGGAAACTCAATGAGCCCCCAGATGCCCTATCACGTGGTACATGCGCCAACGCGCAGAGTGATAGGCTGCAGTCCCTCCACAATGACCTCTGCCACCCGGGGGTCACCAGGTTTTTCCATTTTATCAAATCCCGTAACCTGCCCTACTCCATCGAGGAGGTCAGGACCATGACCAAGAGCTGCCAAATCTGCGCCGAGTGCAAACCGCACTTCTATAGGCCGGACAGAGCAAGCCTGATCAAGGCCACCCGCCCCTTCGAACGCCTGAGCGTCGATTTTAAAGGGCCCCTCCCCTCCGCTGACCGCAATGTGTACTTCCTCAACATAGTTGATGAGTACTCCCGTTTCCCCTTTGCCATCCCTTGCCCAGACATGACCAGTACCACGGTCATCAAGTGTCTGAATGACATCTTCGCTCTGTTCGGGTTCCCCAGCTATATACATAGCGACAGGGGCTCATCGTTCATGAGCGACGAACTTCGGCAGTACCTGCTAACAAGAGGTATCGCCACGAGCAGGACCACCAGTTACAACCCCCGGGGGAACGGCCAGGTGGAAAGGGAGAACGCGACGGTTTGGAAGGCAGTCCTCTTAGCACTAAAATCTAAGGGCCTTCCGACCTCCCGCTGGCAGGAGGTCCTCCCTGCAGCGCTTCACTCCATTCGGTCACTGCTTTGTACTGCCACTAATGCGACCCCTCATGAGAAAATTTTCGTTTTCCCCCGGAAGTCTACATCGGGAACCTCGCTACCGGCATGGTTGACTTCTCCTGGGCCCGTCCTACTGCGGAGGCACGTGAGGACGCATAAAACGGACCCCCTGGTCGAGCGGGTGCACCTCCTGCACGCCAACCCCCAGTATGCCTGGGTGACATACCCAGACGGGCGGGAGGACACGGTCTCCATACGAGATCTCGCACCCTCGGGTACCCCTGAATTACCACCGTTATCCCCCTTACCACCGTTATCCCCCTTACCACTGTTATCCCCCACCACCCCTCCCAACCCAACCCCTGCAGACGGCATGCCAAAGCCCCAGGAATCTTCGCCAACCACCCAGACACCAGACCCGACGTCGGATGCTGCAACACCACCGCCGCCACCACGACGATCAGGACGTCAGACAAGGCCTCCTGATAGACTTAACTTGTAGTACCCTTCACCCCGCCGGACTTCACATTAAACAAGGGGTGAATGTGGTAAACCACTGTATTGTATATTGCCACCTCTGGGTGGCGCTGTGTATGGAGGCATGCCTCAGCTGACTCCACCCACCACTGTGTGGGTTTCGTTCAGACTTGTTCGGTCACTCACGAAGAAGCATGGTCTCTTCTTAGCTAATAAAAGCCTTATTCATCTCTTCTTTCGACTCATCATCTCTTCTTCGACTCATCACCTTTTATGAAGTAATTGATAAGCGTATCATACCCATCCAATAAAATAGATGGAAAATTATGCAGGGGTGCTGACTTCTGCACCCAAACTCGTGACATGCACAAAGCTCCGTAGTAATTCAAAAAATCGATCTCATGTTTTCTGCAGATGAGGCGGCTTAGGTGATCTGATTGGGGTGTTTAAAATAATAATGGAATTGACAGAGTGGAGACAGAACAATTCATCCCTCTAGTGGAAGAATCTAGAGCTAAACTGGCTGAAAGTGAATCCCTCAAAAAATTCTTCACACAAAGGAAGTGTAAATTTGAAATAAGATTCCCAAAAAAGGCCACAAATGCTGAATCAGCTGACTTGTTTACACGGGAGATAGAGCTGCATGTTTAACATAATGGCAGAGCAAGCTTGATGGGCCAAATTGGTTGCTCCTTTTCCTTTATGCACCAGTGTCTTACACAGTGAAAGTGGATTTCTTCCATGGTTACTGCTGTAACAGAGGTTTGTTAGTCCTTCAACAATAACTTCTGTGTGATTTGGGCACGAGTGGTTTATTCAACAACAAGCTTTAATATAAATATATATATTGATTCAACAGTGTTATAATACAACTGTCTTCAGATTACATTAAATGACAAGCAAGAAAATGACAAGCAGGTAATACAGCCTGGTTCCTAGACCCGGATTGATCAGATCCGACTCTCTGGGTTGCCTGTTCAGCTGAGGACTTCCAACCACCCTAAGAATTCTAACTTTCAAAAGGGGAATGTTCTATCTTTATACTATTCGGCGGACTTGTGCTGCACATATACATCTCTGTTCTTATCTTCTAGCTATTAATTATCCCATCATGCTAATTTGGCATTAACTGACTGCAAATGGGTCCTGCCATGTATTGCCGCCTATTTCCAGACCTTATCTCTTACCTTGGCTGTAGAAACAGTATGTACGTCTCAGGAATGTGTAAACCTATGTTATCAGACTACCAGCTTACTTATGGCCTTGCATGGTGCCCTCAAATACTACAAACTAGAGCAGTTTCCCATGTTAGGTATGTGGGTCTCCAAGAACCAGCTTTCTTATCTAGGTGAAGGCCATCTCTTGACTTGGGTGTTATCGTAGTTTTGGAGATTTCAGTATTCTCTGCCTTTTATCTTCTTTTTGTTCACACACAGAGGCAAGATTCCACCCCACCTTTTCTCCACATTTGCTCTCAGACTAAAATACTGGAGCAAAGCGAACTGGGATACCATGACTATTTTCTTAGATTTAAACCATTTTCATAAAATATTTTAACATTCCCTCCTTTTGAACCTCAGTGGAACCACTCTGGGTCAAGTTTCATATGGGAATTTTCACTTTTCCCCTTAACGATCTTTCTGGCCTCGACTTATATCATCCTGAGCCTACAATCAGTTAATATGACATTTACATAAGCACACATAACATATACATATTGCTGCCATGGTTCTCTTGGTCTTATTTCATTTGTTGATAATCATTCGTGAGCTCCCCTGTATCCCACACGTGGGAGAGCTCCCTGCCGACCCAGTTCCTTGGTTTGCTCTTTAATTTTGTAACGGCTCGTCTAAGCAATACATACATGATTTTGTTTGGCCAATACTACACATCATGATACAGAGAAAATCATAATACTTTGAACAGAAAGCTACATTGTACTATGTTATAAAGAAATCGTGGACTTAAAAGATTCTCCAGCTCTCTTTTTACCCCTATCCATCTTGTGGATAATTCTTGCTAAGTATTATTTCTCTCTAGCCCTGAATTATTCCAATTTTATTGTTAACTCAAAGGAACCCAGCTCTGAATTTTGAAAATCCAAATTCTATTTCCCGCTTTACTTTAATATCAATCCCTCTGATAGGTACCAGTGTGCTTACAGTTATCTGATTATTTCATTAAAAGGTTGGTTTCTCTATGGAGCATGTGTCAGTGCCTTTGTTAAAAAGTTTTCCCACTCTCGTGAGCCACATTAACCATTTCATGTTGTGCTGTTGTCAAGTAACTCAGCATATATGAGACTCATTCATCAATGCATCTTTACCATGCATTTCCGCATGCTAGCTGCCTGACACGCAACAAATCATATTTGCGCACATACACAGGTATCACAAGATCATACCACATGCTACATCAGATATAAACCATTCTTGGGCTTTTCAGGTTATCTTATTAAAAGATCAGGGGTACCTACTTAATTTTTTTTATTCGTTCATGGGATGTGGGCATCGCTGGCAAGGCCAGCATTTATTACCCATCCATAATTGCCCTTGAGAAGGTGGTGGTGAGCCACCTTCTTGAACCATTGCAGCCCATGAGGTGAAGGAACTCCCACAATGCTATTAGGGAGGGAGTTCCAGGATTTTGACCCAGCGATGATGAAGGATCGACAATATACTTCTAAGTCAGGATGGTGTGTGACTTGGAGGGGAACTTGGAGGTGGTGGTGTTCCCATGCGCCTGCTGCCCTTGTCCTTCCAGGTGGAAGAGGTCGCAGGTTTGGCAGGTGCTGCCAAAGAAGCCTTGGCGAGTTGCTGCAGAGCATCTTGTAGATGGTACACACTGCAGCCACGGTACGCCAGCGGTGGAGGGAGTGAATGTTTAAGGTGGTGGATGGGATGCCAATCAAGCAGGCTGCTTTGTCCTGGATGGTGTCGAGCTTCTTGAGTGTTGTTGGAGCTGCACTCATCCAGGCAAGTGGAGTGCATTCCATCACATTCCTAACTAATGCCTTGTAGATGATGAAAAGGCTTTGGGCAGTCAGGAGGTGATTCACTCACCGCAGAATACCCAGCCTCTGATTTGCTCTTGTAATCATAGTATTTATGTGGCTGGTCTGGTTAAGTTTCTGGTCAATGGTGACCCCCAGGATGTTGATGTTGGCGCATTTAGCAAAGGTAATCCCATTGAATGTCAAGAGGAGGTGGCTAGACTCTCTCTTGTTGGAGATGATCAATGCCTGGCACTTGTGTAGCCTGGCGAAATGGAGCAGCACAGGACACGAACTTTCGTTTTTGGGGTTTTTTATTCTGTATTAATAACTTGGGTCTAGGTTTAGGATGAAATTGTAAATACATAAAACACAGTCGACAAAATACGGCAGTGGCTTGCTGCAAAACAGAACATGAGGCAAACCACAGGTGAAGGCAGTTAATTAACTAACAATCATTATACAAAACAAAACATATCATACCATACATTCATATGTCCCGTTATCACTTGTCACCTCTTACAAGCAAACAGAAAGTATTAAACTCGTTCGAAACGTAGCCCCAAGGACTCAACAACAATTTTAACAAAGGTTAACACCAGCACATGGTGGGACAATCTACAAGCATCCCCGTGATATCGAGTGATTTGGGAAACAATATCACTTTAAAACTATGTCTGGCTGCACTAAATGCTGTTTTAGTTGTACTTTACGCAGACTAAGTTCATTTCAAAAGTCATATTCACCCCAACTCTCCTCAGAGCACACCCCCCACGCTGGATCTAGAAAATGGAGGCTGTGAAGAAAGGGGAGGTTCCTTTGGCATCACATGGCCCTTCCCATAACCCTTTTCTCCTTTTTTCAAATTCTAAAGGGGAAAATGAACCGCGCCATCTAGTGGACTTAAATATTCACTGCATTTTCCCACTTGGCTACATTCTCCCCTGCTTTAAAGTCAACGTCCTCGGTGACTTAGCACCCGTTTTTCACTTCTTTTACAGCTTCTCGAAAAAATGCAGTACCAAGACTCGATAAAACATGAGAGAACACCTCAGGACTGAGTGAGACTGCATTACAGGCTGACTGAGGCAAATGGTATGGGTTAGGGTTTACCCCAGCATTGGCTCTTTTAGTTCTGCGAGGAGCCGGAATGGGTACCTCAACCTCAGTCCCACACTCAGAAGGATCTGAATGCTCTGGCTCAGAAACAGCCTCTGATTCCTGTACATCTTGGGCGTTATCAACAGGATCATTGTTTACTTTTTCCTCCTGAGTTAACTCTGGATAGGTGACTTCCTCTACCACAACAAACTCAGTATCAGAGGGCTCTGGCAACGATTCTGTCAAAAGAGTGACAGGGGGTACGGTGACAGGGGACTTGGTTCTCGTCCGCCTAGGCTCAGGGACAGGGGTAACACATGGCCTAAGATTAACTCTATGGACCCTTTTTAAAGGACCGCCCTCTACAGGCTCAACTGCATGTGTAGTACCCTGTACCTCCACCACTCTGTACACAGTAGGACCCCAAGCATCCTGAATTTTGTTCCTACCCAAAGGCATGTGTCGTAAGTATACCAACTGACCCACCTCAATGGTTGGACAGTACACTTTGTCTTTGTTAAGTTCAATTCTTTGAGCTGATTTCTTTTCAGTGTACTCTCTTGCCCTTGCATGTGCCTCCTTCAAACGCTCTTGGTGGACAACCAACCACTCATGTTTCTTGTCTAACACTTGCTCCTGACCTAATAAAGCATCTACAGGAAGGTGTGGATGAACCCCGAAAAGCAGATAGTACGGTGAGTAGCCAGTCGTAGCATGGGGTGTTACATTGTAGGCGTACACCAACTCAGATAAGTGCTCAGGCCAGCGGCGCTTCTTTGCTGGAGGCAGTGTACGCAAAAGATCATGTAAAGATCTGTTGAATCTCTCACATTGAGCATTTCCTTCCGGGTGGTGTGGGGTAGTGCGGGTTTTCTTTACACCATAAAGCTTACACAGCTCGGCAATGATTTCACTCTCAAAATTTCGACCTCTGTCTGAATGCAATCTTTCTGGGACCCCATACTTCATGAACCACTCTTTGAGAAGGACTTTTGCCGTGGTATCAGCCTTTTGGTCCCGAGTAGGGAAGGCTTGTGTGAATTTAGTGAAAACATCGGTCACCACTAACACATTCTCACGACCATCGGAGGCCGGTTCCAGCATGGTGAAATCTACAGCAACTACTTCAAGGGGCCGGGAGGCTAGAAATGATTTCATAGGGGCATGTATCTTGGGGTGGGGCATTTTTGTCAAAACACACCTCTCGCATTTCTTGACCCACTGTTCCACATCCCCATACATCCCAACCCAAAAACATCTGTCTCAAAAGGTTCTGTGTGCGCTCTATTCCCTGATGGCCCATACGATCATGCACACCTTCAAGCACGACTTCTTTCAAACAAGAGGGCAGTAGTAGCTGGTGACACTCACCAACATGGACATCCTCGATTACACGGTACAACAAACCATCTTGCTCACAAATACGGGGCCATTGCTTTAACGTGGATAATACTAGCTTGGATAACTGCGACCTCTCCTTGTAAGTTGGCCTTCGCTGCTCACCCCAAAACTTCCTAAACACGCTGAGGGTGGGGTCTGTGTCTTGAAACTTACGTAGTTCCTCTTTAGAGTAACCGGGAAGTGTTGGTGTGTTACCCTGCAACTCACTACGCTCAGTACTTTCTTCTGCGTCCGAAACACGGATCTGTCTGACTTTACAGCACTTGACTCCTGCTGTCCCTAAGTCTGGTCCTAGAGCTGTTCCCTTGTGAGTGACATTACATATGGCCACACAACCATCATAGTCTGCATCCCCACTGTCTGACTCGGGCTCCCCTGCTAACGGCTGCCTAGAGAGGGCATCTGCTGCTGCATTACAGCGGCCTGGGCGGTACTTGATGTCAAAGTCAAAAACAGCTAACTGAGCCACCCATCTTTGCTCAACAGCACCTAACTTAGCTGTAGAAAGGTGACACAGGGGGTTGTTATCTGTTATGACAGTGAACTTGGAACCTAGAAGGTAACCTCGAAATTTCTCTGGAACAGCCCATTTGAGGGCGAGGAGCTCTAGTTTCATACTGCTGTAGTTTCTGTCATTTCTTTCAGCATTACGGAGCCTCCTACTGGCATATGCTATCACTCTCTTCCTATCTCCCTGCTGCTGGTGGAGGATGGCACCTAATCCTAGGTTACTGGCATCCGTCTCTACAATAAAAGGCTGAGTGAAATCTGCGTAACCTAACACTGGAGCACTGATCAGCTTTTCTTTCAGCTGTTCGAAAGCAGCTTGGCACGCAGCTGTCCATGAACCTTCAAACAACCGTTTTGCTTTTGCTGGGCTGTCTTCCCTAAGGCATGCATTGACTACGTCATGGAGAGGGCCAGCTCGTTTAGAAAAATCCTCAATGAACCTCCTGTAATAACTACAGAAACCAAGAAATGACCTCAGATCTTTGACTGTACTGGGGACCGGCCACTTCTTTACGGCGGCAATTTTCTCTGGATCTGTCCCTATACCCTCCCCTGAAATTTGATGCCCAAGGAACCTGACTTCCTGCTGCAGGAAGTGACACTTTTCAAGCTTTACTTTCAACCCTGTCTCTTTCAGTCGTCTTAGAGCTGTCTCAAGCCTCTCTAAATGGTCCGGGAAGGTCTGAGAGAACACAAGGATGTCATCTAAATACACTAATAGGATGTGGAACACTAAGTCGCTCATAGTCGCTTGCATAAGTCGTTGAAAAGTCGCAGGTCCATTACAGACACCAAAAGGCATTCTGAGGTACTCAAAAAGGCCAAAAGGAGTTGTAAAAGCAGTCTTAGGCCTGTCACTTTCACGAACAGCAACCTGGTGGTACCCACTTGCAAGATCAATGGTCGAGAAGAACTTTGCACCATGAAGGGCATCAAAACTCTCGTCAATGCGGGGCAAAGGAAATGCGTCACGTCTGGTTTTTGAGTTTAGTTTCCTAAAGTCAACACATAGTCGTATGTCTCCATCAGTCTTACGAACTACCACTATGGGTGAAGCGTATGAACTATTGCTCTCCTGGATGACACGCTTTCTTAAAAGCTTAGTGATGTGGTCCCTCACCTCTTTGTACAGTGTAGGTGGGATACGACGGTATGGCTCTGTAACTGGTGCGTCATCTACCAAGTAAATCTCATGCTCAACTTTATCAGTGTAGCCTAGGTCCTCATCCTTAAAAGCAAATACTTCCGAATACCTGGCTAAAAGTGCACCTAACTCTGCTTGTTGGCCCTGTGTGCCACCTATGTGTAGTTTGTCCAAAAGCAACTGAATGTCTTGGTCTGTCATCTGTCCTTCTTTTCTGCCAACAGTTACTTCCTCTGTGTCAGCGGAGATGCGTTGAAATCGCACCTCACAGGAGTCCTTGTCTACACACTCTGCCTGAGTCGGAATACCAAGCCTGGTCCTGGGGCTTAACCACACATCCTCCTCAGAGAAATTTACCACCTGCACTGGAAATAAATGTCCCTTTGATTCAACTAGAGTGGGGACAACTACCAGGCCACCTGGCAATGGTGTGTTACCTGGCTCCAACAGCATTTTAGTGCTGCCACCTGACTGAGTTTTAAGTCCCTTTACATAGACTGTAGCTATGGAAGACGCAGGCACATGTACAGCACCCCTACCAGCTACACGGACAGAAGATGACTTTGGAGTGATGTTACACTGTTGTACTTGCTGAAATGCTTCCCTCCAATCTGAATCCAACTTTCCCCCTAGAGTAGTGTCAAACTCAGCATGAACTAGTTGTCTGCATCGGCTGATGATGTTCATACCAATAAGACCTGGTGCTGCAGGCTGTGACTGCTGATGCTCTTTGACTACCAGGAAACCACATTCGGGTAAGGTTATGCCCATAGTTTCAACGTCTAACTCAAGGTAGCCCAAGTAGGGAATGTCCAACCCGTTGGCGGCAGTGATCTTAAGCCACCCGGTTGTAGGCAGCATATCCTCATCCCTCCCAAGTAAGTGCTCTCTGAAAAAAACTTCAGTAATAGTGCTGACTTGGCTCCCGGTATCCAGTAAACAGTTAGCAGTAACCCCCCCAATCTTGAGATCTACTACTGGACATTTACCTACTGCACGGTCAAGAAATCTGTCACGAATACCAGTACTGTTCTGAGAGCCTGCAGGTTTTCCTCGCATTGCCCGGCTCATGGCAATCGAGGGAGTTAGTTTTCCTGCACCCCAGCCAGCATTGGTGGATGTGTTTGCTACCTCGTGCTTCTGAGGACACTGTTTGGCAATGTGCCCCGCCCCGTTGCACTTAAAGCAAATAGGCTGACCTTCATCAGTGAACTTTGGCTTGGCTCTAGGTTTCCCAACCTTGTCATTACCTGTGTTTTCCTTCTGTAGAGCAAGACCCCGTACTGCCTCTGTTAGTTCCCCGATAGCTTTACCCTGTTCCGCCACCACTTTAAGAACATCCTGTAAAGTGACAGCCTGGCTGCCTGGTACCCCAATGGCAGAACACTGAAGATCCCTCCCCGTACTGTCACACACTACATTCTTGCTCTTTGCAACTTTAGTGCTACAAGGCTGGTCTTCTAAGGACCATAAGATAGCTTCCTCACGTACATCGAACAGGGTAGACTGGGGGTTGTCTCGTACAAACTTGCGCAACTCTCTCCGGAGTGAGGGATCTCTAACACCATCAACAAATCTGTTTCTGACAACCCGTTTTGTGTCCGGCACAGCATCAGGTGATTGCTTTACCAAAGTTCTAATAATCTGAGAGAGTGCATGTGAGTATTCTTGGAAACCTTCACCCTCTTCTTGCTTGCGTCCATAGAAAGTTTCTAACAGCTGGGACTCACTGCGTTTTTCGGTGAAAGCCCCCCTTAGGTAACTGAACAGGTCACTGGGCTGCTTAGACTCTCCACCCAACCGTAACCTAATTTCCTGTAGGGCTGCCCCCCTCAACAAAGATCGAATGAAATCTACCTGCTCTGCAGGAGTCTGATCTCTAGCTCGTAGTACACTTTCAACCTCTTCAATGAACTCATCAACTGAACGACTATCTTTAGATACCTCACCACTGAATGGTTGGACCTGACGCTCTCTGGGTACATACACATATGACTTGGTTGCCCCATTACCTAGAGTGGCAATAATTGCCATTGCTTGGTCATGGTTTTTTTTCAACTCTGAAATCTGTGCCTTGAGTTGATCTATCTGGTTGCCCTCACCCACACTCGAGGTATTGTCCTCACCATCCGAATTGTGAGCTCCACCCGCCTCCTCAGGAGGGTCTAACATTTTGACTCAGTTCACAAGTCCCTGACAGTCACTGAATGGGATGGCCGCTGTGACGATTCTTCTCCAATGGTGTCCCTCCTCGGTGCCTTGATGGGTCCCCTCCCAGATTGGTCCTGGCGCCCTCTGGATCCCGTCTGTCTGGTCTGGTCCTCCTTAGCAACCCCAGGCAGCACTCTCCGTCCGTCTCCAGGTCCACTTGGCACCACACCGCTCTTCCCCCACTGCCGTATTTTATGTAACTTTCCCAAACCTGAGAAACTCCAAGCTAACAGACCCCACTCCTGGTACCAAAATGAGTAGCCTGGCGAAATGGAGCAGCACAGGACACGAACTTTCGTTTTTGGGGTTTTTTATTCTGTATTAATAACTTGGGTCTAGGTTTAGGATGAAATTGTAAATACATAAAACACAGTCGACAAAATACGGCAGTGGCTTGCTGCAAAACAGAACATGAGGCAAACCACAGGTGAAGGCAGTTAATTAACTAACAATCATTATACAAAACAAAACATATCATACCATACATTCGTATGTCCCGTTATCACTTGTCACCTCTTACAAGCAAACAGAAAGTATTAAACTCGTTCGAAACGTAGCCCCAAGGACTCAACAACAATTTTAACAAAGGTTAACACCAGCACATGGTGGGACAATCTACAAGCATCCCCGTGATATCGAGTGATTTGGGAAACAATATCACTTTAAAACTATGTCTGGCTGCACTAAATGCTGTTTTAGTTGTACTTTACGCAGACTAAGTTCATTTCAAAAGTCATATTCACCCCAACTCTCCTCAGAGCACACCCCCCACGCTGGATCTAGAAAATGGAGGCTGTGAAGAAAGGGGAGGTTCCTTTGGCATCACATGGCCCTTCCCATAACCCTTTTCTCCTTTTTTCAAATTCTAAAGGGGAAAATGAACCGCGCCATCTAGTGGACTTAAATATTCACTGCATTTTCCCACTTGGCTACACTTGTGTGGTGCAAATGTTACTTGCCACTTATCAGTCCAAGCCTGAATGTTGTCCAGGTCTTGATGCATGTGGGCGAGGACTGCTTCATTATCTGAGGAGTTACGAATGGAAATGAACTCTGTGCAATCATCAGCGAACATTCCCACTTCTCACCTTATGATGGAGGGTAGGTCATTGATCAAGCAGTTAAAGATGGTTGGGCCTAGGACACTGTCCTGAGGCACTCCTGCAGCGATGTCTTGGGGCTGAGATGATTGGCCTCCAACAACCACAACCATCTTTGTTTGTGCTAGGTATGATTCCAGCCAGTGGAGAGTTTTCCCCCTGATTCCCATTGACTACAGTTTTACTAGGGCTCCTTGATGCCACACTCGGTCAAATTTTGCCTTGATGTCAAGGGCAGTCACTCTCACCTCACCTCTGGAATTCAACTCTTTCGTACATATTTGGACCAAGACTGTAATGAGGTCTGGAGCCAGGTGGTCCTGGCGGAACCTAAACTGAGCATTGATGAGCAGGTTATTGGTGAGTAAGTGACACTTGATAGCACTGTCGACGACACCTTCCAGTACTCTGCTGATGATTGAGAGTAGACTGATGGGGCGATAATTGGCCTGAGTGGATTTGTCCTGCTTTTTGTGGACAGGACATACCTGGACAATTGTCCACTTTGTCGGATAGATGCCATTGTTGTAGTTGTACTGGAACAGCTTGGCTAGAGGCACAAGTCTTCAGCACGGCAGCTGGGATGTTGTTGGGGCCCATAGCCTTTGCTGCATCCAGTGCGTTCAGCCATTTCTTGATATCACATGGAGTGAATCAAATTGGCTGAAGACTGGCTTCTGTGATGGTGTGGACCTCAGGAGGAGGACGAGTTGGATCACCTACTTGACACTTCTGGCTGAAGATGTTGCAAACGCTTCAGCCTTGACTTTTGCACTCATGTGCTGGGCTCCGCCATCATTGAGGATGGGGATGTTCATGGAGCCTCATCTTCCCGTTAGTTGTTTAATTGTGTGAGATTATAGCTAATTTCCTTATTAATTAACTCATTGATTTGCTTATTAATACTTACTTTATATAAACACACATATATGTAATCATAATTAGCTCACAAAGCAAAGTAACCAATCATAACCAGCTTAGCAGCAAGGGTAGATGTGAAAATTATGCTAAGTTGACTGACTTTAATAAAAAAATACATATGTCTTATCAGCATAGACAATAGAGTCTTCAAATTGAACAGTATAGTGAGGTCTTGGAAATGAAAGTTTGGAAATCACAAGGCACAGATGGCCTGCTATCTGTACAGCAGCAGAACCAGACAGATAAGGAAGGGTGCTTGCGCAGAACTTAAAAAAAAACACACTAATGCTTTATGCTTTGTTTTAAAAAATAATTTATTTACTGTTGGAACCAAACAAGAATGAACCTGGGTAAGGTCAGTGTAGTGTATGTACCCGTCTACCTTTAAGAGAACTATTGTATGTAACCGTCCACCTTTAAGAGAACTACTTTAGGTGTTGCACTACTTTGTTGGCTTCTGTATACTGTAATACCGACGGTGACCACACCGGTACATAAGTGCTGTGTCAGGAAGTATTGAGCAGATTCGCCCTGACCTTCGAATAGTAAAGTCCTGTTTTAAGTTACTCTTGGAGTCTGTGTATTAATTAACTAAACAACCCACAGACTTTACAGTGACGACGAGTCCGATCGTACCTTGCGGCAACAATAATTCCGAAGCAGTTAACGAGCGTCGAGAAGAGGCAACCGCCCTCGTCATTCTGCTGGGAGAAAACTCGAGTCTGCAGAGCTGGAAAGGAGGAAGAATTCAGAGACAAAGACTTCCATCAGCAACAGGCACTGACTGTCCCTTCTGCCACGGTGAGGAGTGAGCCGATCAGCACGAGAAGCAAGGCGGCCACGGTGACTGTGAGTAAGGGAAAAGTAAAAAGAATAACCGGAGGATAAGGGCGGTGCACTCGACCACGGTCGAGGGGGAAAGGAGCCGGACAGAAGTCGGGCCCAGAGGCGCTGAGACTGGGGCAGCGTGGAGCAAGGAAGCCGCGGTACAGATAGGCTGGGGACGCAACGGCGTCGTGAGACAGCTAGACCGCGACCGGCGAAAAAGGCCGGGCAGCGACCGAAGCCACGAAGCGCTGCGACCGGGAGCGTAGGCGCGGGAAGATATAAAAACTCAGCCGCAGCCGGGGAGGGAAGCACCGGACTGCGAGAGGGCTGGGAGGCGCGATTGGGAGCCGAGCGAGCGGGAGAGGCAGAGCCGACCAAGGGAGACTGAGCGAGAGCCAGTCCAGCGGCAGAAACTATTCGCCGTCAACGGGGTGTACCCAGCGCCGGTAGAGCCGAGCGAGCGGGAGAGAGACAGAGCCCGAGCAAGGGGAACTGAGCGAGAGCCAGCCCAGCGGCTGAAACTGTTCGCCGTCAACGGGGTGTACCCAGCGCCGGTTGCCCTGCCGAGAAAAGGGAAAGCACTGAAGCCGACGCGCAGGCTGTGAACCTGAAAGCCAGCGGCCGTCGCCCGTGGGAAAAGTGTACCCCTCCCGCCAGGGGAAGAAACGCGGGAAGCCGCCATTAGGCGGAGAAGAAGACAGAAGCGGGGAACCGCCATTGAAGTGGGCGGGGAGAGAAGATAAGCGCGGGAAACCGCCATTTTCGCGGGAACCGCCATCTTGGAAAAAAAAAAATTTAAAGAAATAATTCGTGGTGTTATCAGGAAGAGAGGAAGATGCCTAAGCGTGGTAACATCAACGATTTTAATTCCGAGGTAGAAGACTGGGCCACGTATGTGGAACGCATTGAGATCTATTGTGAGGCCAATAAAATAGAAGAAGATGACAAAGCTATAACCTTGCTAAACTCGATGGGCGCGAAGACATGCGAGCTCTTGAAGCATCTACTAGCACCAGCTAAACCGGCGGATCAGACTTTCGATGAGATTGTGACTGTTCTGAAGGATCACTTGAACCCCACACCGTTGATGTTGGCGGAACGATTCAAATTCTATGCGAGAACGCAAAGGAAAGACGAAAGCAACGCAGAATACTTGGTTGAACTGCGTAGACTAGCGAAACACTGCCAGTTTGGAGGGAATCTGACAGAGGCGCTGCGAGACAAATTCATGTGCGGAATGTCGAAGGAAGAAACACAAAAACGACTGCTCGAAGAGAACGATCTTACACTTGAGAAGGCTGTCCTTATTGCTGCATCGAACGAAGCCGCAGCGAAAGGAACGGCGGAAATGCAGCTAAAGGCAGCGGCACTCAGGGTGCAGCAAATTACTTCGGGTACAACGAAATGCTATCGTTGTGGGAAGACAACACACGACCAGAACCAATGCTGGTTTAAAAACCAGGAATGTAGGAAATGTGGCAAGCTCGGTCACATAGCTAAGGTATGCCGGTCAGGGAAGAAGACCAACAATAATGAGTCACCACAAAAGAGGTACAGAAAGGTACATGAGGTGACTAGGAAGAGTCCGGAAGAACAGAATTCGGACTCACACTCCAACTGCAAGGAACTGGATAGTCTGAGAATTCACAATGTGAGTAATGAAGCTGACCGACAAGCTATCTGGATCACACTACAGATTGCAAAAGTCCAAGTGAAAATGGAAGTGGACACCGGATCGGCGTTGACGGTCATGAATAAGCATGATTATAAAAAGTTATTCAAGCATATTCCCCTACGGGATACGGAACTAGTATTGAAGACATACACGGGGCACAAAGTATACCCCATCGGAAAGATAGAAGTCAAGGTGAGATACAAGGACAAAGAGCACCAAAGGATGGACCTGTATGTGTTGCCTGAGGGAGGTCCACCACTTCTGGGACGGGAGTGGATCAGGAAAATAAAGATAGACTGGCATTCACTAAACACCATGACGGTAGATTCCGGAAAGGAAGATGTCAAACCTGAACGGTTGTCCAGAATATTAGACGAAGCTAAAGAGGTATTCCAGCAAGGACTGGGAACACTGCGAGGAATTAAAGCAAAGGTTAAGATTGCAGAACATGCAAGCCCAACATTTTTCAAAGCCAGATCGGTACCTTACGCGATACGACCTGCTGTGGAGGCAGAACTGGAAGAACTTGAACGATCAGGGGTACTGTCAAAAGTGGACTGGAGTGAGTGGGCCACGCCCATTGTTCCCGTCATGAAGTCTTCACCAAGTAACAAGCCAGGGGGACCGGGGAAGGTTCGCATCTGCGGAGACTTCAAGATCACAGTGAATCCGGTGCTTCACACGGTACAATACCTGCTTCCACGGATTGAAGATATCTTTGCTTCGTTGGCTGGAGGGAAACACTTCACCAAGATAGACCCGGCACAGGCATACTTACAAATGGAAGTCGAGGAAGAGTCGTGTCAGTACCTCACCATCAACACACACAGAGGCTTGTATCGTTATAATAGACTGGTTTTTGGGGTAGCTTCGGCTCCAGCAATTTGGCAGAGGGCCATGGAGCAGGTATTACAAGGAATTCCAAGCACGCAGTGTTACTTAGACGATATCCTGATTACGGGAGAAGACGAGGAAGAACACCTCACAAATTTGAAACTGGTGCTCACTAGGTTGAAGGAATATGGCCTTCGAGTTAATCGCAAGAAATGTGAGTTCTTCCAAAAACGGATCTCGTACTGCAGTCATGTCATTGACCGAGAGGGGCTGCACAAGTCACCTGACAAGATAGAAGCTGTCGTGAAGGCCCCCGCTCCGGAAAACGTATCACAGTTAAGATCATTCCTGGGGTTGATTAATTATTATCACAAGTTTCTGCCGAATCTATCCACAGTGCTGCATCCGCTGAATGCTCTGTTGCGGAAAGAAGTACCATGGAAGTGGAGTGAGGAATGTAAAAAGGCCTTTCGCAGAAGCAAGGCGTTGATTACCTCTGAAGAAGTGTTGGCTCATTTCAACCCAACGTTACCTCTTCGTCTAGCTTGTGATGCTTCCCCCTATGGAATTGGAGCAGTACTTTCACACAAGTTACCAAATGGCTCGGAAAGGCCAGTGGCATTCGCGTCCCGATCATTGACCTCCGCGGAGCGAAATTATGCTCAAATAGATAGGGAGGCCCTCAGCCTTGTGTGGGGCGTAAGGAAATTCAATCATTATCTGCAGGGCAAGAAGTTCACATTACTGACAGACCACCAGCCGTTGGTGTCCATATTCAACCCTAACAAGGCCGTTTCCACCATGACAGCGCAAAGGTTACAGAGGTGGTCCATGTTACTTGGGGCACACCAATATGACATCGAATACAAAAGGTCCAAACAGCATGGAAATGCTGATGGGTTATCGCGCTTGCCATTGCCGATAGTAGAAGAAGCGACTACAGTGGACCCGGTAGAGATGTTCCACTCATCCATAGTGGAATGTCTACCAGTAACAAATTCGATGATCGAAAACGAAACAAGAAATGACCCAACTCTCTCACGAGTCTATGATTTAACGGTGGAGGGATGGCCAGCACAGGGCGAACAAACGCTGCCAGCATTTTCGCAGAGAAAAGAACAGCTGTCAGTGTGTCGAGGAACCCTGATGTGTGGATCTAGAGTGGTGATTCCACCCAAACTTCAACAGAAGGTGTTAAAGGAGCTGCACGAGGGACATCTGGGTGGAGTGAAAATGAAGAACCTAGCAAGAACGTTTGTGTGGTGGCCAGGCATTGATGGGGACATCGAAGAAATCACTAAGAGCTGTCTAGGATGCCAGAAGGTCCAAAACGCGCCACCACAGGCTCCTCTGCATCCATGGGAGTGGCCCTCATCTCCTTGGCAAAGGGTACATATCGACTTTGCTGGTCCATTTATGGACTCAATGTTTCTAATAGCGGTGGATGCACACTCCAAGTGGCCGGAGGTAATAAAGATGTCCACCACCACCACGGAAAAAACCATCACAGTGTTAAGGACCATGTTTGCTAGGAATGGGCTGCCGGAACAGATCTGTTCTGATAATGGACCGCAATTTGTGTCCGAAGAATTCAAGAAATTCTTAAAGAGCAATGGGGTTAAGCACTACACGTCAGCCCCATACCATCCCGCCTCCAATGGATTGGCTGAAAGGTTTGTCCAGACCTTCAAGAAGGCCATAAAGGCCATGGGTAATGAAGCCATTAACTTACAACATAAGGTGGATAGCTTCTTGTTGGCGTACAGGAATGCAACACATGCGGTCACAAATCAAACTCCCGCCATGTTGTTTTTTAATAGACGACTAAGATGCCGGCTGGATTTGCTTAAGCCAAACGTCAGAAGGGACGTAGAGAACCGGCAATTCCAGGGCATGAATGAAAGGCCAACTAGATCTTTTCAGATAGGTCAACAAGTTTTGGCCCGGGACTACCGTACCGAGAAATGGCAGCCTGGAACTATCGGAAAAAGGCTAGGGCCGTTGATGTATACGGTGGACATTGGGGACAGTATAATAAGGCGCCATGTTGACCAGATCATAGGGTCAGCCACAAATGGCCAACCTACTCCACCACCTTACACGGTTAATGTTGAGACAGAGATACCCAGAACACCTACCTCCGATCTGGTAATACTGGAATCAGATGAACCTGACACTGTCCTTCAAGCCGAATCGACCTTGCCAGAAGCACCTACTGCCCCGCCGGAAGTTACGACACCACCGAGGCGTTATCCGGACAGAGTCCGGAAACCTCCAGAGAGACTGAATCTGTGAACTGTCTTGCATAAAGTTGTATATATGTTATAATGTATGTTTAATGGGGAATCAGTATGTTGTAAGCTAAAAAGGGAGGATTGTAGTGTATGTACCCGTCTACCTTTAAGAGAACTATTGTATGTAACCGTCCACCTTTAAGAGAACTACTTTAGGTGTTGCACTACTTTGTTGGCTTCTGTATACTGTAATACCGACGGTGACCACACCGGTATATAAGTGCTGTGTCAGGAAGTATTGAGCAGATTCGCCCTGACCTTCGAATAGTAAAGTCCTGTTTTAAGTTACTCTTGGAGTCTGTGTATTAATTAACTAAACAACCCACAGACTTTACAGTCAGGTGACACAGGAGACCCTATGGAAAGAAAGCAGAAGGTTAAGTGTAAGTCAGTGATTGATTGGTTCAGTAAGATTTTAAATGGAAAGAAAAGGTATTAAACGAGATCTCAGGAAGGGTCAATTGTAAAAGACTGGGACCTGGCACCTAGAGGCGAGAATAGCGGACTCAGGGGATCGTGCCAGAGGGTGCAGACAACTCCTACCGCGACTTTTACCCAAGGCATAACTGGGTAGTATGAGTATGCTTTATGCATTGTTACCGCTGCTTAAGACACAGTAAGGTATGTTAATTCTTGATTGTACTGAATAAAATCAAGCAATAAAGTTTTAATCTCTACTACCAATTTGCGTCAACATCAAATCTTTTGGAATCAAAGATCTCACAAAGAGAATCTTACAATTATCCACCGCCATTCACAATGGGATGTGGCAGGACTGCAGAGCTTTGATCTAATCCGTTGGCAGTGGGATCGCTTAGCTCTGTCTATAGCATGCTGCTTCCGCATGCATGTAGTCCTGTGTTGTAGCTTCACCAGGTTGTAGCTTCACCAATTTTAGGTATGCCTGGTGCTGCTCCTGGCATGCTCTTGTACACTCCTCATTGAACCAGGGCTGGTCCCCTGGCTTGATGGTAATGGTAGAGTGAGGGCTATGCCAGGCCAAGAGGTTACAGATTGTAGTGGTATACAATTCATCTGCTGCTGATGGCCCACAACGCCTCATGGATGCCCAGTTTTGAACTGCTAGATCTGTAATGAATCTATCCCATTTAGCACGGTAGTAGTGCCACACAACATGTTGGAGGGTGTCCTCAGTGTGAAGACGGGATTTCATTATCTCTTGTGTCCCCAAGGATTTAGCCTTGGCCCCCTCTTATTTCTCATCTGCATGCTGCCCCTCGGCGACATCATCTAAAAACACAGCGTCAGTTTCCACATGTATGCTGATGTCTCCCAGCTTTACCTCGCCACCAAGAGCAGGTCACAGGCTAGGTATTCTGCGGCGAGTGTCTCATCTCCTGACTCCCCAAAGCCTTTCCACCATCTACAAGTCACAAGTAAGGAGTGTGATGGAATACTCTCCACTTGCCTGGATGAATGCAGCTCCAAAAACACTCAAGAAGCTCGACACCATCCAGGACAAAGCAGCCCGCTTGATTGGTACCCCATCCACCACCTTAAACATTCACTCCCTCCACCACCAGCGTACCGTGGCTGCAGTGTGTACCATCTACAAGATGCACTGCAGCAACTCGTCAAGGCTTCTTTGGCAGCACCTCCCAAACCCGCAACCTCTTCCACCTAGAAGGACAAAGGCAGCAGGCGCATGGGAACACCACCACCTCCAAGTTCCCCTCCAAGTCACACACCATCCTGACTTAGAAGTATATCGCTGATCCTTCATCGTCGCTGGGTCAAAATCCTGGAACTCCCTACCTAACAGCACTGTGGGAGTACCTTCACCACACGGACTGCAGTGGTTCAAGAAGGCGGCTCACCACCACCTTCTCAAGGGCAACTAGGGATGGGCAATAAGTGCTGGCATTGCCAGCGACGCCCTGATCCCATAAATGAATTTTTAAAAAATTCTCTTGACCCCTCCACTGTCTCTAATTTGTCAGATTGCTTGTCTGACACCCAGTTCCGAATGAGCAGAAATTTCCTCCAACTAAATATTGGGAAGACCAAAGCCATTGTCTTAATATAGAATACTATATTGTTAACCTATCTCTTATGTTCATTAATAAATAGACATTCTTATTATGAACACAGCTAGCTTTTGCTAGACACTTTTATTGAGCACATGTGGACTAGGTACAGTATCTGTAGAGGCATCCATCTTGACTGCTGCCTTGTGGGTAGCCTAGTGCCTCATGGGTAATGTAGTCTTAATATACATACAGCTGGGTAGTGTAGTCTTATATACAGCTCTACACAGCTCTACGGCTCCACCTAGTGTCCACTATAGAATGACATGTTATTGATCATTACATCCCCCTTTCTTTGAGGTTTAACAAAATCAATATCAATCAACTTTCAAGAAAACAATAAAGATAATATCAGTAACACTTTTGTTAGTGCTCTATAAACATAAACATTTTCAAAACAGTCAACACATTTTCAAAGCTTTACATTGTACTCAAAGATTAAGTCTATTAGGCTTTTTTACTTCACGTGTGGATCTTCTCAACACGGGTAAGTCTGATGTGTCTTCATGAGATTGTTCTGGCGGTGAATGACAAGATGCAGTTGCGGCATTGTCATCAATCTGGTCTTGAATAGTCTCTTGTGTTTTTAGGAGGGAACGGCGGTTCCTCCTGAGAATCTGTCCTTCCTCAGTTCTAACAGTGTATGACCTTGGTCCTACTTCCTCAAGAACTGTAGCTTTCCTGTTCCATGCATCTGGATCCTCAATCCTGACAACATCATCCCTTGTCAATGGTTTTAGAGTTTTGGATGACTTGTCATAGCATGATTTCTGTTTCAGCTTTAACAGTTGAAGTCTCTGTCTCAGTTCCTCACTTTGCTGTTCTTTTGCACAGCAGGGTAGCGTGGTGCACAACTTGCGACCCATTAGTAGTTCAGCAGGTGAAGAACCACAGTCTAAAGGTGAGGCTCGGTAGCTCAGCAGGGCGAGATAAGGATCAGACTTGCTTTCTGTCACTTTCTTCAGTAGCTGCTTGAGAACTTGAACACCTTTCTCTGCCTTACCATTTGACTGAGCATACAAAGGACTGGATGTGGTGTGCTGAAAGTCATAATGTGCTGCAAACTGTTGCCACTCCTTACAGTTGAAGCACGGACCATTGTCGCTAACGGCAATCCTGGGAATTCCATGTCTGGCGAAGATGGATTTCACATGCATTATGACACTGCTTGCTGTGGTGCTTGAGAGCAGCACCATCTCAGGATAGTTAGAATAGTAGTCAATCACTATTAGATAGTCTTTACCATTTAAATGAAAAAGGTCCTTACCAACCTTTTGCCATGGTGCTGTTGGTATGTCAGCTACTATCATTGGTTCCTTTGCTTGTTTGTTTTGGTGTTTCGGACATGTCTCACATTTGCCTATCATGTTCTCAATGTCCTTATTTATGCCAGGCCAATAAACAGTGTCTCTTGCTCTCCTTTTGCATTTTTCAATTCCGAGGTGTCCCTCATGAATCCTTTTGAGCATGTCTTGACGTAGAGCCTGTGGAATGACTATTCTGTTCTGTTTTAGTAATAGTCCACTTGCGACACTCAATTCTGACCTTATGTGAAAATATTTTGGACAGGAACCTTTTGGCCAACCATGATGAATGTTCTCTATTACTGTTTGTAATACTGTATCTTTTACTGTTTCTTCTGCTATTTGCTTTGATTTTGTGTCTGACACGGGCAGCGCAGCAGTGACCATACTCACATGAACATCCACGTCTTCTTCAGTAGAGCTCACATGACTCATTGTGGGTGCTCGGGATAGTGCATCTGCTAACACTATGTATTTGCCTGGTGTGTAGATCAGTTCAAAGTCATATCTTTGCAGCTTCATCATGAGTCGTTGAATCCTTGGAGACATCTCATTCAGATTTTTTTTTATGATGGCAACCAGTGGGCTGTGGTCTGTCTCAACTGTGAAGGTGGGAAGTCCATAAATGTAGCCATGAAACTTTTCTAGTCCAACTACCAAGCCTAGACATTCCTTTTCAATCTGGGCGTATCGACACTCAGTATCAGTCATAGACCTGGAGGCATAGGCAACAGGCTTCCAATCTTCACCCTCTGCTTGTAGCAAGACCGCACCTAGGCCATCTTTTGATGCATCCGTTGACACTTTGATTCTTTTTGTTGGGTCAAAGAAGGTGAGTACAGGTGTGGTTGTCAGCACTGTTTTGAGGTTTATCCACTCTTGCTCATGTCTTTCTGTCCATGCGAACTCATTTGTTTTATGTAGCAGGTCTCGCAGACAGGCTGTCTTGGCTGGCAAGTTAGGAATGAACTTTCCAATGAAGTTTATCATCCCCATGATGCGTAGCGCTCCTTTTTTGTCAGTGGGTCGGGGCATTTTGAGTATGGCGTTTACTTTTTCCATATCTAGCTCTATTCCTTTACCAGATAGATTATCTCCTAGGAAAGTGACTTCCTGGACGCCAAACTGACACTTGGCTTTGTTGAGCTTCAGTCCATTCCGGCGTATGCTCTGTAGCACTTTAGTCAGTCTCTCATTGTGTTCTTTCAGTGTGGAGCCCCAGATGATGATGTCATCAACATAGATCCGAACTCCTTCCAGACCTTCAGTTATGTGTTCCATCGCTCTATGAAAGATTTCAGATGCAGATATTATCCCGAAAGGTATTCTGAGGAAACAATACCTGCCAAATGGTGTGTTGAAGGTACAGTATATGGTGCCATCTTCATCCAGTTTTAGTTGCCAAAATCCTTGTGAGGCATCGAGCTTTGTAAAGTATCTGGCACCTGACATTTCACTGGTGATTTCTTCTCGCTTGGGAATCTGGTAGTGTTCACGTTTTATGTTTGCATTTAAGTCCTTTGGATCCATGCATATTCTTAGATCATTGTTCTTTTTCTTTACATATACCATGGAGTTAACCCAGTCTGTTGGCTCTTCGACTTTCCTGATGACTCCTAGTGTGGTCATTCTGTCCAGTTCATTCTTGAGCCGGTCACGCAGGGGTGCTGGAACTCTCCGTGGAGCATGTACCACTGGCTGAGCATTCTCCTTTAGCTGGATCTTGTAAGTGAATGGTAGAACTCCAAATCCATTGAACACATCCTGGAAATTATTCACTACAGAATCCACCGAGTCATCTGGTCTGCTTATGGCACAGTTGATATGGTAGACTCTCTTGACCAGTTCTAAGTCCTCACAAGCTTTGTCACCCACTAGTGAATCAAGTCTTTCAGCCACAACAGAAAACATGAGATGATGCACTTTGTCTTTGACTGTCATTTTAAGTCTGCATACACCTAAGCTATCTATTTTCTGTCCATTATAGTCCTTCAGTAGTACTGACTTTTTCTGTATTTTGGGCTTTTCTTTCATATTGTTAATGTCACTCATACTGATTAAGTTTGCTTTTGCTCCAGTGTCTAGTTTCAAGGTAACTAATGCTTCATTTACCTGCAGTGGGATCATCCATTTGTCCTCTTTTACTGCATTAACTTTATGTTCAGCATTGTCCATTTCTGAGGGCTGCACATTTTCTGTATCCTTTTTGATATTGTTACATGACACCATTCCTACAAAAAATGTCTCACTTAAATCAGTGTCCTTAATCACATTAACTCGTTGCCCATTCTTAGTTTTTACTTTTGAAAAGCATTGTTTGGCAAAGTGATTCTTTCCATTACACTTTGTGCACATTTTTCCAAACGCTGGGCATTGTCTTAACTGGTGTTTGTAACCACAGCGTTTACAATTAAAAATGTCATCCTCCGATTGCTTTTCATTTCTGTTCTGCCCACGTTTCTTCCCCTTGTAGGACACAGCATCGACAGCAGCATTATTACTCATTACAATCGCATCATTATTGATTTCACTGAAAGTCTTCGCGTGCTTTCGAGCTAGCTCGCTGGCTTGGCATATTTTCACTGCATTTCCCAAATTTAGTTCAGTTTCTCTTAACAGACATTCCCTGACTTTTTTATCATGAATACCAAACACAATCTGGTCACGACTCATGGATGATTTCAGCTCAGAGAAATTACATGTCTGTGCTTTCAGTTTCAGATCAGTTATAAAGCTATCAAAAGTCTCATTTTGCTGCTGTGTCCTTGAACAGAACATGTATCTTTCATAGGTCTCACTCTTTTTGGGAGAGCAATGTGCATCAAATTTTTTAGCACATCTTCTAATTTTTCTCTGTTCTCCTCTGGATTAAATACAAATGTATTAAATACCTCTATCGCCTGTGGGCCTGCAACTGTAAGCAGCAATGCTATCTTCCTTGCATCTGGCTTCGTACCGAATCAGATGGCTGCAATGTAGAGTTCGAATTGTTGTTTAAGAGTCTGCCAATTGTAGTTGATATTTCCTGTGAGTTTCAAACGCTCTGGTGGCTTCAAATTCTCCATGTCGCTTTTCACAATTTTCAGCAGATCTTCACCATCCTGGTACCATCTTATGTTCATTAATAAATAGACATTCTTATTATGAACACAGCTAGCTTTTGCTAGGCACTTTTATTGAGCACATGTGGACTAGGTACAGTATCTGTAGAGGCATCCATCTTGACTGCTGCCTTGTGGGTAGCCTAGTGCCTCATGGGTAATGTAGTCTTAATATACATACAGCTGGGTAGTGTAGTCTTATATACAGCTCTACACAGCTCTACGGCTCCACCTAGTGTCCACTATAGAATGACATGTTATTGATCATTACACTATTGGTACATAAATCAATCCCAAAATGAAAGAATGATTATTGTACTGCAGCAGTACTTGCACTCTCACACCAGATGGCACTGTAAAAGTACCCTGTGAAATGAATATCATGGGGTAAAGTGTCCACAGCTATGAACTGTCAGTGGGTCCTTGTGCACCAGTTCTGGCAATACAGGTAAAATCCAAATCATTACACCCCCATAAACTGGAAACAGTTAAGTGTAATCGTTTCTGATCGTTGGTTACTTTCAAAATGATAACCTTTAATTTACTTCCTGATAGGCAGTCTAAAGCAAACTCAAACATTTAGTGATTACTTCCTAAAAATAAGTTACAAGTGAAATAGACCCGCAACAACTTACATTTCTACAGTGCCTCTCATGGAGATTATAATGCCTCAAGACTTTTTGCAAAAAGATGGACGCTGTGCAGGAGAGTAAAAGGGCAAGCACAGAGGTGGATTAAAAACAGAAAATGCTAGAAATACTCAGCAGGCCAGGCAGCATCTGTGGAGAGAAACAGAGTTAACGTTTCAGATCGATGACCCTTCGACAGAACTAGAAAAAGCTGCAGATCGAACAGGTTTTTAAACAAGTGCAGAGGCAGGGAAAGGGGGGAGGGGAGGAAAGAACAAAAGGGAAGGTCTGTGATAGGCTGGAAGGCGGGAGAGATTAAGAGACATTAAGAAATGGTGCAAAGCAAAAGGAGATGGTAATGGGACAAGTTAAGAAACAAAAGATGGCTCTAGATGAAGTGTAAATGGCAGAATGAAAGACAGCTGCCATGTGGGAGAGAGACAAAAATATATAAATATAAAATAAATAAAATAAATGGATAAAAAAAGAATAGGGGCGGAGGTTATGGTCTGAAATTGTTGAACTCTATGTTGAGTCCAGAAGGCTGCAAAGTACCTAATCAAAAGATGAGCTGCTGTTCCTCGAGCTTACGTTGAGCTTCATTGGATCAGTGCAAGAGGCCGAGGACGGTGAGGTCTGAGTGGGAGTGGAGTGGAGAATTAAAGTGACAGGCGACCGGAAGCTCGGGGTCAACCTTACAGACAGAAGCCATCTTTTGTTTCTTAACTTGTCCCATTACCATCTCCTTTTGCCTTGCACCATCTCTTAATGTCTCTTAATCTCTCCTGCTTTCCATCCTATCACAGACCTTCCCTTTTGTTATTTCCTTCCCTCCCCCTTTCCCTGCCCAGGCACTTGCTTAAAAACCTGTTTGATCTCCAGCTTTTTCCAGTTCTGACGAAGGGTCATCGACCTGAAACGTTAGCTCTGTTTTTCTCTCCACAGATGCTGCCTGACCTGCTGAGTATTTCCAGCATTTTCTGTTTTTATAATCACTAAAGGTGTCTATTAGCTCTATTTTCCATTTTGCACAATGAAAATATTCCAAGAGATCTCAACAGAGTCAGGATTTACAAAAACGACGTCACCAGAAGAAGCTTAGAAAACAATCAAAGTGTCAAATGATACAGCACAGAAGGAGCCCATTCTGTCTATTGCACCTGTGCCGGCTCTTTGGTAGAGATAGCCAATTAGCCCCACTCCCCTGCTCTTTCCCCATAGTCCAGTCATTTTTTTCCTCCAAGTATTTATCCAATTCCCTTTTGAAAGTTACTATTGAATCTGCATCCACCAGCCTTTCAGGCAGTGCATTAGAGATCATAAGAACTCACTGCGTAAAAAAATGTTTCCTCATGTCGCCTCTGGTTCTTTTGCCAATCACCTTAAATCTGTGTCCTCTGGTTACCGACCCTCCTGCCACTGAAAACAGTTTCTTCCCATTTACACTGAAGCCCCATCATCACCTTCCCAATACTTCTGGGCACCGCACCAAAGAAAGGATATATTGGCCTTGGAAGGAGTGCAGCATAGATTCACCAGAGCCAGGCCATTCAGGAGAGAACTTCTTCACACAAAGGGTAGTAGAAATGTGAAACTCTCTCCCACAAAAAGCAGTAGATACGAGCTCAATTAATCATTTGAAATCTGAGATAGATTTTTGCTAGCCAAGGGTATAAAAGAATATGGAGCCAAGGGAGGCGGATGGAGTTAATGATCTCTTTGAATGGCGAAACAGGTTCAAGGGGCTGAATGCCCTACTCCTGTTCCTATGTTCCTAATCAAAAGTACCAATTTGCAACCTGAGTGAGCAAACACTCAATTTCAATATTCAATTTTAAGAAATTCTGTTTCACTCATGACAATGTCAAAGAGGCAGTGCGACAGTACATAGCTAATCATGGAGTCGAGGGAAGTGGTGGAAAGATAGAGTCGGACTGTTGTCAAGCGTACACATTGAAGCTAACAACAACAACAACCACCTGTATTTATATAGCGCCTTTAACGTAGTAAAACGTCCCAAGGCGCTGCACAGGAGTATTTTAAGACAACAAATTTGACACCGATCCACATAAGGATAAATTAGGGCAGGTGACCAAAAGCTTGGTCAAAGAGGTAGGTTTTAAGGAGCGTCTTAAAAAGGAAAGAGAGGTAGAGAGGCGGAGAGGTTTAGGGAGGGAATTCCAGAGCTTGGGGCCTAGGCAACAGAAGGCACGATTACCAAAGGTTGAGCGATTATAATCAGGGATGCTCAAGAGGGCAGAATTAGAGGAGCGCAGATATCTCGGAGGGTTGTGGGGCTAAAGGAGATTACAGAGATAGGAAGAGGCCATGGAGGGATTTGAAAACAAGAATGAGGATTTTGAAATCAAGGCGCTGCTTAACCGGGAGCCAATGTAGGTCAGCGAGCACTGGGGTGATGGGCGAACGGGACTTGGTGCGGGTTAGGACAGGGGCAGCCGAGTTTTGGATTACCTCAAGTTTATGTAGGGTGGAATGTGGGAGGCCAGCCAGGAGTGCATTGGAATAGTCAAGTCTAGAGGTAACAAAGGCATGGATGAGGGGTTCAGCAGCGGATGAGCTGAGGCAAGGCCGATGTTATGGAGGTGGGAGTAGGCGGGCTTTGTTACGCTGCGGATGTGTTGTCAGAAGCTAATTTCAGGGTCAAATATGACACCAAGGTTGTGAACAGTGTGGTTCAGCCTCAGAGAGATGTTAGGGAGAGGGCTGGAGTCAGTAGCTAGGGAACGGAGTTTGTGGCGGGGACCAAAAACAATGGTTTCGGTCTTCCCAATATTTAATTGGAGAAAATTTTTGCTCATCTAGAACTGTATGTCGGACAAGCAGTCTGACAACTTAGACACTGTGGAGGGGTCGAGAGAAGAGGTAGTGAGGTAGAGCTGGGTGTCGTCAGTGTACATGTGGAAACTGACGCTGAGTTTTCAGATGATGTCACCAAGGGGCAACATGTAGATGAGAAATAGGAGGGGGCCAAGGATAGAACCTTGGGGGACACCAGAGGTAACAATGTAGGAGCGGGAAGAGAATCCGTTGCAGGTGATTCTCTGGTTATGATTAGATAGATAAGAATGGAACCAGGTGAGTGCAGTCCCACCCAGCTGGACAACGGTGGAGAGGCGTTGGAGAAGGATGGAGTGGTCAACTGTGTCAAAGGCTGCAGGCAAGTCAAGAAGGACCCATGTTTATGGATGATATAATTGAGGGACAGCAAGTAAGTGAGGAAGAGGAGGGGTAAAAGATAAATATCTGGGGAGCCCTGCAGGTGACAGTATAGGAACAGGAGGAGAAACCATTGCTGGAGGTGCGATGGCTGTGTCAGGACAGATAGGAATGAAGCGACACAAGGGCAGTTCCACTGAGGTGGACAGCAGAAGCAGTGGAGGAGGATGGTACGGCCAACCTGTTCAAACTCTTCAGGGAGGTCAAGAAGGGATAAAATGCCATGTTTGCAGTCACAGAAAATATAGTGTTGATAACTTTAACTCAGTGCTGTTGGCAAGGCCAGAACTGGACTGAATGTAACACCAATCTACACAAATGATTAATGACGAGAAAAGCACATTGCTATGCAAATTTTGGTCATACAAAAATTCTGGGTGACAGTCAGCAAGATTACGAAGCTCATGACAATCTTATAATTCAAACAGAGTAATGCCCGATAAGTCTGCTGGAGAGCGAGGAGACCTCATTAACTAACATGACTGACAGCAGGCACAAATTTCCTCCTACTTTAAGAACATAATAAGAACATATGAATTAGGAGCAGGAGTAGGCCATACAGCTTTTTGAGCCTGCTTCGCCATTCAATAAGATCATGGCTGATCTTCGACCTCAACTCCATTTTCCTGCCCGATCCCCATATCCTTTGATTCCCCTAGAGTCCAAAAATCGATCTATCTCAGCCTTGAATATACTCAAAAAATGAGCATCCACAGCCCTTTCGGGTAGAGAATTCCAAAGATTCCCAACCCTCTGAGTGAAGACATTTCCCTTCATCTCAGTCTTAAATGGCCGACCCCTTATCCTGAGACTATGCCCCCTAGTTCTAGACTCTCCAGCCAGGGGAAACAACCTCTCAGCATCTATCCTGTCAATCACCCTCAGAATCTTATGTTTCAATGAGATCACCTCTCATTCTTCTAAACTCCAGGAGAGTATAGGCCCAATCTGCTCAATCTCTCCTCATGGGACAACCCTCTCATGCCAGGAATCAATCTAAAGCACCTTCGCTGCACTGCCTCTAAGGCATGTATGTCCTTTCTCAGATAAAGAGACCAAAACTGAGCTTTGGAATAGTGTAGCCCTTCCCACAACAAATATGGGTAAACTGCCTACAAGATATATGCTAATTTGAACAGCTTATGTATGGTCTGTGCCCAGAGTGGAGTAAATGCCAGGTGTATCAGGCTAACTCTCTGGAGGCCTGAATGACAGCTTCCCTTCCAGGAACATTAAGCACATACCCAGGGGAGTCAAGGGTTATGGGGAGCGGACAGGAAAGTGGAGTTGAAGGAAGATGAATAGCAGCAGTATACTCATCTTCAGTTTGGTGTAATTTAAGAACTCATTGATTTAAACTGGTTTTCCTCCAAAAAGGCCTTATATTCTTTCTTCAAAGCATCTGACATTTTCCTGATCTGTGGCATTGCAGTAACCTAGAAATGTTTAAAAACGATCCTCCAGCTACAGGTTTGTTGCAGGTTAATTGAGCAGTTCCATTTGTGAAAGAAAATGGCATTTGTAAATTGAGGTTGGAAAAGATGTAGGAGTCATTTTTTTTTTTGGCTATCGAATATAAAGTCAAATATAAATCAGTGTTTATGGTTAAACCAGTAAAGCACAGTCAAGGAGAAGAGCTTAATGCAGAATTTTGAAAGCAAGGAGGGAGGTGGCAAGGTGAAGAGATTTTGGCAAGCAGTTCAAAGGACATGAGCATAGTAACAACAGAAAATGCTGGAAAAACTCAGCAGGCCAGGCAACATCCATGGAGAGAAATTAGAGTCAACGTTTCGGGTCAAAACCCTTTATCAAGACTAAAGAGGCACAGGGAATGAAATAGATTAAGAGGCCGGGCTGGGAGAGAACAAAAGAGAAGAGACATTAAGAGGTATTCAGAACGAGACGAGATGGTGATAGGACTAGTGGAGACAAAAGACAGCTCTAGATTAGGTGTGAAATGCGCTGGCAGAATGGGAGACAGCTGCCATGTGGGAGAGAGAAAAAAAAAACAGTTGTCTCCCATTCTGCCAGCGCATTTCACACCTAATCTAGGGCTGTCTTTTGTCTCCACTAGTCCTATCACCATCTTGTCTCGTTTTGAATACCTCTTAATGTCTCTTCTTCTCTTTTGTTCTCTCCCAGCCCAGCCTCTTAATCTATTTCATTCCCTGTGCCTCTTTAGTCTTGATAAAGGGTTTTGACCTGAAACGTTGACTCTAATTTCTCTCCACGGATGTTGCCTGGCCTGCTGAGTTTTTCCAGCATTTTCTGTTGTTATTTTGGATTTCCAGCATCTGCAGTATTTTGCTATCCGACATGAGCATAGTGCCTGGATGAATGACTGGCGATTGTGGAGCAGAGGGTGTGGGGAACATTAGAGTTGATTCACAATTGGGAATTCCCAGAGAGGAGTGGCACTCCGGGGATTGCACGTCAGGAAATCCCAGACTCAAAGCTCATAATCATCAATGCATTAAAATTAATGGAAGAAAAAGTATAGGCTGTGGGCCTGCAATTACTTGAGCTGTGCTGCCTGTTAGCGCTGTTCCTTACAGAGCGATCCACATTGTGGAATTAACCCCGAAGAGTAATGCAGTGTCAGAGGAGTGGAAGGTATGTGTGGGATGTGCAATTGAACGATATCACATCAAGTCATAGAATCATAGAATCATAGAATGATTATAACATGGAAGAAGGCCATTCAGCCCGTCGAGCCCGTGCCGACTCTCAGCTAATCCCACTCCCCCGCCCTTTCCCCGTAGCTCTGCAAATTCTTTTCCTTCAGATACTTATCTGAAATTTTGAAAGATAAAATTGAGTCTGCCTCCACCACCCTTTCAGGCAGTGCATTCCAGATCTTAACCACTCGCTGCGTAAAAAAGTTTTTTCTTACGTTACCTTTGGTTCCTTTGCCAACCACCTTAAATCTATGTTCTCTGGTTCTTGACCCTTCTGCCAATGGGAACAGTTTCTCTCTATCTACCCTGTCCAGAGCCCTCATGATTTTGAACAGTTCTATCAAATCTCCTCTCAATCATCTGTGCTCCAAGGAGAACAACCCCAGCTTCTCCAGTCTATCCATGTAACTGAAGTTCCTCATCCCTGGAATCATTCTCATAAATCTTTTCTGCACCCTCTCTAAAGCCTTCACATCCTTCCTAAAGTGTGATGCCCAGAATTGGACACAGTACTCCAGTTGGGGCCAAACCAATGTTTTATACAGGTTCATCATAATTTGTACTCTGTACCTCTATTTATGAAGCCCAGGATCCCGTAAATCTTTGTAACCGCTTTCTCAACCTGTCCTGCCACCTTCAACGATTTATGCACACATACCACCAGGTCTCTCTGTTCATGCACCCCCTTTAGGATTGTATCCTTTAGTTTATATGTCCTCTCCTCATTCTTTCTACCAAAATGCATCACTTCACACTTTTCTGCATTAAATTTCATCTGCCACGTGTCCACCCATTTCACCAACCTGTCTATGTCTTCCTGAAGTTTATCACTATCCTCCTCACTGTTAACTATACTTCAAGTTTTATGTCATCTGCAAATTTTGAAATTGTGCCCTGTACACCCACATCCAAGTCATTAATATATATCAAGAAAAGCAGTGGTCCTAGAACCGACCCCTGGGGAACACCACTATATACCCTCCTCCAGTCCGAAAAACAACCACTCACCACTAATCTCTGTTTCCTGTCACTTAGCCAATTTCATATCCATGCTTCCACTGTTCCTTTTATTCCATGGGCTTCAACTTTGCTGGCAAGCCTATTATGTGGCACTTTGTCGAACGCCTTTTGGAAATCCATGTACAGTATGCCAACTGCATTACCCTCATCAACCCTCTCTGTTACCTCATCAAAAAACTCGATCAAGTTGGTTAAACACGATTTGCCTTTAAAAATCTGTGCTGGCTTTCCTTAATTAATCCACCCCTATCCAAGTGACTGTTGATTTTGTCCCTGATTACTGTTTCTAAAAGCTTCCCCACTACCAACTGACTGGCATGTAGTTGCTGGGTTTATCTTTACACCCTTTTTTGAACAATGGTGTAACATTTGCAATTCTCCAGTCCTCTGGCATCACCCTTGTATCTATGCAGGATTGGAATATTATGGCCAATACCTCTGTGATTTTTGCCCTCAATTCCCTCAGCATCCTAGGATGTATCCCATCCACTCCTGGTGATTTATCTATTTTAAGTACAGCCAGCCTTTCTAATACCTCTTCTTTATCAATTTTTATCCTATCAAGTATCTCTACTACCTCCCCCTTCACTATGTCTATGGCAGCATCCTCTTCCTCGGCAAAGACAGATGCAAAGTACTCATTTAGTACCTCTACTATACCCTCTGCCTCCATGCATAGGTCTCCTTTTCAGTCCCTAATGAGCCCCACCCGACCTCTTACTACCCTTTTACTATTTATATGCCTAAAGAAGACTTTGGATTACCTTTTATGTTGGCTGCCATTCTATTCTCATATCCTCTCTTTGCCCCTCTTATTTTCTTTTTCACTTCTCCTCTGACCTTTCTATATATAGCCTAATTCTCAGACGTATTTGCAACCTGACATCTGTCATATGCGCTCTTTTTCTGTTTCATCATATTCTCTATCTGGTTCGACATCCAGGGAGCCCTGACTTTAGTTGCCCTACCTTTCTTCCTCGTGGGAATGTATCTCGACTGTACCCGAACTATTTCCTCTTTAAAGGCAACCCATTGTTCCATTACAGTTTAGTCTGCCAATCTTTGATTCTAGTTTACCCCGGCCAGATCCATTCTCATCCCACTGAAATTGGCCTTCCCCCAGTTAAACATTTTTACTCTAGATTGCTCCCTGTCCTTTTCCATAGCTAATCTAAACCTTATGATATTATGATCACTGTTCCCTAAATGTTCACCTACTGACACTTGCTCCACTTGACCTATCTCATTCCCCAGAACCAGATCCAGCAATGCCTCCTCCCTCGTCGGACCAGAAACATACTGATCAAGAAAGTTCTCCTGAACACACTTCAGAAATTCTTCCCCTTCTCTGCCGTTAACACTATTACAATCCCAGTCTGTATTAGGATAGTTGAAGATCCCATTATTACTTTGCTATAGTTCTTGCACCCCTCTGTAATTTGTCTGCAAATTTGCTCCTCCATATCTTTCCCACTATTTGCTGGTCTATAGAATACAGTGTAATGGTGCATCTATTACTTCTTAACTCTAGCCATATAGATTCTGTCCTTGATCCCTCCAGGACATCCTCCCTCTCCAGCACTGTAACATTCTCCTTAACCAATACTGCCACACCATCTCCTATCTTTCCTTCCCTATTTTTCCTGAACACCTTATTACCAGGAATATTTAATACCCAATCATGCCCTTTTTTGAACCAGGTCTCAGTTACTGCCACAGCATCATATTCCCATGTGACTATTTGTACGTGTAGCTCACTTACCTTGTTTACTAAGTTTCGTGCTTCGTGCGTTCACATACAAGCACTGTAAATCTTAGACCATCCTGTATATTCTCTTTTAGTTGGACCCCACCTTAGTAATACCTTACTATTTCGTACTTTAGTGCTCTCTGCCCCTCCCAATCCTTTGAGCACTTTATTTCCCCTTGCTAATGTTACATCCTGGTGCCCATCCCCCTGCCAAATTAATTTAAAGTCTCCCCAACAGCACTAGCGAATCTCCCCACGAGGATATTGGTTCCAGCCCTGTTGAGGTGCAACTTCATGTAGGAACTTCAGGATGCTTCATTTGTCCCAGAGGCCGATGTTTGCAGGAGGTGCCTCCAGCTGCTCGAAGTCATGCTGAGGGTTTCTGAGCTTTAGGGGCAGCTGGATTCATTACAGGACATACGGGTGGTTGAGTGTTTCCTGGATCGTACGTTCCAGGAGGTGGTCACCCCACAACCAGATATAGTTCAGAATAGCAAGTGGGTGGCCTCCCGGAAGGGTAGGAAAAGGCAGGCAATGCAGGAATCCTCCTGGAGTGTGGCACTCTCTGTAGTGTATGTAACTGTTCTACCTTTAAGAGAACTATTGTATGTAACCGTCCACCTTTAAGAGAACTATTTTAGGTGTGGCACTACTTTATCCTGGCTGCTGTATACTGTAATACCGACGGCGACGGTATATAAGTGCTGTGGCAGAAATTATTGGGCAGATTCGCCCTGACCTTCGAATAGTAAAGTCCTGTTTTAAGTTACTCTGGTAGTCTGTGTATTAATTAACTAAACAACTCACAGACTTTACAGTGGCGACGAGTCTGGTCGTACCCTGCGGCAACAATACTTCCGAAGCAGTTAACGAGCGTCAAGAAGAGGCAACCGCCCTCGTCGTTCTGCTGGGAGAAAACTCGAGGCTGCAGAACTAGAAAGGAAGAAGAAGTTAGAGACAAAGACTTCCATCAGCAACAGGCACTGACTGTCCCTTCTGCCACGGTGAGGAGTGAGCCGATCAGCACGAGAAGCAAGGCGGCCACGGTGACTGTGAGTAAGGGAAAGTAAAAAGAATAACCGGAGGATAAGGGCGGTGCACTCGACCACGGTCGAGGGGGAAAGGAGCCGGACAGAAGTCGGGTCCAGAGGCGCTGAGACTGGGGCAGCGTGGAGCAAGGAAGCCGCGGTACAGACAGGCTGGGGGACGCAACGGCGTCGTGAGACAGCTAGACCGCGACCGGCGAAAAAGGCCGGGCAGCGACCGAAGCCACGAAGCGCTGCGACCGGGAGCGTAGGCGTGGGAAGAGATAAACTCAGCTGCAGCCGGGGAGGGAAGCACCGGACTGTGAGAGGGCTGGGAGGCGCGATTGGGAGCCGAGTGAGCGGGAGAGGCAGAGCCGACCATGGGGGAACTGAGCGAGAGCCAGTCCAGCGGCTGAAACTGTTCTCCGTCAACGGGGTGTACCCAGCGCCGGTAGAGCCGAGCGAGCGGGAGAGAGACAGAGCCCGAGCAAGGGGAACCGAGCGAGAGCCAGCCCAGCGGCTGAAACTGTTCGCCGTCAACGGGGTGTACCCAGCGCCAGTTGCCCTGCCGAGAAAAGGGAAAGCCCTGAAGCCGACATGCAGGCTGTGAACCTGAAAGCCAGCGGCCGTCGCCCGTGGGGAAAGTGTACCCCTCCCGCTAGGGAAGAAACGCGGGAAGCCGCCATTAGGTGGGGAAGAAGACAGAAGCGGGAAACCGCCATTGAAGTGGGCGGGGAGAGAAGATAAGCGCGGGAAACCGCCATCTTGGAAAAAAATAAATAAATAAAAGAAAATTTAAGGAAATAATTCGTGGTGTTATCAGGAAGAGAGGAAGATGCCTAAGCGTGGTAACATCAACGATTTTAATTCCGAGGTAGAAGACTGGGCCATGTATGTGGAACGCATTGAGATCTATTGTGAGGCCAATAAAATAGAAGAAGATGACAAAGCTATAACCTTGCTAAACTCGATGGGCGCGAAGACATACGGGCTCTTGAAGCATCTACTAGCACCAGCTAAACCGGCGGATCAGACTTTCGATGATATTGTGACTGTTCTGAAGGATCACTTGAACCCCACACCATTGATGTTGGCGGAACGATTCAAATTCTATGCGAGAACGCAAAGGAAAGACGAAAGCAACGCAGAATACTTGGTCGAACTGCGTAGACTAGCGAAACACTGCCAGTTTGGAGGGAATCTGACAGAGGCATTGCGAGACAAGTTCGTGTGCGGGTTGTCAAAGGAAGGAACGCAAAAGCGACTACTCGAAGAGAACGACCTTACACTTGACAGGGCTGTCCTTATTGCAGCATCGCACGAAGCCGCAGCGAAGGGAACTGCGGAAATGCAGCTAAAGGCAGCGGCACTCAGGGTGGATCAAATTACCTCGAGTACAACAAAATGCTATCGTTGTGGGAAGACAACACACGACCAGAACCAATGCTGGTTTAAGAACCAGGAATGTAGGAAATGTGGCAAACTGGGTCACATAGCTAAGGTATGCCGGTCAGGGAAGAAGACCAACAACCAAAGGAAGCCATCACAGGAAAGGTACAACAAGGTACACAAGGTGGCTGAGAAGAGTTCAGACGAACAGAATTCGGACTCAGACCCAAACGGCCAGGAGCTGGGCAGTCTGAGAATTCACAATGTGAGTAAGGAAGCTGACCTACAAACTATCTGGGTCATGCTAAAAATAGCTGGAGTCCAAGTGAAAATGGAGTTGGACACTGGATGAGCTCTATCAGTCATAAATCGAAGGGATTACCACCGGCTATTCTCACATATACCCTTAAGAGATACCAAGTTCGTATTGCAGACATACACGGGGCATAAAGTATACCCCATGGGGAAGATAAGAGTCAAGGTGAGAGATGGGGGTAAAGAACACCCAAGAATGAACTTATACGTACTACCTGAGGGAGGACCACCACTTCTGGGACGGGAGTGGATCAAGAAAATAGACATGGAATGGCACTATCTAAAAGCCATAACGAGTGAGGACTCGGTGCAGACAATCAGCTCAGATTCTGAAACGGATGACGATAAGACCAACCCAAATATGAAAGACAAGGCTAAAATGGACTTGCCGACTAAGGTTGGAAGAACGAAGGCATGCATAAAGGCTTATGCTCCAGAGAAGAACAAAGTTTCAGAACAGAACTCCACCGAACAACGACAACATAGTTTGACAGAGAATTCTGAGTCTGTTCAGTTTACGGACATATCCATGACTGACGAACACCGAGCTCGGACTCAACTTTATTTCAAATTACGACAGCAAGTAGAACAAGTGAGCTACCGTCTCGAACAAGAGATGAAAACAATGAAAAAGTTCTATGACACCGAATGGGAGAATCTGGAAAGACAACAGAAGCAGCTAGCTCAAGCAGAGAGCGACCATAGAGCCATTGTGACCAATTACCGATCACATCTCCCTTATGCTGTTCAGGAGTTAGAATATTTGCAGGAAGGAGCAAATGAAGAGGAATCTTCAGGAAGCCAGGATTTTATTCCCGTTCTTCTCTACGACTCCTTACAAGCAGAGTTTGAGAAGTTGAAGGAACAGTATGAACAGGCCCAGGCTACAATCCTGGAGGGGATTAACTCGGCAACCTCCGAAAAGCTAGTTTCAGTAGAAGCATATGAGCAACTAAAGGTTGAACATGAGCAAGAAGTCCAAAGGCTGCAGGAAATTCTTGATGAGCTCAAGGCCAAGACAGACTCATCGGTAGAAGTTCCATCCATAGATGAGAAATTAGAGGTGAAAGACATGGCAGAACATGAAAGACAAGATGTCCAAGAACTTGTAAAAATATTGAAGGAAACCCAAGACAAATATGAGGCGGCAATGACCGAGGTTCAACAACTTGAAGAACAGATTCAACTGGGAATCCTTTCAGTGGAAGAAAAGGAAACTGTAAGAAACACAGAGACTGTAAGAATGGCCCCTGAACATGAGCTAGAGAGCATCAAGGCGCAACTTCTCCGAGCGCTGAAAGCCAAAGTACAAGAGGAAAAGAAGGTGAAAGCATTGGAGGAAAAGGTGGATGAAATGGAGAAGACTCTGATCCACAGTGTTCCCGTGGAAGAGTTAATGGTCAGCCAACTCCTTCATATGCTGAGGGACAAGACTCTGCAATGGGAACAATCTGAACACGAGCTTCAATCTTCAAAGGGAAGGAGTTCGGAGCTCTCAAAAGTTATGGAAATAGCTGAGGTTGCAACACAGATTTTACTGGGATGCCAAAAGTACGCTGAATCACGTCTATGTGAACAACAGAATGTTGAAACAGCTGCTCCAGTAGAAGGATTGAATAGCCCGATCAATCAATCCCCGATGGAAGGGGAAGTGTTGAAATCACAAATGAGGTCATTAGTGAAGGATTTGCAGGAAACCCAGGAAGAGCGGGATGAATATGAACGCATGAAGAAGTCTCTTCAGGAAAGATGTCTAGGGAGGGAACAACAGTCGGCTAACGTCCAGTTGGGTAAGGAAGAAGTAGCAGGCCCTCTCGCTAGACTAGTTCAGGACGACACCGAATATTACCATGACCTGTTGAGTGACACGGAATATTACGAGGACTTGGTCTGCCCAGCTTGTGATGAAAACTCCCAAAGTGCAGAAATCAGGATGAAGCACTTAAAGTCTAAGGAACATAGGGAGATGGTGGCGCTACAGCTGGCAGCTGATAAGGGAGCCCCGAGAGTCTCCAAGAAGCAGAAAAGAAAAAGACGAAGCAGAAGATGATAACCATCTGAACCTTTATTACCTCTACCCGATCACACACGTGGTCCCCCGAATGGAGCCAAATCAGTTGAAAAGTAGGAAAATTTCCCAAGGCAATCCAACTGTTTTTTGTTTGTTTTAAAAAAGTCAGCAATGCTGGTTCAGAAGTGATGGAAGTAAAGCTGTTAAGTCTAGGGAAGGACTATGGGATGAGTTCCTCTAGCAAGGTGACCCGACTACACCACGGAGGCGTGGTCCGGACCAAGTCAAGAAGATCAGAGACTGAATCTGTGAACTGTTTCCCGCAGAGACTGAATCTGTGAACTGTTTCCGCAGAGACTACCTCTGTGAACTGTTGTAACATGAAGTTGGATATGTTATGATGTTATGTTAATGGGGAATAAGTATGTTGTAAGCTAAAAAGGGAGGATTGTAGTGTATGTAACTGTTCTACCTTTAAGAGAACTATTGTATGTAACCGTCCACCTTTAAGAGAACTATTTTAGGTGTGGCACTACTTTATCCTGGCTGCTGTATACTGTAATACCGACGGTGACCACACCGGTATATAAGTGCTGTGGCAGAATTTATTGGGCAGATTCGCCCTGACCTTCGAATAGTAAAGTCCTGTTTTAAGTTACTCTGGTAGTCTGTGTATTAATTAACTAAACAACTCACAGACTTTACACTCTCAAACTGATATTCAGCATTGAATACCAGTGAGGGTGACGACACCTCAAAGGAATGCAGTCCCGAGCCTGGCACCATGAAAAAATGGACGGCACAGGAGGGTACAGCAAAGTGTAAGAACGCAGTAGTAATTGGTGATTCAATAATCAGGGGGATAGACAGGCAGTGCTGCTACCGTTGACATGAGACCCGTATGGTATGTTGCCTCCCTGGTGCCAGGGTAAGCAACATCACGGAGAGGGTGCAGGACATTCTGCGAGGGGAAGGGGAAGAGCCATAAGTCGTGGTCCATGTTGGAACCAACAACATAGGGAGGAAGAGGGTTGAGGTCCTGCAGTCAGAGTTTAAGGAGCTAGAGAGGAAGTTAAAAAGTAGGATCTAAAAGGTAGTAACCTCTGGATTGCTCCCAGTGCCACACGCTAGTGAGAGTAGAAATAGGAGGACATGGCAGGTTAATGCATGGCTGGAGACATGGTGCAGGAGGGAGGACTTCAGATTCCTGGGACACTGGGACCAGTTCTGTGGCAGGAGGGACCTGGACAAGATGGACGGGTTGCACCTGAACAGAGCTGGGTCCAATATCTTTGCGGGCAGGTTAACTAGTGCTGTGGGGGAGGGTTTACACTAATTCGGCAGGGGTTTGGGCACCAAGATGTAGTAGAAACCAGGTGCACAGAGGATTGGGAGAGATAGTTAAAGTTAGAAATAATACAAAATTAGGTGGGATCATAGAAAATAGAAAAGTTAGGTTTGGAGTGCCTGGCCTAGAAATTCAGTATAGCCACTTTTGGGGCGGTAAAGTCGGGCGGCCGCTAAAGTTTGCGCCCGCCGGAAAGTGGAGGGCAGTTCGCCGAAATTCAGTAGCTTTGGCCAAGGAGTTTGCTCGAGCGCTAAAACTGGCGATGCACGGCTATCCTTAGGCACTAAGCCAGCGGTGCAGACTGATACTGCCGAGGCCGGGCGCAGCGCAGGTGCGGTCATGTTTTGATTGACAGCAGACACCCTGGCGCCGGCCAGCTCTTCAAGGGGGAAGGGTCGACTTGGTCTGCTGCCACGCCCTGGATACTGCAGCCCTCCAGCTAGGCCTAAACACTGCTGCTGGAGAGAAATAGCGCCAGGAAGGATGCAGAGGACCCGTGAGCGAGCGCAGCACTTCTCTGGCCATGATTTAAAGGTGCTGGTTAGGGCTTTGGAGAAGAGAAGCCATATCTTGTTCCCGGACAGTGGCAAGAAGCCTCCCAACAGGGTGTACAGGAGAGCCTGGAGGGATATCGCCCAGAGGGTCACAGCCACCTGCGATGTCCCCAGGACTGGTGTCCAATGCCGGAAAAAGTTTAACGACCTCACTCGGATTGTCAGGGTGAGTACCCTTTCCAGTGTCCTCCTCATCCTTGCATGTGCACCTCACATTATGGGCAAAGGGACCTCAAAGGCCTAATGGCCAGCCCTCACCCAGCAGCTATGGCACTGGCATGAACATCAATTGCACTTTCTGCACTTTACACACTGGCCAAGCTATTCGACCATGGGAGGCAGTGCACACAACAACAGGGCACCACACTGGCCAAGCTATTCGATCATGGGAGGCAGTGCACACAACAACAGGGCACCACACTGTACTTAGAGGCCGTCCTTTCTCTTGCAGGCCAAGCTGGCCCAGAATCTGAAGAGCTGGACTGTCACCGGGGGAGGCCGTCCCTAGTTCCAGCAGCTCAGTGACCTGGAGGAGCGCGTGGGTTGACTCATGGGTGCCCGGGTGATTGGCCCCGTTGCAATTGGAGATGCCGACCCTGTGCTGGGCCCCAATGGTAAGGACATGACCTTTTGGACCTCTCTCGTTCCCCTTGCGCTTCAGATCTACATCCTTTCCCACTGTCCGACCAATGCGCAGAATGCCACCACTCATGCCTCCCTCGCTGATGCCCTGTCCTCACTCTAAAGCTACTCTTGTGCCTTCCTGCTTTCAGCTGGTGAGGAGGAGGTCCCTGAAGCTGCGAGTGTCAGTCCCTCGGAAGAGGAGGACGAGGAGGAGCAAGAGGAAGGCGGCCCATCGGGGGAACCCTCATCCGCGCCAGAGGATGGCAATGGAGGGGACACGTCTTCCCTGGAGGAGAGCCAGGGGGAAGTGTTGCAGGGGGGTGTAGCTCCTGTGCCCAGTGGCATCCAGCCACGCGGGAAGGGTCGGGCAGCACGGCTGCCTTCTCCCCAGAGGGGGGAAGTGTTGCAGGGGAGTGTAGCTCCTGTGCCCAGTGGCGTCCAGCCACGCGGGAAGGGTCGGGCAGCTCGGCTGCCTTCTCCCCAGAGTGGGGAAGTGTTGCAGGGGAGTGTAGTTGCTGGGCCCAGTGGCGTGCAGCCACGCGGGAAGGGTCAGGCAGCTCGGCTGCCTTCTCCCCAGAGGGAGAGTCCGGCCTCCAGTCCGGAGACGGTCCTCGCCCAGGAGGTGCGCCTCCTTGATCAAATGTCCGCGGACTCGGATCGTCGGCACACCGAGTTCATGGGGGTTGTGGCACGGTTGCCTGAGGCCATTGAGTCCCTGGCTCATAGTGCGTCCGATTTCGGGGCCTCACAGGCCAGGGGTTTCGAACAACTCATGGCAGCACAGGCCAGGGGTCTCGAACAATTCGGGGCATCACAGGACGCGAGTCGGGCCGAATTCAGGGCAGCACAGGCAGCGAGTGGACAGTTGATCAGTGGTGCCGTGCAGTCACTGGCTGGTCTGATGCGGGCACAGACCAGGGCAGTACGGGCACTCACTGCTGCCACACTCGCTGTGTCAGGCAGGCATCGCCAGGGCACCCGCCGCGCTGCAGCAGCACAGCGGTCTGGCCTTCACCAGATTGCTGCGCTTGCTGCAGTGCCAGCCCGGCCGAGTGCCAGTGTCTCAGGCGAGCAGCGAGCGCCTGGCATCAGCCAGCTTGCCCCCATTGCTGCAGCCGCCACTGCCACTCCCCCAGCGAAGCTGCGACGAGCTGCTAGAGGGACTGATGCTGCCCAGCCACAGCTGCAGCAGTCAGCAGCCGGCCCCTCGAGGGCCAGAGCTCGTCTAGGCCGACCCCCAAGGGCATCTGCCGTCACGCAATGTGCCCCTCAGGAGCCTTCCCCCAGCCTTGCAGCACCCACAGGGCCCAGGTTGAGGCGGAGCAGCAGGTCGGCCAGGGGCCGGAAAAGCCTGGACAAGGACTCGCCCTCTCGGCACACAAAGTAGAGTGTGTTGGCAAATGTTTTTTTATATGGGGTGGTTGTGTTATCTATGGGGGGGGTTCTTTTGGTAAGGCCGAGGATGAAGGCCATTTGGATGGACAAGTTTTGTTATTCCTCCCCAGGTTGTGGGAGTGAGATATGTTTTTGACTGTTTTTTGGGGGTGTTGTCTGTTTTTGGGTTTCATGTGGGAAGGGCCCTGAGTTTGTTCAATAAAGCTTTTTCTTTATTCAGCTTGTCCATGTGTGATGTTTCAAGTGGTTGTTGCGTTAACCGGCTGAGGGCTTGCGGAGCGGCTGCATTCATGTGCCTTCATTGCCACAAGCCATTCCCTGACAGGGGGCCTAGAAGTGTCGTTCAATAAGCCGCCGACGGACGGCCCTTGGACCTTGTGGCTCCCTCCTGGGCTGGTACTCCTCCTCCTCCTCCTCCTCATGGTCCTCCTGCTCGTTCTCCTGAGGTGGTGGTCCAATGTGAGGTGGCAGTGCCTGAGTCCGGCGGATAGCCAGGTTGTGCAGCATGCAGCAAACGGCGACGAACTGGGAGACTCTATCCGGCGAATACTGCAGAGATCCGCCGGAGCGATCCAGGCAGCGGAACCATTGCTTGAGGACGCCAATCGTTTGCTCTATGATGTTCCTTGTGGCTTGATGGCTTTCGTTGTATGCCTCCTCAGCAGGGGTCCTGGGCGCGCGGAGTGGGGTCATGAGCCATGTACACAAAGGATAGCCTTTGTCCCCGATAAGCCATCCTCTTGGGGGAGGCTGTGCCTGGAACATGTCAGCCACAGTAGTCTGGCGCAGGATAAATGCATCGTGGCTGCTTCCTGGAAAGCGGGCATTGACAGCTAGGATGCGCTGCCTGTGGTCACACACCAGTTGTACATTGAGGGAATGGTAGCCCTTCCGGTTGCGGTAATCCTCGGCATTGTCGATAGGTGCCCGCAAAGCCACGTGCGTGCAGTCAATGGCGCCCTGCACCATGGGGAAGTCGGCGATCCTCGCAAATCCGACTGCACGCTGCTCCTGCCTCTCTAGGGTCATGGGGAAGGAGATGAATTGGTGTCTCCTTGTGAAAAGGGCATCGGTGACCTGCCGGATGCAGCGATGCACGGCGAACTGGGAGATGTTAGCTATGTCCCCAGCAGCGGCTTGGAAGGAGCCGCTTGCATAAAAGTTCAGAGCCACCGTGACCTTCACTTCCACCGACAGAGACGTCCTGCACATCAGCTGTGGACGCAGATCTCTGTGAAGCAGCTGGCAGATCTCTGCAACCACCTCCCTTCTGAAGCGCAGCCTCTTAACACACTGCGCGGCAGTCATGGTGAGATAGGACACCTGCTGGCGGTATTCCCTGAGTGGGTAAGGCCTACGTTGCCGATGCCTGATGCCCCCTCTGCGTCTAGGCATGGCTGCCCCTCTCACACAGCGTCTGCGAGCCCTTCGCACATAATGCTGGAACTGAGGGTTGGAATCCCATGCAGCCCCCATAATATACTTGCAAACAATGAAATCACAATGAGGCAAATTTCCAAGCTCTGGCCAGAAGCCAAAAATACCTCTCCTATGTTGGGCCAAATCAGTAAGGTCTCTTCCTTGGTCTCTGTCCATAAATCCGTTGCAGAAAAGTCATTGCAGCAAAATGGCTGGCCTTTATAGTTCAGTGTAAGTGCCCTTTAATTAGCGCTCCCCGAGGCCCGCAGGGCCTCTGCTGCGTTCCACTTCACAGTTCTTAACACCGCCACGCCCACATTGGGCGGGCGCGACTGAAGTTCCGGTTTGGGGTGCACAAAGGGCGTTGCACGACGAAATGACGTCATACGTTGCGCGCGCAGCTGAGCGCGCGCAAACACTTTGCGCCGGTGCTAAATGTCTACTGAAGTTGGGCGTAGGCGCAGATCGTCCTGCGCCCGGGCGCTAAGTGCCTAGCGCTCGAGATCTACCCCTCCTAAGGCGCTAACGGCTGGCGAACGCAACTGAATTTCTAGGCCCATGTGTGTAAATGCACAAAGTGTGGTTAATAGGGTTGGTGAGCTACAGGTGCAAATAGCCATGTGGGAATATGATATAATGGCAATAACTGAGACCTGGCTCAAAAAAGGGGAGGACTGCATGCTTAATATACCTGGGTACTATGTATTCAGGAAAGATAGGGATGGTAAAAAAGGAGGAGGGGTAGCAGTTTTGATGAAGGGAAATATTTCAGTGCTAGAAAGAGAGAATGTCCTTGAGGAGTCAAAGACAGAATTTATTTGGTTGGAGTTAAGAAACAAAAAAGGAGCTATAATGCTACTTGGTGTATTTTATAGGCCACCAAATAGTGGGAAACAGAGAAACATAGAAAAATAGGAGCAGGAGTAGGCCATTCAGCCCTTCAAGCCTGCTCCGCCATTCATTGGCCCTGAAATTTGGGTCCCCACGGGTGAGTACGCACGGGGTACTCACCCGTAGGCCCAATGAAAGTGCCAGTTTCGTGCATGCACTGTGCATGCGCGGGAAACCGGAACTCCGTTCCCTTAAAGGAAGGGGTTCAGAGGTCAAACGCATACGCCGGAGAGGCAGCGCGTGCGCCTGGAACTTACGTTTTTTTTGCAGCTTTCTCCGGGAGGGTAAGTCTCCAGAAGTTACACGTGTAAAAAGCAGGCACAAGGCCTGCTTTTAACAAGGTAAGTGGTGAATTAATTAAAATTAAAACAGTTTTTCCACAGGTTTATTATTTTTAAATACTTTAAAGAAAGGTAAGTTTATTTTTAGCCCTGTTAGAAAATGTAATTAATTTTTTCAAAAATTTAAATTATTGTTTAAAATAGTTATTTTATGTAATTTATAGTTATTTTAAAAATGTGATTTAAAAAAAAAATTATTTGAAGTTTTAGTGATGTTTTGGGGCTTATAGTATTTATAGTTTTGACAGCTCTTCCTGTCAATTTTATGAATGGGCATTTCCCTGCTACCATTGGCTCTCCATGGCCCACGTGATCCCCGGGGATGCATCGAACTAACTGCTCCCCTGGGATATGCAAGCACTGCTCGCCAGCAGTTGGAGGAGGCCCAGGATCGGAATCCCACGCAGGCCCACAGCTCAACGGCCGGCACGCTAGGTAAGTGCAGGTCGGAAGCTTGCACCCGCGGGAAGCCTCTGACCCAAATTTCTGGGCCAAGATGTTCATGGCTGATCCTTTATCTCAATACCATATTCCCGCTCTCTCCACATACCCATTGATGTCTTTTGTGTCTAGAAATCTATCTATCTCCTTCTTAAATATATTCATTGACTTGGCTTCCACAGCCTTCTGTGGTAGAGAATTCCACAGGTTCACCACCCTCTGAGTGAAGACATTTCTCCTCATCTCAGTCCTAAATGTCCTACCCCATATCCTGAGACTGTGACCCCTCGTTCTAGACCCCCCAGCCAGGGGAAACATTCTCCCTGCATCCAGTCTGTCTAGCCCTGTCAGAATTTTATACGTTTCCACGAGATCCCCTCTCATTCTTCTAAACTCGAGTGAATACAGGCCTAGTCGACCCAGTCTCTCCTCATACGACAGTCCTGCCATCCCAGGAATCAGTCTGGTGAACCTTCGCTGCACTCCCTCTATGTATATCCTTTCTTAGGTAAGGAGACCAAAACTGCACACAGTACTCCAGGTGTGGTCTCACCAAGGCCCTGTATAACTGTAGTAAGATATCCTTGCTCCTGTACTCAAATCCTCTTGCAATGAAGGCCAACATACCATTTGCCTTCCTAACTGCTTGCTGCACCTGCATGTTTGCTTTCAGTGACTGGTGTACAAGGACACCCAGGTCCCTTTGTACATCAACATTTCCCAATCTATCACCATTTAAATAATACTCTGCCTTTCTGTTTTTCCTACCAAAGTGGATAACTTCACATTTATCCACATTATACTGCATCTGCCATGTATTTGCCCACTCACTCAAATTGTCTAAATCGCCTTGAAGCCTCTTTGCATCCTCCTCACAACTCACAATCCCACCTAGTTTCATGTCGTCAGCAAACTTGGAAATATTACATTTGGTTCCTGACGTAATAAAACTCACTACGCACTTGGTTTAAGTATAAAGCAAGGCTTTAAACGACTTGTTTCAGAACATGGAGGTCTAGTTGTACTTCACTAGGTCCTTGTCTTACAAAATGTCCCCGGCAATCAGTGTGCTCAAGCAGCGGTTCCGCTGTCTCGACCATTCGGGGGGCGCCCTGCAGTACTCGCCGGAGCGAGTCGCCCACGTCGTCGTTGTCTGCTGCATGCTCCACAACCTCGCCATCCAACGCACCCAGCCAATGCCAGCCGACCTTGAAGGACCAGCAGAGGAGGAGGAGGCGGAGGAGGAGGTGGAGGAGGAGGAGGAGGAGGAGGAAGATGGGAGGGTTCCAGAAACTGGAAGGGCCGTCCGTCAGAGGCTCATAAGGGGTCGGTTCTAGGCCCCTCTGATGGAATGCTTGGTGTCATTGGGAGAGAACCGTCTGGGTCACCCAAAGCCTATGAAGGCCAGAATGATTGCAAATAGTATAGATGGCCATTGTAAATAAAACCTTTTCTTTATTTTCAAAAATGTGCTTCCTTCCAACATGACAAAGCAATGGCAACCGAAAGCATAACTAACGAAATAACACATAACTGTCTCGCAAACCCGCCAGACTACCCAAAACATAACTAACATTCACAGCAGGTGTATACGGCCTTGAATTCAACAAATAAGACGTCTCAGCAGCTCCCTCTACTCTTTACCCCTTGATGGTGATCTACTTCTCTTACGAGATCGGCCCCTTCCCTCCCTGCAGCTCCTCTGTAATTGGACCCCAGTGGCTGCATCAAGGCTGGGGGACGCCTGCTGAGTGTCCGAAAGCGCAGAAGCCCCTGAGGGATGGCGTGGACGACCTCTGGGCTTGGAGGGCCCGGGTGCTGACTGCTCCAACTGTGCATGGGTGGAAGCAGTCTGTCCTGCAGGTGGTGGCAGCTGCAGTGGAGACGTCCCAGTGGTGGCATCAGGAATGCTGACATCCTGAGAGCGGACACCTGCTCCGTGCTCAGCCGACACACTGGCACTCTGACGGGGCAGCACCGCAGCATGCGCCCCAATTGGCTGGTCCACAGATTGACGGCCTGCTGTGGTGCTGCAAGGGCCCCGGGTAATCCTGCCTGATCCATCGAGGGTGGCAGCAGTCAGTGCTCGCGTGGCCTCAATCTGCGTCTGCATGAGGCCAGCGAGTGACTGCGTGGCAGCACTCAGCACTTGCATGGCAGCTGCCTGTGCTTCGGTGAAGCCCTGGACAGTCCTTTCCAGTGCTGCCCCGAAGCCATGGACAGTCCTTTCCAGTGATGCCCCGAAGTCCTGGACAGTCCTTTCCAGTGCTGCCTCAAAGTCCTGCGCACTCCTTGCCTGTGCTGCCCCGAAGTCCTGCGCACTCCTTGCCTGTGGTGCCCCGAAGTCTTGGACATTCCTTGCCAGTGTCTCGATGGATTCAGGCATCCTTGCCACTGCAGCCATCAGCTCAGTGTGCCTGAGCCGAGCCTGGGCGCTCATTTCAGCGAGGGACCGCACCTCTTCCGCGCTCTGTGCAGCAGTCATCGTGGCCTGACTCACCCTCCGGGGAGACGGCCCCCGAGCTTCCCTACCCCCCTTGCGTTGCTGCAGCCCGCTGGTTCATGGAACTGGTTCCTCATCAGAGCCACCCACCCCCCCCGCTCCCCTCCAGGGAAGTACTATCCCCAGTCTCCAGATGGGCTGGCTCGCCTGAGGCTGGCACAGATGTTCCGGCTTCCTCCTGCTGGTCGCCTCCAGAGTCAGTGGCACTGGCAGCTTGAGGGCCCATCTCCCGAGCTGGTGATGCAGCATCTGAAAGCAGGGAGGTTGATGAGTGGCTTTAGCGAAAGGACAGGGTGGCAGCAAGGGATGCAAGATTGCTGCAATGCTACGACATGGGTCCAGAGTGAAAAGCATGCTGGTGGGGGGAACAAGTGGAAGGAGACAGATCAAAAAGGTGATGACCTTACCATCGCTGTGCACAATGGGGTCGGCAGCTCCAGTGGTGACAGGTCCAGTCATCCGGCCTCCAACAATCTGGTGAACTCTCTCCTCGAGGTCCGTGAGGGTCTGGAGGCGAGGACGTCCTCCTCCGGTCCGAAGCTGCTCTTTGCGGTTCCTGGCCAGCTTGGCCTGCAGGAGAAAGGACGGGAAGTGATGAAACATGATGCCCTGAGCTGTCATCTCATGCCCCCCCATGGTGGAATAGCCCTTACATGATGCCCTGAGTTTAATATGCATGTGTGTTCCCAGAAAGGGCCATGGGTGCTTGCTGACAGATGGCCAACGGGGCATCGCGCACCCTCTGGCCATAAAGTCAGGTGCAGATGGAGGGGTGAAGAAGATTGCCGAAACACCACTCACCCTGACGACCCGAGTGAGGTCGTTGAATTTCTTCCTGCATTGCACAGGGCTCCTGGTCACCATGCTGTTGGAGTTGACCTTTTGAGAAACTTCCCGCCAAGCTCTGCGGTATTCCTTCTGATTAGGCCTCCTGCCATTGTCGGGGTACAGCACAGCTCGCCGGCGCTCCACTGCGCCCACCAAAGCATCCAATGCCCCATTGGTAAAGCGCTCCGCTCTCTGCCTCACCCTCTCCATCTTCTCAAAGTTTTTAACACCACAGAATGCCCAGCGCCGATTTTGAGGCCTACAAGTCGCAGAGTGTGGCTGCTGATCCTTACTGACCCACCCCTTTAAGAGCTGGCCGGCGCCTGAAAGTCTCGTGGTCATTGATTATTGACAGCACCTGCGCTGCACCCGCCCGCGCCGATATTGAGTAGCGCCGCCGAGTTAGCGCCTTAGGAGCCCCGTGTAATGCCTGATTTTGCGCTGCAATCACCTTTAGGGGCGCTGCAACCCAATATCACGCGAGGTGGTGATAAGTTGCGTCTGGCTATAAAATTTGCGCAGCGCCAATTCTACCGCCCCAAGCGGGGCTATACCCAATTTCTAGGCCAGTGTCTGTTAAGTTCTCCTGTTTGACTAGGCTATCCATTGCCCATTGAAAGGCAGCCACCCCATTGGTGACCCCAAATGGAAGGCGACAAAACTGGTAAAGCCGACCATTGGCCTCAAAGGCCGTATACTTTTTGTCAGAGTCCTTTAAAATGGTACTTGATGATATGCGCTCTTTAAATCAAAGGTTGAAAATACCTTGTAGTTAGCAAGGTTATTGACCATGTCATCAATGCGTGGTAGTGGGTAGGCATCCAGGTCGGTATACTGGTTAATAGTTTGTGAGTAATCGATGCAAAGACGTTTCTTGTGTTGCTTCAGAGGATTTTTGACAACGACGACTTGAGCCCGCCAGGAAGATGAACATGGCTCAATGATACCGTCAGCTAGAAGGCGAGAGATTTCTGCCTCGATAAAGGATCAATCATCTTGGCTGAAACGTCGTGATTTGGTGACTATGGGCTTACATCAGGGGGAAAGATCGGCAAACAAGGAGGGCTCGTCGAGCGAAGTCGGCGAAAGCGCACAAAACGGTACTTTGGAAATAGTAAGCTCCGGCTTTGACCCTCCAAACTCGAAAGTGAGTCTTTTGTGTTGTTTCTGGAAATCCTGTCCCAGGAGCACATCACTGCATAGGTTCTTGAGCACCCCGAGCCAGGTGGAGAAATAAGTGCGGCCATTGAGAATAAGGTCGACAAGACAAAAGCTGGAAAAATTGGTGGTCAGTATCGTCAGAGCCTTTGCAATTTCCCTGTCCGAGGGGTAAATACGCAGTTTTAACTTACTGACAGCCCGCTCACTAATGAAGCTGTCAGAGCTGCATGAGTCGATTAGTGCACTCAAAATGTGTCCATTTACCGAAACCTTCGTGGCTGCATGGGACAAACTTTGGGGAAAAACAGCTGTGATGGGAGGAGGGGCAGTTTTACCCTTGACAGCTGTAACCTTAGTAGTGGTTCTTGGGGGAGGAGCAGTTTTATAGATTGCAGCTGTAACCTTAGCAGTGGCTCTTGGGGGAGGAGCAGTTTTATAGATAGTAGCTGCAAAACTAACAGGAGCTCTCGACCGGTATACCTTAGAAAAGTGACCTTTCTTACTAACAGCAGCTCTTGACTGGCATACCTTAAAAAAGTGACCTTTCTTGCTGCAATGATTGCAGGTTGCGTTACGAGCAGGACAAAATTTCCTATAATGGAACGCATCTCCACAGAAGAAACACTTCCTTCCAGATTGCCAAGATGCCGCTAGGGCGGGGTCGTCATCAGTGTAGGTTTCTAGGTAGGGTTGTCATCAGCCAGGTTGGAGTCGTCATCCATGAGGGCTTCCGCCCGAGGCCTATCGAAGGAGTCACTAAAAGTGATAGCAGCAGCCCGTGCACGTGGTGAAAGATAGGTGTCTGCCTTCCTCTTTGCTAAGTCCAGAGAACATGCCTGGTCATAGGCAGTGTTAGATCCGTGATTCTGAGAGTATGCTGTTTTTCAATAACCACACGGATGCTGTAACTTAACAATCAACAGGTATTTACTGGAGGAGGGTAGTCTCAAGACTGGGGTACAGAGGCATGCTCAAGGCTTATCTACAGGTGTGGTCACTGCCGGTACTACAGTATACAGGAGCTGTAAAAGTAGTTCTCTCTTAAAGGTACATACACTACAATTCCTCCCCTTTTAGATTAGTAGTACCCATAATATTCAAATAACAATTAACACTTTAACATGGACATTAAACAACAATAGTCCATTTATAGATTCAGTCTTTGGGGCGGCTTCCTGATCCTTTCGGGATAGCGCCTTTCCTGAGGTTCTTGTTCTTGGTGCGGAGGTGATTCTGGCCCCTTTTTATCGGTTAGTTCATCGGGTTCCACTGCTACTTGTTCTGAGGTAGATGCTACCGGTATGTCGGGTTCATCCCCAGGTACGCAAGACATGGGGTTGACTCGTTCCTGTGACGCTAAGATCTGATCAACGTGGCGTCTCACAATGTTCTCCCCGACATCCACTGTGTACATTAATGGCCCCTGCCTTGTGCATATCGTTCCGGGTTGCCATTTCTCTGTTCGGTAGTCATGGGCCAAGACTGGTTGTCCTACGTTGAAGCTCCTTGTCGGCTTCTCATTGATGTGCTGGAATTGTTTATCCTCAACATTTCTTCGCACATTTGGTCTGAGCAAGTCCAGACGAGATCTCAACCTTCGGTTAAAGAACATCATGGCCGGGGTCTGGTTGGTAAATGCATGTGTCGCGTTTCGGTAGGCTAATAAGAAATTGTCCACCTTATGCTGTAGTGGAATTTCATCGTCGCACATGGCCTTTATCGCCTTCTTAAAGGTTTGTACGAACCTCTCAGCCAATCCATTTGTGGCTGGATGATACGGGGCGGATGTGTAATGCCTTACCCCATTCCTTCTCATAAATTTTCGAAACTCTTTGGACACAAACTGTGGTCCATTATCAGAGCAAATCTGCTCTGGCAAGCCGTTCCTGGCAAATATGGTCCGTAGGACTGCAATCGTTTTCTCTGTAGTGCTTGAGGACATTTTTATCACCTCAGGCCACTTCGAATGAGCATCCACTGCTATTAAGAACATTGAGTCCATGAATGGACCAGCAAAATCAATATGCACCCGTTGCTATGGCGAGGAGGGCCACTCCCATGGGTGTAGAGGGGCATGTGGTGGTGCATTTTGGACCCTCTGGCATCCTGAGCAGCTCTTGGTTAGGTCTTCGATTTGTTGATCGATTCCCGGACACCACACATAAGTCCTAGCAAGGCTTTTCATTTTCACTCCCCCCAGATGACCTTCATGTAGCTCATTTAGCACTCTCTCCCTTAACTTGGGTGGAATCACCACTCTGGATCCACACATCGCTGTCCCCTGGCATACTGACAGCTGTTCTCTTCTGGATGAGAATGCTGGCAACAGTGAGTCGCCCTGTGTTGGCCATCCCCTCACCTTCAAATCATATACCCGAGACAGCGTCGGATCATTGCGGGTCTCCTTCTCTATATCCGCATTCGTTACTGGCAATCGGTGGCATAGTGGTTAGCACTGTTGCCTCACAGCGCCAGGGACCCGGGTTCAAATCCGGCCTCGGGTGACTGTCTGTGTGGAGTTTGCACATTCTCCCCGTGTTTGCGTGGGTTTCCTCCGGGTGCTCCGGTTTCCTCCCACAGTCCAAAGATGTGCGGGTTAGGTTGATTGGCCATGATAAAAAATTGACCCTTAAGTGTTAGGGGGGATTAAATACGTGGGGTTACGGGGATAGGGCTTGGGTGGGATGGCTGTCGGTGTAGGGACCGGGTGCTAGGGTTTGGATGATCAGCCATGATCTCGTTAAATGGCGGAGCAGCCTCAAAGGGCCGAATGGCCTACTCCTGCTCCTATCTTCTATGTTTCTATGTTTTTTTATTGACGAATAAAATATCTCGATAGGGTCCACTGCTGGTGCTTCCTCCACAGTAGGCAGTGGCAGGCGCGATAGCCCATCACCGTTTCCATGCTGTTTCGTGCCTTTATATTCTATTTCGTATTGATTCGCCCCTAGAAACAGGGACCATCTTTGTAACCGTTGTGCAGTCATCACTGGAACGCCCTTCTTAGGATTAAAGATGGAGACAAGTGGTTGGTGGTCAGTCAGCAAGGTGAACTTCTGCCCATGCAGATAGTGGTTGAATTTTTTTACTCCCCATACTAGGCTGAGGGCCTCCCTGTCAATCTGGGCGTAGTTGCGCTCGGCTGAGGTTAGTGACCGAGACGCAAAGGCTACTGGCCTCTCCAAACCGTCTGGGAATTTGTGCGACAGCACTGCTCCAATACCAAATGGTGATGCATCACATGACAAACGAATTGGTAATGCTGGGTTGAAATGGGCCAACACCTCTTTTGATGTGAGCAATTCTTTACATTTCTGGAAAGCTCGTCTACGTTCGTCATTCCACTTCCATGGTACCCCTGTTTGCAGTAGGGTGTTCAGTGGGTGTAAGACCGTGGACAAATTTGGTAAGAACTTATGGTAGTAGTTTACCAGCCCGAGGAACGACCTCAATTGTGACACATTTTCCGGTGCTGGAGCCTTGACTACTGCCTCAATCTTTTCAGGGGACTTATGTAACCCCTCTTCATCGATGACGTGGCCACAATACGAGATCTGCTTCTGGAAAAACTCGCACTTGTGGCGATTAGCTCGTAGCCCATATTCCTTTAATCTGGTGAGCACCTTCTCCAAGTTGGCGAGGTGATCACTGTCATTTTCGCCCGTGACCAGGATGTCGTCCAAATAACACTGGGTCCCTGGAATCCCTTGCAGGACTTGATCCATCGCCCTTTGCCAAATAGCCGGAGCCGATGCTACCCCGAACACCAGCCGGTTGTATTGATAGAGACCTTTATGAGTGTTAATCGTAAGGTATTGTTTCGAGGCTTCTTCTACCTCCATTTGCAAGTACGCCTGAGCTAGATCAATTTTGGTGAAGCGTTTACCTCCAGATAGTGAGGCGAAAATATCCTCAATTCGTGGAAGCGGTTATTGTACCGTGTGAAGGACTGGGTTCACGGTCACCTTAAAATCGCCACAGATGCGGACCTTCTTTGGTTCCCCAGGCGTATTACTCAACGACCTCTTCATTACAGGAACGATGGGTGTAGCCCACTCGCTCCAGTCTACTTTGGACAGTACTCCTGAACGTTCCAACCCTTCCAGCTCTGCTTCGACAGCTGGTCTGATCACATAAGGCACTGGTCTGGCCTTAAGAAACTTTGGGCTTGCATTTTCCTCTATTTTAATCATTGCTGTTATGCCTTTTAGTGTTCCGAGTCCCTCCTGGAACACTTCTTTTGCGTCAGTTAGCATTTTTGACAGTCGTCCAGGTGTGACGTCATCATCCTTTTTGGCGTCAACCTTCAGTGCCTGTATGGAATGCCAATCTAATTGTATCTTCCGGATCCATTCACGTCCTAGCAGTGGTGGTCCTCCATCTGGCAATACATATATGTCCATTTTAGGTATTTCCTGGCCTTTATATATCACTTTCACCCTTATTTTTCCTTTGGGGTAGACTTTTTGCCCCGTGTACGTCTTCAAGACAATCTCTGTAGCTTTCAAGGGTATATGTGAAAATAGCCGCTTGTAGTCCCTTTGGTTTATGACTGTTAGGGCTGATCCTGTGTCCAATTCCATTTTTACTTGGACTCCGTCTATCTTGAGTGTAACCCAGATAGTCTGGTGATCCTCCATTTTGGTTACCTTATGTAGCTTCAGACAACCCAGCTCCTTGCTTTCGGAGTCTGTGTCACTTTTCTGTTCGTCTGAACTACTGTCCATCACCTTGTGTACCTTTTTGTACTTCTCCTGTGGAGATTTCTTACTGTTGGTTTTCTTCCCAGACCTGCAGACTCTTGCTATGTGTCCTGCTTTTCCACACTGTCTGCACACTTGGTCCTTGAACCAACAATCCTTCTGGTCGTGTGTTGTTCTGCACAGCGATAGCACTTCCCTGTTCCATAGGACATTTCATTGATGCCATATTCTTGCGGTCTCCATTGTATCTCTGCAGCGCCCCTTGCGGCTGCTTCGTGTGATACTGCCATACTGAAAGCCTTGTCCAGCGTAAGATCCTTTTCTGATAGAAGCCGTTTCTGGGTTCCTTCACTTTGCAGCCCACACACAAACTTGTCCCTTAACGTATCTGCTAGTCCCACTCCAAACTGGCAGTGTTTCGATAGCTTGCGCAGTTCCGTTAGGTACTCAGCATTGCTTTCATCTTTGTGTTGGTTTCTTTTATGGAACTTAAATCGTTCTGCTATCAGCAGCGGTGTGGGGTTTAAGTGGTCCTGTAGGATTTCTACTATGCTTTCGAAATTCTTATTCACAGGCTTCTCTGGGGTTATTAGGTTTCGCAGTAACCCATAAGTTTTTGCACCCATGGAATTTAACAAAACCAGTGCTTTCCTAGCATCTGGCACTTCATTCGCCCTGCAGTACACCTCCATACATTCCACATATGTCGCCCAATCTTCGACTTCATTGTCGAACGTAGAGATACTGCCAGTCTTCGGCATCTGTCAAAAATGGCTTCTCCCGCACTTCCCCTTCTTCTCCGCTGGCACAAAATGGCGTCTCCCGCGCTTTCCTTCCTTCCCGCGCTTGCCCTTCTTCTCCGCTGCGACTTCTAAAAATGGCGTCTCCCGCGCTCTTCCTTCTTCTCCGCGGCTCAATGGCGTCTCCCGCGCTCTCCCTTCTTCTCCCCGCAGACACTGTTCAGCCCTTGAGCCCTGGCTGTGCTCTGCGCATTTTTTTTTTCTTTCTGTGCACCTTTCCCGGTTCCGCCACTCGGTCCTGAACCCAGCTGCTGCTTTACCCTCTCTCTCTCCGTTTCGTTTTTCCTCGACGCCGCTCAGTTTTCAACCCCCGGCTGCGCCCTGTGCGCTTCACCCTCTATCTTACCCCGTCGACGTTGCTCGGCTTTTTCTCTGCCGTCGGTTGGCTCCAGCCGCCGCTGTCCGGGAAGGGTCTGCGCTGTACCTGTCGTCAGTCTGTTGCTGATCGTCGTGGCTGGGGAACCAAGCCCGGCTCTCCACAGCCTCCCCTGCGATGTTCACTCTCTACCGGACGACTGGGCGGTTGCTCGTGGTCGACGCCCGTGCTTCTGGCCTCGACTTTCTTCCACCGCCCTCCGGAGCGAATCCTCGAAGGGAAATGCAGAGTTGCAGGTAGATTCGAATCAACACTCGTCGCCACTGTTAGATCCGTGATTCTGAGAGTATGCTGTTTTTCAATAACCACACGGATGCTGTAACTTAACAATCAACAGGTATTTACTGGAGTAGGGTAGTCTCAAGACTGGGGTACAGAGGCATGCTCAAGGCTTATATACAGGTGTGGTCACTGCCGGTACTACAGTATACAGGAGCTGTAAAAGTAGTTCTCTCTTAAAGGTACATACACTACAGGCAGCTTGTAACTTGAGGGTTTTATTCTCCAACAGACGCTGACGTATGAAGGGAGACGCAATCCCATTAATAAAGGAATCACAAATTAACTCCTCCTGGTACTGCTCAGCTGTAACAGCTTTAAGATTACAATCCTTGCTGAGCCTGCGAAGTTTCTGAAGGAATTCGTCAAGTGATTCCCTGGGTTGTTGTCGAGTTGTGGCCAGTAGATGCCGAGCAAAAATTTCATTTGGGGACTTGACATATAGCTGCTGTAGTATTTGGATAGCGGCGTCATAGTCTACACAGTCTTCGATATAATCAAACACATGAGGGGATACATAATTAGCAAGCATTCATAACTTGTTAGGAACATTCTCACCACACTCCTCAAGAAAGATGCTAAAGGTACGATACCAGTGTTTCCATACCTTAGCAACTATAAGTGAATTTGGGTCTAGGTCGAGACAGGCGGGTCTGAGTAGTTTCTCCATGATGGATCGATTACTTGTCTGAGTTCCCTTCTACGGTTCGAGTCGTAGCTGGCTGTTCCCAAAATCACCCAAAGCGTGGAGTCGATATCAAGTTGATTAAATTGACGTAATAAAACTCACTATGCACTTGGTTTGAGCATAAAGCAAGGCTTTAATCAACTTGTTTCAGAACATGGAGGTCTAGTTGTACTTCACTAGTTCCTTGTCTTACAAAATGTCCCTGGAAAGCTGGGCCCACGCCCGAGTATTTATACTCCTTGGACGGCGCCACCAGCTAGCCGTCCAGCGTTATTTCATGAGTAGTTTCTTGACGATGATGAGATTTATAACAGTTCCCACATCGAAATCATTGATATATATTGTGAATAGCTGGGGCCCAAGCACTAATCCCTGCGGTACCCCACTAGTCACCGCCTGCCACCCCGAAAAAGACCCATTTATTCCTACTCTCTGTTTCCTGTCTGGAAGGAGATAGAGGATCAGATTTACAAAGAAATTACTGTGAGGTGCAAGAACTTTAGAGTAGTGATAATGGGAGACTTTAACTACCCCAATATTGAATGGGCAGTGATTGTATTAAGCACAGAGAAGGTGAGGAATTTCTGAAGTGTGTTCAGGAGAATTTTCTTGATCAGTATGTTTCCTGCCGAACGAGGAAGGAGGCATTATTGGATCTTGTCCTGGGGAATGAAGTGGGCCAAGTGGAGAATGTCACAGTCAGGAAGCATCTTGGGAATAGTGATCATAGTATTGTAATATTTAAGTTAGTTATGGAGAAGGACAAGGAGTAATCTAGAATAAAAATACTTAACTGGAGAAGGGTTAATTTCAGCGAATTGAGGAGGGATCTGGCCCGGGTAAATTGGAGTCAAAGACTGGCAGGCAGAAAAGTAATGGAGCAATGGGTGACATTTAAAGAGGGAATGGTTCAGGTACAGTCTAAGTACATTCCCACAGCGGGGAAAGGGAGGGCAACCAAAGCCAGAGCTCCTTGGATGGCGACGGAGATAGAGAGTAGGATGAAGCAAAAAAAGGGGGCTTATGGCAGATGTCAGCTTGATAATACAAGGGAGAATCAGGCTGAATATAAAAAATACAGAGGAGAAGTGAGAAAAGAAATAAGAGGGGCAAAGAGACAGTATGAGAATAGATTGGCAGCTAACATAAAATGAATCCAAAGGTCTTCTATAGGCATATTAACAGTAAAATGAGTGGTGGGGCTGATTAGGGACAAAAATGGAGATCTATTGGTGATGGTAGAATGCATGGCTGAGGTACTAATGAAGGGATAATTACAAGTACTAGCCCTGTTCGGGCTACCCCAGATCAGGCGTATTCCTCAGACGTTCACCTTCAACTTAAGTTAGAGATAGCCGAACTGTATAAGACGCTGATATGGGTCTAAAGGTTCAGGCTATCTCTCCCTAAAGGAAAGGAAAGACTGAAGATGTTACCATCCTCCAGATAGCACTTTTAATAAGTTTAACTAGACTGTAACCTTCCGGATATTATGAGAGCCCAGAATACCCCCCAGAATTCTGCAACTCCTTACAAAAGAGTGTACAGAAATTGGGTTTGCGAGTTTATACAGAAATACTCTTTGAGACAATTCTAAAAATATATCGTTTTATTTAAGAGCCGACATTCATTTAACAGCTGTTGAGTCAGTCGCAACATTAACAATTCAAAATACAAATAGCTTACATTTCTTATTTCTCTGAGATCCTTATTCTCAAATCTTTACTTCGTTACATTTCTACATTTCTTACTTATCTCTAAATCCAGAACATCCACCAAAATCAAATTATAGTACCTTTTGATCCCCAAGACTCAAAGTTAAAAACTTACAGATGGTGCCTGCAAAGTTGAGAAATGCTTGGCCCATTCAGCGACTTCTGACTTTCTGTTTGAAAAGGTCTATCTTTTATACCCTTTTTGCAGTGGTTTATTCTTTGAAGTTCTCTGCTGATGTAAGCTAATTATCTTTATTGATACTTCAGTTGAATGCTTTCTATCTTACTGTCAATTCAACTATTGCATGCATAATTATGTCTCTACTTTTAGATGTTCCAAAAACTATCATAACAACAATATGACAGCAATGGTTTCTGTTTGATGCCATTCTTATCGAAGATTTTCCATTCAATTCTTAATATTGGCTTTACTGGTTTTAGCAGACGTTGAGTCTCCTAACTACTCCAAGTTCAATACAAACACAATGGCCCAGAAATTCAGGTTGGGGGCTTCCCGCGGGTGCAAGCCCCCGACCTGCACTTACCTTGCACACCGGCCGTTGTGCTGTGGGCTCCCGTGGAATTTCGATCCTGGGCCTGCTCCAGCTGCCGGCGCGCAGTGCTTGCGTATCCCAGGGGCACAGTTAGTTCGATGCATCCCCTGGGATCACGTGGGCCATGGGGAGCCAATCAGAGCAGGGAATGCTCCATTCATAAGTTTGACAGGAAGTGCTGTCAAAACTTAGAAATACTACGGGCCCCAAAACATCACTAAATCTTCAAATAATTTTTTTAAAAACATCACATTTTTTAAATAAACTATAAATTACATGAAATAACTATTTTAAACAATAATTTAAATTTTTGAAAAAAATAATTTTATTTTCTAATGGGGCTAAAAATAAACTTACCTTTCTTTAAAGTATTAAAAAATAATAAACCTGTGGAAAAAATGTTTTAATTTTAATTAATTCACCACTTACCTTGTAAAAAGCAGGCCTTACGCCTACTTTTTAAATGTGTAACTTCTGGTGACTTACCCTCCCGGGAAAACCTGTAAAAAAAAAACTAAGTTCGATGCGCACGCGCAGCCTCTCCCGCGCACGCGTTCGACCTCTGAACCCCTGCTTTCAGGGGAACGGAAGTGCCGGTTTCCCGCGCATGCGCAGTGCATGCAGGAAACCGGCACTTCCATTGGGCCTACGGGTGAGTACCCCATGCGTACTCACCCGTGGAGACCCGAATTTCTGGGCCAATGTAATTGCTTGTTGTATCTATTGAAGTCATATCTTCAAAGTGTTCTTGTTGGTATCATATTTACTATGTATAAATTAAAGACACTTTGACTGAGTGTTTACTTGTTTTCTAGCTATCTCAATTGGTTGCATCTTGTTTCCTGTCTTCCAAGTTTAACATAAAAACTATTTGACCAGCGGGTGTTTCTTTTACTTGATGTCATCTTTTCAAAGGCACATGGTTTTTTAATATTTGTGTTTCTGTTTCACATGTTAGTTCTTTAACACTTTAAACTGGGCATTTCTTTGTGTTCCCTCCAAACTCGAGACCTTTCAGAAGCACCAAACTGTCATTTCAATAGGGTCATTGTTTTAGTATATTTAACCAATTCCCATTTCAAAGCTTGTATGTTTACAACTTTGTTAACAACTGATCTTTATCTCAGAAGCCTGTTTTCTGTTTGCAGCCTGTGTCTCTGAGGCTTTAGATTTTTAAACCCAGTATATCATGTATTAATAAATATCAGAATTCTATTCATATTATGATATATCTTTCTGAAATATGGCTTATTCCTTCACACTAAATGAGTAATTTGCATCAGTGTTTAACAAGGAAAAGGACTCTGCCAAAGCCACGGCAAACGAGAAGGCTGCCGGAATACTGGATGAGATAAAAATCAATAAAGGCAAGGTACTAGAAAGGCTGGCAGTACTTAAAGTGGATAAGTCCCCCATTCCAGATGGGATGCATGCTAGGTTTGCTGAGGGAAGTAAGGGTAGAAATTGCAGAGGTACTGGCCATAATCTTCTAATCCTCCTTGGACACAAGGGTGGTGCCAGAGGACTGGAGGATTATAAATGTACACCCTTGTTCAAAAAAGGGAAGAAGGATAAACCTGGGAATTACAGGCCAGTCCATTTAACGTCAGTGGTGGGAAGCTTTTAGAAACAATAATCCAGGAGAAAATGAACAGCCACTTGGACAAGCATGGACTAATATAAGGAGAGCCAGCACTGATTTGTTAAGGGCAAATTGTGTTTGACTCGATGGAGTTTTTTGATGAGGTAACCAAGAGGGTGGATGAGGGCAGTGCTGTTGATGTTGTGTATATAGACTTTCAAAAGGTCTTTGATAAAGTACCACATATTAGGCTTGATAGCAAAATTGAAGTCCATGGGATAAAAGGGGCAGTGGCAGCATGGATACAAAATTGGCTAAGGGATAGAAAACAGAGAGTTGTGGTAAATGGCTGTTTTTCAGACTGGAGGGAGGTACACAGTGAAGTTCCCCAAGGTTCAGTACTTGGACCACTGCTGTTTTTGATATATATTAATGACTTGGACTTGGGGGTACAGGGCACAATTTTGAAATTTGCAGATGACACTGAACTTGGAAGTGTAGTAAACAGTAAGGAAAATAGTAATAGACTTCAAGAGGACATAGACAGGCTAGTCACATGGCAAATTAAATTCAATGCAGAAAAGTGTGAGGTGATACATTTTGCTAGGAAGAATGAGGCGAGACAATACATGGTACAATTTTAAAGAGGGTGCAAGAAGAGAGAGACCTGGGGGTGTTTGTGCACAAATCTTTGAAGGTGGCAGGACAGGTTAACAAGGCAGTTAATAAAGCATATGTGATCCTGAGCTTTATAAATAGAGGCATAGAGTACTGTAAGTATACACAGACCCTTAATTTTTATTTTGGTATACATTAAAATGCTTTGCCAGGCCAAAAGGTTTTTTCAAAGTGAAATAAAGTTGGTGAATGAACAGACGGTCTTTCACTGATAAGTGGACATGGAATGTGCTTTACTAAAAAGCAGCAAACATGGTTGTGACTGCAGGGGTTAGTCATAGACAACAGAGATAAACAAACCCCCTTAGATTTGCAGACTTCGTGTCTACAACAAAACAGGCCACTAGGTTGTAGAACGACTTTTGGTGGCTAAAGGTCAAACCTTTGGAGTTCTGAAATACAGGATGCAACGTAACACATGAAATGTGACCAAGTGGTTTACTGCCACTTCTGTAAACTTTTATGAGTGAATGAACAATTTTGGGCTTTGATAAAGGCAGCTAATGGATAGCCACACAGGATGTGTGAGTGTGAATTTTTGACTGCTCAAACAACTTAGGTCGAACATTAAAGGAACATCTCACAATCTCTGAATGATTGATTTACTGAAAAAGGCAAGGAAAACTGTATTAAAAAAGTGACTAAAAATATCGGCACTGCAGTCAGAAGGGGGCGCCTGGCTGATTATCTCAACTCAAAGAGCTACTGCAGTCGAAAGGCGAAGAGCTACTGCAGTCAAAAGGACGTAGCCTACAATCAACGCTGGACTAATTATCTATGGGTGGTTGTACGTATGATTTCTTGTAACATTTTTGGTGAACTGCTCGAATAGCGGTTGGGGTTTTAAATCTGTCGTAGGAACAATAAAAGGTTAAAGGCAGAACCCGTGTGTCTGGTGTAATTTCTCATAAATCTCAAATCTGAGCTCTATAACCTGTTGGACGGGGTGAGGGGTAATTCTGCACGTCCTACAGTACAAAAGCCAGGAAGTTATGCTAAACCTATATAAAACACTAGTTCGACGCCTGCTGGAGTATTCTGTCCAATTCTGGGCACCATACTTTAGGAAGAACGTGAAGGCTTTGGAGAGGATACAGAAGAGTTTACTCGAATGGTTCTAGGGATGAGGATTACAGAAGCCGGGGTTGTTCTCCTTAGAGCAGAGTAGGCTAAGAGGAAATTTGATAGAGGTGTTTAAAATCATGACGGGTTTAGATTGAGTAAATAAAGACAAACTGTTTCCAATGGCTGAAGGGTTGATAACGGGAGGGCACAGATTTAAGGTGATTGGCAAACGAACCAGAGGCGACACGAGGGAAAACTTTTTAATGCAATAATTAGTTAGGATTTGGAATGCACTGTCTGATGGGGCGGTGGATACAGATTCAATAGTAGCCATGAAAAGGGAATTGGATAAATACTTGAAGGAGAAAAAAATTACAGGGATATGGGGGAAGAGCGGGGGAGTGGGACTAACTGGATTGCTTTTCAAAAGAGCCGCCGCAGACTCAATGGGCCGAATTACTCCCTTCTGTTCTGTAATATTCCATGATTCTATGATTCATTGGAGGCTGTACTTTCAGCCTTCTGGGACACATGCTCCCTAAACCCATCTGCGTCTCCACTTTCCTCTCGGCCCTTAAGACCCTCCTTAAAACCCACCTCTTTGACTAAGCTTTTAGTCATCCATCCAAATATCTTCTCAGCATCCATTTTTTGATTAAGCCTCTATGAAGTGCTTTGGGTCGTTTCTCTATTAAAGGTGCTATATAAATGCAAGTTCTTGTTTTTGATAATTTCTCTAATGAGAAGTAAGTAATTGAAGAAGAGGAGGGAGTCAAGAATGCATCCTTGGATGACTCCCAAGATGACAACACAGGGGTAGGAAGTGTGATTGACATTTGGAATGATTTTTGAGTAGGGTAGTGGAGACAGAAGCCTTAGATTTATTCAAGAGGCAATTACGTGGCCTGGTGGGGGAAATCTAAGCTGTTTTTCTGGCTGGATATATAGAAGTCTTCATCGTCTGTATTTATCTTGTGATACAAAGATTCAACATCAATATAGTTAGGAGATGCCACATTTCAGTGTCAAAAACATTCTAGTGTCCTCGGTCCTCTTTGTTTCCTATTGTAAAAATGAAAGTGTGAGATATTGGATTTGAGAATGTAGCTCCTGACACCTGTAAAAATGTGATCCTTCATATTTTCCAACTGTAACAATGAACAACCTCATCCTTTAGTCTATATAGAAATTCTTCCAAGTAAGCCTTTCTTTCTGTTGGCTGTGTTATGCTGCTTGGATGTTGGCTGGCATTCCAAGTGTCAGCTTGGCTCACAGGTACTCTTACCTCTGAATTGGGTTGTGGGTTTAAACCCAACTCCAAGACTTTAGCGTATAATCTAGGATGATACTTCAGTGCAGTACTGATGATGAAATGCTGTATTGTTGCAGGTGTCGTCCTTTGGATTAGATGTTAAACAGCAACTCCGTCTGTCATTTCAGGTGGATATAAAAGAGCTCATGATACTTTTTCAAACAAGAGCAGTTCTCCAGGTATCCTGGTCAACATTTATTCCTCAACCAACACCACCAAAACAGATTAACTAGTCATTATTGTTTGTGGGACCTAGCTGTACACAGTTTGGCTGCCACATTTGCCAATAAAACAACAGTGACTACACAACAGCAATTTATTGGTTGTGGATTACTAAGAATGTGAAAGGTGCCATATAAATGCAAGTCTTTCGCTCTACATTTACCAGTGGTGTAGTGAGAACTCATTTTTAATGTGGAAGCAAGTCATCCTCGGTTCCGAGGGACTGCCTAAGAAGAAGAGTGCCCACCTCCTCATCTCGCTTTACTCAGGTTGCATTTTTCAAAGGAATCAGCTGTGGTTTGGGAAGTGGGTGAATATTATAAAAACTGTGACTTCTTGAGTGTGCACTGTCTTCATAAACGGGGAGTTGGAGAAGTTCAGCCAGTGGAAGTCCGAATTGATTAGGTGGTGGGAAAGGCACACGGGCACCACGCTGCTGCGTTGGCCGAGGGGCAGGGGACACGCTGAAACAAGGACACACAGAGGGGCGTGAAGACGTCACGCAGCTGGGGGGTGGTGCGCTGACGTCATGAATCGGGACGTGGGTGGAACACGCTGACGTCACGGCCTGGGGAAAAGAGGAACACGCTGACGTCACGCGGCGGGGCGGGGCCGGGCCAGACGACAGGAAGATGGCGGCCGAGCTGGAGTTGGGTGTTGGATCCGTACGGCTGTGATCGCAGGAGCCCGGCCGCGTCCGTCATGTACCGATAGACGAGGAGGAGAAGAAGGAGAAAAACTAAACACCAAGCGAGCAAACGTCGAGAAACGCGGAAGATGGAAGACGTTAACTCGAGCGTCAGCGCCGACCTGGAAGTACGGAAGCTGCAGGAGTTGGTTCGCAAACTCGAGAAACAGAACGAACAGCTGAGGACACGCTCCACCATACTGAACCCCAAACAGCCGGCTCCCTCCCCCGGCTCCGGCCCCGGCCCCGGCCCCGGGAACTCGTGGCAGCCCCTCCTCGCTTGTTGCCCAGACCCGGCCCCGAGTCTACAAGGGGAGGCGCTGTCCCACTTAACGCACCGGGGAGGAGCCGTGTCTCAGCCGCCGGGGTCTGGCGGTCCCGCCGGCTCGGGCTCGGCCTCGGGCGGCAGCGAGAGCCCCGAGCCGGGAGAGCGGACGGTGCTGGATGAGGTGGTGGCGCTGGATCTGGAGACAATGGTTTTGGAGCATGATGAGGAGGAGGAGGACAGCTGGTGAGTGAGTGAGTGAGTGGGAGGGCGGGGACTGTCTGACTCGCCCAGTGTCTGACTGGCGGCAACCTCCGACAATATGTCTGGGCAGAAGGATGGGAGTAACTGCTTCTCTGGTGTGTGTGTGTGATAATATAGAGTTACGTTCGTTGGGCTATTTTTGGAGATATCTTGGGATGCTATAGGTACTGCTTCGAGATAGATGACCACAGATCCGAGTTGCCCTCAGGCCAAAGGCAGAGAAAATGGAGCGCTGCTCATTGGGTGTCCAAATGCCAGTTAAAATTTTAATGTTAGTGAAGAACTAATGGTGCAGTTGACTACCGTTAAAAATGAAAAAAAGTTTGTCTTGTATATCGTTGCAGGTTACTGCAGTTGGTGTGGAGGTGGTTTTACACTGGGTGTAGCTGATGTCTGTAGCGACCGGAGTGTAAACAAGCCTTGTCCCAGCAACATAGATTCATGAAAATGTGCCTCTACAAATCTGCTGTAAGGATAATGGAGCCAGTTTTAATAATGGAAATGCAGGAAGCTGGTCCCAAGCATTTGCTTTTTGTGGGACTATGTATAGCAGCATAGATGTTTCTCTCCTGAAACTGGATGAAGTTATGTGCAAGTATAAAAGTGCCTTGTGATCATCTCCACAGCTTAGGTTGGAGAACCAAACCTGCACCTCACTGTTTCATGGCCTCACCTGTCATGTTCAACTAATGTCCCTTGGTGTGGAGTTTCCCTTTGTCCTGTGTTGCTGAGAATAAGAAAACTTTAGGATAATAGTGTAACTTGTTTGGGATAGATATAGGCGTAAAAGGTACTGAGGCATTAATGCTTTATTTCTCTCCCATATATACAGTGGTCCTGTTAAAATTTATTTTCATAGGATGATATCTTAAGTCATATTCTCATAATTTTAAATCCCCAGATATGACTGCTGCTTGTTTCTATATTCATAACTTATGTGAATACTGATGACACAGAACTAAATGTTTATTTATGTATAAATATGTAATTCAAAATATTAACGAACATGCTAAATACATGGTATATTCAACTGTTATATCTTCATCTAGTTTTAATATATAAGAGGTACAATTTCCTCCCTCCTGAACAAAATGACTCCTGGTGGGCCTCCAGTTCCATATGCTCCAGCACATTACCTACGTGACCATTTCTTGATGTGGGAATTTGGGGTCACAGCCAAGGTTGATCTACCTTATCTGACATTCACATATCTGTTTTCCATCAGGTATTATTCGTAATCAGGAGTGGGAACTTTGGCTGATTTTATTTTCTGCCCTAGCTCAGAAACGCTGAGGTCAGTTGTAGCGCCCTGAATGGTGAATTTTGATGACCTGATTCCCCAAAGTGACAGATCTCTTTCATCATTGGAATTTCTCTTGTAATTTTTGTAACTGCACTTTCATCTTTACATACAGTACAATTTGTATGTCAGTTTTGGTGTTTTCATTTGGTCTATTGGCAATGATGTGGGGCTGCAATGACTGTTAGAAAATCATTTAGGAATTAATGAGTTATCCTGTTTGTCCCTGGGCAGATTCTTAGACCAGTTCAATTAGAGATCTTAGGTAAGTTTTAGTTGGAAATCCTCACGTCAACAAAGTTCATTCAGACATATCCATTCTGAAGTAAAGCCAGTAAGATTTTGAAACTCTTTCACTATTTTGAATAATGACAGGTTCCTGCATATAACACATCATACATTTAAAAATGATCTACATTGAAATTTGGTCCAATATCTAAGACATTTAATATTCAATATTTTTTTTAAAAGCACTGCCATTGTAAAATTTTGCATCGATCTCCTGACCCTGGAGGAAATGCTGCTTTTACATTTGGGTGATTGAGGCTAGTTCAGTTATTTGACTGCAGATAGTTGTTTATTTGACTGCTGTTCTGAATTCCTCATTTAAGCATATGCGTTTAATAGATTAATCATACAGTGGACAGAAAGGCTAAAATCTTCTGTCTTTTTATTTTTCTCATCTACAACTGCCTCCTTTGATATATATATATATATAGCATGATGTGTGCAGTTTGGGCTGATTTGAGCCATCAGAAGCAAACCCAGAGTGACTCAAAATTTTGAAAATGATGAGCAACAACATTCAATTAAACATTTTACAATGTTGGGGTCAAAGGTTACCTTATTTCAGTGCAAGTGTAATACAGTTGCACAAAAATAACCCTCACTGGAATATAACACTTGCCTCTACATATTTTCAAATGATCTAAATATTCCTTGTACTTCAGAACATCCTTGGGCCACAAATATCTTTACTTAGCTATCTTAAGTAAGCTCTCTGGAAATATGTTTTCTATCTCCCATATAATCATTTGTGCTCAATTAATGTTTTCAGCTAGATGTTGTAGTTCATTTGTCCAATATTTCAATGCCTATCAGAACATTGCCTGTCCTGAATGGTGCTTTGAGTTAACTGCAGAGATATTGGAATTGGCAGATTTTATTTTCAACAGCACATGCATAAGTGGACCCAGAAACCTTCTCCAAAATATGGTAAATCTGGAATATTTTCGGGTACCTGGTTATTTTTATGAAACTGGTAAATTTAGGGTTACGTAGCTTCCTCTGATGTTTCATGTAATTGCTCTATTGAGGAAAAAATCCTTATATAGTAACCTGACTTGTGCAGTTTGACTCAAATTTTTATGAAAACAATATTTGGAATTCTACTGTTTAGGACAAATGACCTCTAATCTATAATACTAAGCAACAGAAAGTCACTTAAAGTTCATAATGGTGAGGATTTTTTCATATCTAAAATATTTAATTGTGTTTTGAATCACTGTGATCTAATCCTCCTTTTGAAGTTCTTTTAAAATTTACCATTTGGGACAAAATTTTAGAAAAATGGAGCAATTTCTTGGAATGCACAATTTAAAACCCCAACTGAAATATTAGTGGGTGGTTAAAAGTTATGGGTATTTAAGTAAACGTGCATTCATCACCACTTGCCATGTGACTTTCCAGTGCTGTGTGTATATTTCTACTAGTGTACATGTGTACTTTCTGTAGCCAGACTTCCATCAACATAGATGGAAGCCCACAGTATATGCCAAAACATTTTTGAAAAGTATTAATGTTTTGTCCTTTTGACCTTCCTAGAAATTGCTTTGCTACTGCCAAACTCAGAAGTAATTTATAAAAGCGTCTGTGTCTGATTAATCATCACTCTCCAGATTGGAAGAATAAATACTTTAATTTTACTGTTACTTTACTCTCTTTCTTAACATATACCTCTTCTCATCCCATGTGTAGTTACCATGATGTGGAGATGCCGGTATTGGACTGGGGTGGACAAATGTGAGAAGTCACACAACACCAGGTTATAGTCCAACAGCTTTATTTGAAATCACAAGCTTTCGGAGTGCTGCTCCTTTGTCAGGTGAAGTGAAGAGATGCATATAGGCACAGCATATATAGTCAGAGAACACTGCCAGATGATTACACGTAATCTTTCTAACTGCCCTTTATCCCACCTCGGCAGAGAGATAATCCAAACAGGTCAGTCAGGAAAACATTACCTCAAAGAACAATGAGGTGGGGTCACCAGGGGTCAAAAGTTGCAGATGCTGGGGTCTGTATGAAAAACAAAAACAAACTAAGAACAATATTAAAAAATATATATATTTTTGCTGGAAATCACAGCAGATCCGGCCACATCTGTGTAGAGAGAACAGGCCAACGACGACTCGAGTCTGGATGACTCTACGTCAGGTGGGGTTACATGTAGCGTGACATGAACCCAAGATCCCGGTTGAGGCCGCCCTCATGAGTGCGGAACTTGGCTATCAGTTTCTGCTCGACGATTTTGCGTTGTCGTGTGTCTCGAAGGCCGCCTTGGAGAATGCTTACCCGAAGATCGGAGGCTAAATGTTCTTGACTGCTGAAGTGTTCCCCGACTGGGAGGGAACACTCCTGCCTGGCGATTGTTGTGCGGTGTCCGTTCAGCCGTTGTCGCAGTGTCTGCATGGTCTCGCCGATGTACCATGCTCCGGGGTATCCTTTCCTGCAACGTATGAGGTAGACAACGTTGGCCGAGTCACATGAACATGTACCATGTACCTGGTGGGTGGTGTCCTCACGTGTGATGATGGTATCTGTGTTGTTGATCTGGCATGTCTTGCAGAGGTTGCCGTGGCAGGGTTGTGTGGTGTCGTGGTCGCTGTTCTCCTGAAAGCTGGGTAGTTCGCTGCGAACGATGGTCTGTTTGAGGTTAGGCGGCTGTTTGAAGGCGAGTAGTGGTGGCGTGGGGATGGCCTTAGCGAGGTGTTCGTTGTTATCGATGACATGTTGAAGGCTGCGAAGAACATGGCGTAGTTTCTCCGCTCCGGGGAAGTACTGGACGATGAAGGGTACTCTGTTGGTTGTGTCCCGTGTTTGTCTTCTGAGGAGGTCTCTGCGATTTTTCGCTGTGGCCCATCGGAACTGCCGATCGACGAGTTGAGCGTCATATCCCGTTCTTATGAGGGCGTCTTTCAGCGTCTGTAGGTGTCCATCGCGTTCCTCCTCGTCTGAGCAGATCCTGTGTATTCGCAGGGCTTGTCCATAGGGGATGGCTTCTTTAATGTGGTTAGGGTGGAAGCTGGAGAAGTGGATCATCGTGAGGTTGTCCGTGGGCTTGCGGTAGAGTGAAGTGCTGAGGTGTCCGTCTTTGATGGAGATTCGTGTGTCCAAGAATGAAACCGATTCTGAGGAGTAGTCCATGGTGAGTTTGATGGTGGGATGGAACTTGTTGATGTTATCATGTCGTCTTTTCAGTGATTCTTCGCCGTGGGTCCATAGGAAGAAAATGTCGTCGATGTATCTGGTGTATAGCGTTGGTTGGAGGTCCTGTGCAGCGAAGAAGTCTTGCTCGAACTTGTGCATGAAGATGTTGGCGTATCGGGGTGCGAATTTGGTCCCCATGGCTGTTCCGTGTGTTTGGGTAAAGAACTGGTTGTCGAAGGTGAAGACCTTGTGGTCAAGGATGAAGCGGATGAGTTGTAGGATGGCGTCTGGAGATTGGTTGGTGTTGAGTACTGAGGCTGTCACAGCGATGCCGTCATCGTGGGGGATACTGGTGTAGAGTGCCGAGACATCCATCGTGGCGAGGAGTGTTCCTGGTTCAACTGGTCCGTGGGTGCTGAGTTTCTGTAAGAAGTCTGTAGTGTCGCGACAGAAGCTGGGGGTTCCCTGTACGGTAGGTTTCAGGATGCCCTCGACGTATCCAGAGAGGTTCTCACACAGGGTTCCGTTGCCTGATACGATAGGACGTCTGGGTGTGTTGGCTTTGTGTATCTTTGGTAGGCAGTATAAGTCTCCCACGCGGGGAGTACGTGGGATGAGAGCGCGTAGGATGCTTTGAAGGTCTGGATCGAAGGTCTTGATCAGTCTGTTGAGTTGGCGGGTGTGTTCTTTGGTCGGATCTGCGGGTAACTGTAGTGTTCCTGGTTGTCCAGTTGTCGGTATGCTTCTTTGCAATAGTCCATTCTGTTCTATATGACGATGGCTCCTCCTTTGTCTCCTGGTTTGATGACGATGTTGCGGTTGGTCTTGAGAGCGTGGATGGCGTTGCGTTGTGCTCGGGTGACATTCTGGACTGTTGTGAGTGCGGCTGATGAATCTGGCGTTGATGCATCTCCTGACAGCTTGAGCATACATGTCAAGCTTAGGGCAGCGACCCTCCGGAGGGGTCCTCAGAATCGGTTTCATTCTTGGACACACGAATCTCCATCAAAGACGGACACCTCAGCACTTCACTCTACCGGAAGCCCACGGACAACCTCGCGATGCTCCACTTCTCCAGCTTCCACCCTAACCACGTTAAAGAAGCCATCCCCTATGGACAAGCCCTGCGAATACACAGGATCTGCTCAGACGAGGAGGAACGCGATGGACACCTACAGACGCTGAAAGACGCCCTTGTAAGAACGGGATATGACGCTCAACTCGTCGATCGACAGTTCCGACAGGCCACAGCGAAAAATCGCAGAGACCTCCTCAGAAGACAAACACAGGACACAACCAACAGAGTACCCTTCGTCGTCCAGTACTTCCCCGGAGTGGAGAAACTACGCCATGTTCTTCGCAGCCTTCAACATGTCATCGATGACGACGAACACCTCGCTAAGGCCATTCCCACGCGACCACTACTAGCCTTCAAACAGCCGCCTAACCTCAAACAGACCATCGTTCGCAGCAAACTACCCAGCTTTCAGGAGAACAGTGACCACGACACCACACAACCCTGCCATGGCAACCTCTGCAAGACATGCCAGATCATCAACACAGATACCATTATCACACGTGAGGACACCACCCACCAGGTACATGGTACATACTCATGTGACTCGGCCAACGTTGTCTACCTCATACGTTGCAGGAAAGGATGCCCCGGAGCATGGTACATCGGCGAGACCATGCCGACAACGGATGAACGGACACCGCACAACAATCGCCAGGCAGGAGTGTTCCCTCCCAGTCGGGGAACACTTCAGCAGTCAAGAACATTTAGCCTCCGATCTTCGGGTAAGCATTCTCCAAGGCGGCCTTCGAGACACACGACAACGCAAAATCGTCGAGCAGAAACTGATAGCCAAGTTCCGCACTCATGAGGGCGGCCTCAACCGGGATCTTGGGTTCATGTCACGCTACATGTAACCCCACCTGACGTAGAGTCATCCAGACTCGAGTCGTCGTTGGCCTGTTCTCTCTACACAGATGCGGCCAGACCTGCTGTGATTTCCAGCAAAAAAAAAAATTTTTTATATTGTTCTTAGTTTGTTTTTTGTTTTTCATACAGACCCCAGCATCTGCAACATTTGACCCCTGGTGACCCTACCTCATTGTTCTTTGATGTAATGTTTTCCTGACTGACCTGTTTGGACACCATCCACACCTTTGATTGCTGTGATTATCTCTCTGCCGAGGTGGGATAAAGGGCAGTTAGAAAGATTACGTGTAATCATCTGGCAGTGTTCTCTTCTGACTATATATGCTGTGCCTATATGCATCTCTTCACTTCACCTGATGAAGGAGCAGCGCTCCGAAAGCTTGTGATTTCAAATAAAGCTGTTGGACTATAACCTGGTGTTGTGTGACTTCTCACGTAGTTAATTTGCATAGTGTTAACTGCTGTAATTACAGTTGGTGGGCTGAGGTTGGTATTGTAGTGTATGTGCCTTTAAGAGCCCCATGTGTACTGTAATACCGGTAATGGCCACTCGGGCTATATAAGCCTGTATATTGTGTTGTATCAGTTAGTTCCCCTCCAGACTTTGTTTAGTAAACACCTATGAAACCAACTCCTGTCTTCAGTGTCTCTATCAACACACAGACACAACAGTGGCGAGGAATTGGAAACGGACTTACCTGCAATTCGGCAGCCCCTCAAGAACATCGATTCCTCTGGCGTCCAAAGTTGAAGAAAAATCAAGAAAAAGAAAAAGCTGTGGTTTCACCAGCTAGCCAAGCTGGTGGCAGGTACTGCAATAATCCTTCCTGCGCGTCGGGCTGGGGCTCCAGCGGCTGGCTCTACAGCTAGGCCAAGCAGCGAAAGCGGAGGCAAGCAGTAACAGACGGGGAGGGAGCACTCGGGAGACGGCCGGCGCTGCAAGCAGGTCAGCGTTCAGACCTAGAGAGAGAGTCCGGCGGGAACGAGTCTCCAACTGTAAATAAATAAATAAAAAGAACGGAAACAGCGTTGTCATCGGCAGCAGCGGCGGGGAAGCGCCATATCTTTTCTGCAGAAAAGAAAGAAAAGCACGGGAAGCGCCATTTTATTTCTACGATGCCTAAGTCTGGCAATATTGATGCTTTTGATAACAAGATAGAGGATTGGACCACATGTGGAAAGAGTGGAGGTATATTGCACCGCAAATGGAATAGAAGATGAAAAAAAAGCTTCAGTACTGCTGAATCTAATGGGCGCAAAGACATACGGGCTGTTACAAAATTTAATCACTCCAGCCAAACCAAAGGACAAGAATTTTAAAGAAATTGTTGATACCCTACAGGAGCACTTAAACCCAACGCCGCTGCTGATAGCGGAACGATTCAAATTCTTCAAGAGAAATCAACACAAGAATGAAAGTAACGCTGATTACCTCACCGAATTAAGAAAGCTATCAAAACACTGCCAATTCGGGGCAGGACTAGCAGATTATCTTCAAGACAAATTCGTCTGCGGTCTCCTAAGTGAAGGAACACAGAAAAGGCTGCTTTCTGAAAAAGATTTAACACTGGACAAGGCTTTCAGTATGGCTGTATCATACGAAGCAGCCGCAAGAGGAGCTGCAGAGATACAACAAAAGACACAGGACTTCGGCACCCATGAAATGACACAGGGTTTCGAGAGATGTTATCGCTGCGGCAGATCCACCCATGACCAGAGGGACTGCTGGTTCAAGGACAAAGCATGCAGGCAATGCGGAAAGATTGGACACATTGCACGGGTATGCCGATCTGGACAAAAAAAATCCACAGACAGGAAAAAAAAAAATCAATAAAGAAAAGTACAGAAAGGTGCAAATGATGACGGACAGTAGCTCCGAAGACCAGAAGAGCGATAGCGACTCCGAAAACAAGAGACTAAGCTGTCTCAAATTACATAATGTAATTGCCAAAGACGACTACCAGACCATTTGGGGGTTACCCTCACGATAGCAGGGCCCCCAGTTAAAATGGAGCTAGATACAGGATCAGCTCTGACCGTCATAAATCGACGGGATTACGAGCGGCTATTTCCGCATATACCTTTAAAAGAGACATCCATTATCTTGAAAACATATACGGGGCAGAAAGTATACCCCAAAGGAAAAATAAGGGTGCCTGTTGTATACAACGGCAAGGAAATACAGAAGTTGTATTTATACATTCTACAAGATGGTGGCCACCGCTGTTGGGACGTGAATGGATCAGGAAAATACGTTTAGACTGGCACTCCATTCAGGCACTGACGGTGACCAGTAAGAAAAAAAACGATGATGACGTCATACCTGAACGATTAAAAGACATCTTGGCCAACGCCAAAGAAGTGTTTCAAGAGAAACTAGGAACCTTGAAAGGCATCACCGCCTCAATAAAAGTGGAAGATGCAGCAATTCCCAAGTTTTTTAAGGCAAGGCCGGTGCCATACGCAATTCGTCCAGCAGTCGAGGCAGAGCTGGAGAATTTGGAAAAGGCAGGCGTATTATCCAAAATAGATTGGAGCGAGTGGGCAACACCAATCGTTCCAGTCATGAAGAAAGCATTGAATAATGGTAAATCTGAAGAACAGAGAAAAATTCGCATCTGTGGAGACTTCAAGGTGACTGTAAACCTGGTCCTTCACACGGTACAGTATCCTCTTCCGAGGATAGAAGATATTTTCGCCTCACTATCCAGAGGGAAACGTTTCACCAAAATTGATTTGGCACAGGCATATCTACAGATGGAGGTTGAAGAGGCCTCTTTTTAAAAAAAAAAAAAAAAAAAAAAATCTCACGATAAATACACACAAAGGTCTGTACCAGTACAATCGACTGGCTTTCGGAGTAGCATCCGCTCCAGCTATCTGGCAAAGAGCTATGGAGCAAGTCCTCCAAGGGATTCCGGGGACTCAGTGCTACCTAGACGACATCCTTGTAACAGGAGAAAACGACAACGAGCACCTTGCCAATTTGGAGCAGGTGCTCACTAGGCTGAGAGAACGGGGCCTCCGAGCAAATCGCCACAAGTGCGAATTTTTCCAAAATCAAATATCATATTGTGGCCACATAATTAATAAGGAAAGGTTGCATAAGTCACCTGAAAAAATTGAAGCGGTCATAAAAGCCCCAGCACCTGAAAATGTTTCACAATTAAGGTCGTTCCTGGGATTAATAAATTACTATCATAAATTTTTACCAAACTTATCAACTCTTCTACACCCTCTTAATGAACTGCTACAAACAGGAGTAATTTGGAAATGGAGCGAAGACTGTAAACGTGCCTTCCATAAATGCAAAGACTTAATCACGTCCAAAGAAGTTTTGGCTCATTACAACCCATCACTGCCAATCAGACTGGCATGCGATGCATCCTCTTATGGCGTAGGAGCAGTATTATCGCATAAATTCCCCGATGGCTCGGAACGGCCGATAGCTTTTGCGTCATGCTCATTGAACTCAGCTGAGTGTAACTATGCCCAAATCGACAGGGAAGCACTCAGGCTGGTATGGGGAGTGAAGAAATTCAACCATTACCTACACGGACAAAAATTTACCTTGTTGACTGACCATCAACCCCTCATCTCCATATTCAACCCTAAAAAGGGTGTTCCCATTATGACAGCGCAAAGGCTACAGAGGTGGTCCCTTTTTCTAGGGGCACACCAATATGACATAGAATATAAAGGATCAAAACAGCATGGGAATGCTGACGGGTTATCGCGCCTACCGTTGCCAACGGTAGAAGAAGCACCTACCGTAGACCCAGTGGAGATTTTCCACTCTACCATAGTCGAATGTCTACCAGTAACAAATTCTGCCATTGAAAGGGAAACTAGAAATGACCCGACTCTCTCACGAGTCTACGATTTAACAGTGAAGGGATGGCCAGCACATGGCGAACCACTGTTGCCAGCATTCTCGCAAAGAAGAGAACAGCTGTCAGTGTGCCGAGGAACCTTGATGTGTGGATCCAGAGTGGTGATTCCACCCAAACTCCAGGATAAAGTTCTAAAGGAGCTTCACGAGGGGCATCTGGGTGGAGTGAAAATGAAGAACCTAGCCAGGGCGTTTGTATGGTGGCCAGGTATCGATGGAGACATCGAAGAAATGACCAAGAGCTGCCTAGGATGCCAGAAGGTCCAAAACGCTCCACCCCAAGCCCCTCTACATCCATGGGAGTGGCCCTCATCTCCCTGGCAAAGGGTACACATCGACTTTGCTGGTCCATTTATGGACTCAATGTTCTTAATCGCGGTTGATGCACACTCCAAGTGGCCGGAGGTAATAAAGATGTCCTCCACCACCACGGAAAAAACCATCACAGTATTAAGGACCATATTTGCCAGGAATGGGCTGCCTGAACAGATCTGTTCTGATAATGGACCGCAATTTGTGTCCGAAGAATTCAGGAAGTTCTTAAAAAACAATGTGGTTAAGCACTACACGTCCGCCCCATACCATCCCGCCACCAATGGATTGGCTGAAAGGTTTGTCCAGACCTTCAAGAAGGCCATAAAGGCCATGGGTAATGAAGACATAAAACTTCAGCAGAAGGTGGATAACTTCTTGTTCGCATACAGGAATGCAACACATATGGTTACAAACCAAACTCCCGCCATGATGTTCTTCAATAGAAGCCTAAGATGCCGGCTGGATTTGATCAAGCCCAACATCAGAAGGGACGTGGAGAACCGGCAATTTCAAGGCATGAATGAAAGGCCAACTAGAACCTTCCAGATAGGTCAACAAGTTTTGGCCCGGGACTACCGTACCGAGAAATGGCAGCCTGGAACTATCTGCACACGACTAGGACCGCTGATGTATACCGTGGACATCGGAGAAAGCATAATAAGGCGCCATGCTGACCAAATCATAGAGTCATCCGAAAAGGGACAACCTACACCACAACTCTATACGCCTAACGATGAAGTAGAGATACCCATATCTACCTCCGATCCGGTGATACTGGAACCCGATGAACCCGACACTGGCATTCAAGCCGAATCAGCCTTGCCAAAAGAACCTACTGCACCACCAGAAACTACGACACCACCGAGGCGTTATCCGGACCGAGTCAGGAAGTCTCCAGAGCGACGGACTTATAATTAATTAACTGCAGCAATGTGCAGATTATTTTTCTTGTAACATGTAATTAATAATTACTTAATAAAATATTATGTACTGGTTGGCTAAAAGGGGAGGAATTGTAGTGTATGTGCCTTTAAGAGCCCCATGTGTACTGTAATACCAGTAATGGCCACTCGGGCTATATAAGCCTGTATATTGTGTTGTATCCGTTAGTTCCCCTCCAGACTTTGTTTAGTAAACACCTATGAAACCAACTCCTGTCTTCAGTGTCTCTATCAACACACAGACACAACAGGCATTGCCATCCAAGGCCAGTAGGGAAATAATACCACCCACCTAGTTTGCAGATTTATGTAATTTGTGATTAGTGGTTTTCTCGTGACCTAGGGGAAAATGAATCATTACTCATACATTGCAAGATTTCATTGGCCTAGAAATTGGGTATAGCCCCGCTTGGGGCGTTAGAATTGGCGGAGCGCAAATTTTATAGCCAGGCGCAACTTATCGACACCTCGTGCGATATTGGGTTGCAGCGCCCCAAAGTTGATTGAGGCGTGAGTTTAGGCGTTACACGGGGCACCTAAGGCGCTAACATGCCGGCGCAACCCAATATCGGGGCGTCCAGCCGCAGCGCAGGTGCTCTCAATTACCCATGACCACGAGACTTGCAGGCGCCGGCCAGCTCTTAAAGGGGTGGGTCAGGCAGCTCCAGCATCCGCACTCTGCGCCTTGTAGGCCTGCAAATCGGTGCAGGCCCTTCTCTGGCGCAAAAAACTTGGATCAGATGGAGAGGGTGAGGCAGAGAGCAGAGCGCTTCAGCACTGAGTCTCTGGAGGAATTGGTGTCCACAGTGGAGCGCCGGCGAGATGTCCTCTACCCCGACAATGGCAGGAGGCCTAATCATAAGGACTACTGACGAGCTTGGAGGGATGTTTCTCAGAGGGTCAACTCCAGCAGCATGGCGATCAGGAGCCCTGTCCAGTGCAGGAAGAAAATCAACGACCTCACTCGGGTCGTCAGGGTGAGTGGAGTTAATGTAACCTTATGCATCCCTCCATGAGCACCTGACTTTAAGGCTACAGCGTGCGTGATACCCCAATGGCCATCTGTCAGCAAGCACCCATGGCCCTTTCTGGTCACACACATCCACATTTGACTCGGCATCATGTAAGGGCTGTTCCACCATGGGGGGCATGAGATGATAATTCAGTGCATCATGTAACATCACTTCCCGTCCTTTGCCCTGCAGGCCAAGCTGCCGCAGAACCGAACGGAGCAGCTTCGCACCGGAGGAGGCCGTCCTCAAGTGGAGCCTCTGACTGATCTGGAGGAGAGAGTCCACCAGATTGTGGGAGGACGTCTGAGTGGTCCTGTCACCACTGCAGCTGCCGACTGATATACCTATCAATTCATCCAATGAAAAGCGACGAGTTAAGAAAGTAACTATAGGTTTTTATTGGCTAAATAACAGAGCCCACCCTCGTGGGTGATCGGATACAACAAGGAGGAATGCCAGCCAGTCGACTACCTTTATACCTGGGCAGGTAGGTGGAGTCATGGGCGGAGTCAGCAGTGGTCAGCCCAGGTATAGCAGCGTGACAAGAGGCGACCTCGTATAGTGATACAACAGTGTGAACAGTGATAACCATAGAGTAACGATATAACAGTGATAACTATAGTGAACGATAAAAGTGGTTTACCACATTCACCCCTTGTTTAGATTTGAGTCCGGCGGGGTGAAGTGTACTACCAGTTCTGGTATGTCAGTCTGTCCGGAGGCCTCGTAAGCCTTTCTGATCGTCGCAGCGGCGGTGTTACATTATCCGGTGTTAATGCTGGTGTCTGCGTGGTCGGCGAAGGCTCGTGGGGTTCCGGCATGCCGTCTACCTGGGCTGGAATTGGGGGGGTGGTGGGGGGGGGGTGAAGGTGGTGTCTCCGGAGTGCCCGAGGGTGCGAGGTCTCGTAAGGAGACTGTGTCCTCCCGCCCGTCTGGGTATGCCACATAGGCGTACTGGGGGTTGGCGTGCAGGAGGTCCACCCTCTCGACCAGGGGGTCCGTTTAATGGGCCCTCACGTGCTTTCGCAGCAAGACGGGCCCCGGAGAGGTCAGCCAGGTTGGTAGCGTGGTTCCCGTAGTCGACTTCCTGGGGAAAGCAAACATTCCTTCATGGGGGGTGGCGTTGATGGCAGTGCAAAGTAGTGACCGGGTGGAATGCAGCGCTGCCGGGAGGACTTCCTGCCAGCGGGAGGTTGGGAGGCCCTTAGACTTTAAGGCTAAGAGGACGGCATTCCATACCGTCGCGTTCTCTCTTTCCACCTGGCCGTTCCCTCGGGGGTTGTAGCTGGTGGTCCTGCTTGCAGCAATACCTCTCGCTAGTAGGAACTGACGGAGTTCCTCGCTCATGAAGGAGGAGCCCCGGTCACTATCTATATAGTTTGGGAACCCGAACAAGGCGAAGAGGTCGTTCAGGCATTTAATGACCGTGGTACTGGTCATGTCTGGGCAGGGGAAGGCAAAGGGGAAACGGGAGTACTCATCAACAATGTTGAGGAAGTACACATTACGGTCAGAGGACGGGAGGGGCCCCTTAAAGTCGATGCTCAGGCGCTCGAAGGGGCGGGTGGCCTTGATCAGGCTTGCTCTGTCCGGCCTAAAGAAGTGCGGTTTGCACTCGGCACAGGTCTGGCAGTTCCTGGTCATGGTCCTGACCTCCTCGATGGAGTAGGGCAGGTTGCGGGCCTGAATGAAGTGGTAAGGCCTGGTGATCCCGGGGTGGCAGAGGTCGTTGTGGAGGGTCTGAAGTCTATCACTTTGCGCGCTGGCGCATGTAATTCGTGACAGAGCATCGGGGGGTTCGTTCAGCTTACCTGGCCGGTACAAGATATCATAATCATAGGTGGAGAGCTCGATTCTCCACCTCAAGATCTTGTCATTCTTGATTTTGCCCCTCAGCTTGTTATTAAACATAAAAGCGACCGAACGTTGGTCGGTAAGGAGGGTAAATCATTTGCCTGCCAGGTAGTGCCTCCAGCGTCGTACCGCCTCCACAATCGCCTGGGCCTCCTTCTCGACTGACGAGTGTCGGATCTCAGGGCCCTGTAGGGTCCTTGAGAAGAAGGCCACCGGTCTCCCCTCCTGGTTAAGGGTGGCGGCTAGGGCGAAGTCGGATGCATCGCTCTCGACTTGGAAGGGGATGGACTCATCCACTGCGTGCATTGTGGCCTTGGCAATGTCTCCCTTAATGCGGGAGAAGGCTGCGCACGCTTCCTCCGTAAGGGGGAAGGATGTGGACTTCATGAGGGATCTGTCTTTGTCCGCATAATTGGGCACCCATTGGGCATAGTAGGTGTGGTAAACCACTTTTATCGATCACTATCGTTACTCTATAGTTATCACTGTTGTATTCTCACTGTTCTCACTGTTGTATCACTATACGAGGTCGCCTCTTGTCACGCTGTTATACCTGGGCTGACCACCTCCGACTCCGCCCATGGCTCCACCTACCTGCCCAGGTATAAAGGTAGTCGACTGGCTGGTATTCCTCCTTGTTGGACCCGATCACCCACGAGGGTGGGCTCTGTTATTTAGTCAATAAAAACCTTTAGTTACGTTCCTAACTCGTCGCTTTTTATTGGACGAATTGATAGGTATATCAATTTTATTGACTAAATTTTAAAGATGTCTACTACTGGCCAGCCAGAAGCCCTCCCAGAAGCACAGCCACAGCAGCTTTCAGACACCGGGCTACACCAGCCACACCAGCCGGCTTGGCTGCAAGCCCTCAAACCACCGTACCTGGATCTAAACCCACAGGCAGCAAACTCAGCCCTCAACTTCAAACACTGGCTGGACTGCTTCGAATCCTACCTGGAAGAATCCGGCGTCCCTCAGAGATCCAAACTAAGAGTTCTGAACGCCCAAGCGAGCCCGAGAGTATACGCACTCATCCAGGACACGACTACATACGAGGCCGCTATCAACCTACTGAAACAGCAGTACCGGAGCCCGGTAAATTACATGTACACCAGGCACCTCCTGAGATCCCGCCCGCAACAGCCAGGAGAGTCTGTAGCTGAATTTGTACGGGCGCTAAGAGCACTCGGCAGGAACTGTGACTTTAAAGCGGTGACGGCTGTTGAAAATACGGAAGATAATATCCGCGATGCCTTTGTGAAAGGCCTACGGTCCGACTACTCACGGCAAAGACTGCTTGAAGCTAAAGACCTCGACCTGGACAAAGCTGAAGCCCTCGCTCTCTCCCTAGAGGTGGCCCATCAGGACCAGGAGGCGTTTTCCAGGTACTGCTCGCGACCCTGGGACTCGGGCCCGACCCCTACCGCAATACCCTTCGCAGCGCCGCCCCCGGGACCTACCTCAGCGTCGGCATCCCGGACCCGACCGGGACCGCCACCCCCGGTACCGGCTCCGACATCGGGCACCCGCGATCGGGCCGCCGGCTGCTTCTTTTGCGGCCAGGAGAAGCACCCGAGGTCGCGCTGCCCAGCCAGGAACTCTACCTGCTCAACCTGCAGGAAGAAAGGCCACTTCTCTCAGGCCTGCAGGAGCGGATCTTCAGAGGCCAGCAGTGCCTCATGCGAACTGTGGGGGCGGCCATCTTCTTTCAAGGCAACTGAGGCCAGCATCCCCACACGTGAGTCATGGGGGCGGCCATCTTTGATCAAGGCAACCGACCCCAATAGTGCCTCATGTGAGTTATGGGGGCAGCCATCTTCTCTGCCATTTTGTCCTACCTCGTGGGAGACGCCATTTTACCCACCACGCCCGACTGCCCCCGGACCCGACGACCGCCTCGCCCGCAGACGACAACGACTCGCTTACCTACACACTAGCCTCCGTCACTCTGGATCAAGCCCGCCCACACCACCTGTCCAAGTCGATGATGGACATCAAAGTAAACGGCCACGCCACGACCTGCCTGTTCGACAGCGGAAGCACGGAGAGCTTCATCCACCCGGACACGGTGAGCTATTACTCCCTCCCTGTCCTGCCAACGCGCAACCGAATCTCGATGGCATCGAGGTCACACGCCACAGACATCAGCGGCTACTGTGTCGTGACCCTGTCGGTTAAGGGTACGGAGTATAAAAATTTTAAACTCCTCGTCCTCCCCCAGCTCTGCGCTGCCGTCCTACTAGGGCTGGACTTCCAATCCCACCTCCAAAGTGTAACCCTAGCATACGGTGGACCCCTCCCCCCACTCACAGTCGACAACCAGCGAATGTTAAACCGCCCACCGCGTAACACCTGCAGCCTATCCACCCTCAAGGTGCCGCCACCTTCCCTGTTCGCTAACCTCACCCCCGACTGCAAACCCGTCGCTACCAAGAGCAGGCGGTACAGCGCTGGGGACAGAGCCTTCATTAGCTCTGAGGTGCGGCGCCTCCTGAAAGAGGGCATTATCGAGGGGAGCAACAGCCCCTGGCGTGCCCAGGTCGTGGTCGTTAAGACCGGCGATAAAAATCGCCTGGTCATCGACTACAGCCAGACCATAAACAGATACACCCAGCTGGACGCATACCCCCTTCCCCGCATATCTGACATGGTCAATCAGATTGCACAATACCGCGTATTCTCGACCATCGACCTTAAGTCGGCCTACCACCAGCTCCCTATCCACCCCGAGGACCGCCAGTACACCGCCTTCGAGGCGAATGGGCGCCTATACCACTTCCTTAGGGTCCCCTTCGGTGTCACCAACGGGGTCTCGGTCTTCCAAAGGGAGATGGACCGGATGGTTGACCAGAACGGACTGCAGGCCACATTCCCCTCTCTAGATAACGTCACCATCTGCGGCCGCGACCGGCAGGACCATGACGTGAATCTGGAGAAATTCGTCCGTACGGCCCAACGACTGAACCTCACCTACAATAAGGAGAAATGTGTGTTTAACACTTCGCGCCTTGCCATCCTTGGCTGTGTAGTAGAGAACGGACTCATCGGCCCCGACCCCGAAAGAATGCGCCCCCTCATGGAGCTACCCCTCCCCCACTGCCCTAAGGCACTTAAGAGAACCCTGGGGCTCTTCGCCTACTATGCCCAATGGGTGCCCAATTATGCGGACAAAGCCAGACCCCTCATGAAGTCCACATCCTTCCCCCATACGGAGGAAGCGTGCGCGGCCTTCTCCCTCATTAAGGGAGACATAGCCAAGGCCACAATGCACGCAGTGGATGAGTCCATCCCCTTCCAAGTGGAGAGCGATGCATCCGACTTCGCCCTAGCCGCTACCCTTAACCAGGAGGGGAGGCCGGTGGCCTTCTTCTCAAGGACCCTACAGGGCCCCGAGATCCGACACTCGTCGGTCGAGAAGGAAGCCCAGGCAATTGTGGAGGCGGTACGGCGCTGGAGGCATTACCTGGCAGGCAAACGATTTACCCTCCTCACCGACCAACGTTCGGTTGCTTTCATGTTTAATAACAAGCTGAGGGGCAAAATCAAGAATGACAAGATCTTGAGGTGGAGAATCGAGCTATCCACCTACGATTATGATATCTTGTACCGGCCAGGTAAGCTGAACGAACCCCCTGATGCTCTTTCACGAATTACATGCGCCAGCGCGCATATTGATAGACTTCAGACCCTCCACAACGACCTCTGCCACCCCGGGGTCACCAGACTTTACCATTTCATTAAGGCCCGCAACCTGACCGACCTCCATCGAGGAGGTCAGGACCATGACCAGGAACTGCCAGACCTGCGCCGAGTGCAAACCGCACTTCTATAGGCCGGACAGAGCAAGCCTGATCAAGGCCACCCGCCCCTTCGAGCGCCTGAGCATCGACTTTAAGGGGCCTCTACCGTCATCTGACCGCAATGTGTACTTCCTCAACATCGTTGATGAGTACTCCCGTTTCCCTTTTGCCTTCCCCTGCCCAGACATGACCAGTACCACGGTCATCAAGTGCCTGAACGACCTCTTCGCCTTGTTCGGGTTCCCGAACTATATACATAGTGACCGGGGCTCCTCCTTCATGAGCGAGGAACTCCGTCAGTTCCTACTAGCGAGAGGTATTGCAGCAAGTAGGACCACCAGCTACAACCCCCGAGGGAACGGCCAGGTGGAAAGAGAGAACGCGACGGTATGGAAGGCCGTCCTCTTAGCCTTAAAGTCTAAGGGCCTCCCGCTGGCAGGAAGTCCTCCCGACAGCGCTGCACTCCATCCGGTCACTACTTTGCACTGCCGTTAACGCCACCCCCCATGAACGAATGTTTGTTTTCCCCAGGAAGTCGACTACGGGAACCACTCTACCAACCTGGCTGACCTCTCCGGGGCCCGTCTTGCTGCGAAAGCACGTGAGGGCCCATAAAACAGACCCCCTGGTCGAGAGGGTGAACCTCCTGCACGCCAACCCCCAGTACGCCTACGTGGCTTACCCAGACGGGCGGGAGGACACTGTCTCCTTACGAGACCTCGCACCCTCGGGCACTCCGGAGACACCACCTTTACCCCCACCACCCCCCCAATTCCAGCCCAGGTAGACGGCATGCCGGAACCCCACGAGCCTTCGCCGACCACGCAGACACCAGCATTAACACCGGATAACGCAGCACCGCCGCTGCGACGATCAGAGAGGCTTACGAGGCCTCCGGACAGACTGACATACCAGAACTGGTAGTACACTTCGCCCCGCCGGACTCAAATCTAAACAAGGGGTGAATGTGGTAAACCACTTTTATCGTTACTCTATAGTTATCACTGTTGTATTGTTATCACTGTTCTCACTGTTGTATCACTATACGAGGTCGCCTCTTGTCGCGCTGTTATACCTGGGCTGACCACCTCCGACTCCGCCCATGGCTCCACCTACCTGCCCAGGTATAAAGGTAGTCGACTGGCTGGTATTCCTCCTTGTTGGACCCGATCACCCACGAGGGTGGGCTCTGTTATTTAGTCAATAAAAACCTTTAGTTACGTTCCTAACTCGTCGCTTTTTATTGGACGAATTGATAGGTATATCAGTAGGCGAAGAGCCCCAGGGTTCTCTTCAGTGCCTTTGGACAGTGGGGGAGGGGTAGCTCCATGAGGGGGCGCATTCTTTCGGGGTCGGGGCCGATGACTCCGTTCTCTACTACACAGCCGAGGATGGCAAGGCGCGAGGTGTTAAACACACATTTATCCTTATTGTAGGTGAGGTTCAGCCGTTGGGCCGTACGGAGGAATCTCTCCAGATTAACATCGTGGTCCTGCCGGTCGCGGCCGCAGATGGTGACGTTATCTAGATAGGGGAACGTGGCGTGCAGCCCGTTCTGGTCAACCATCCGGTCCATCTCCCTTTGGAAGACCGAAACCCCGTTGGTGACGCCGAAGGGAACCCTAAGGAAGTGGTAGAGGCGGCCATTCGCCTCGAAGGCTGTATACTGGCGGTCCTCAGGGGGGATAGGGAGTTGGTGATAGGCCGACTTAAGGTCGATGGTGGAGAATACCCGGTACTGCGCAATCTGATTGACCATATCAGATATGCGGGGAAGGGGGTATGCGTCCAGCTGGGTGTACCTGTTTATGGTCTGGCTGTAGTCGATGACCAGGCGGTTTTTATTGCCGGTCTTAACGACCACGACCTGGGCACGCCAGGGGCTGGTGCTCCCCTCGATGATGCCCTCCTTCAGGAGACGCTGCACCTCAGAGCTAATGAAAGCTCTGTCCCCGGCGCTGTACCGCCTGCTCTTGGTAGCGACGGGTTTGCAGTCGGGGGTGAGGTTAGCGAACAGGGAAGGTGGCGGGACCTTGAGGGTGGATAGGCCGCAGGTGTTACGCGGTGGGCGGTTTAAAATCTGCTGGTTGTCGACTGTGAGTGGGGGGAGGGGTCCGCCGTATGCTAGCGTGACGCTTTGGAGGTGGGATTGGAAGTCTAGGCCTAGTAGGACGGCAGCGCATAGCTGGGGCAGGACGAGGAGTTTAAAATTTTTATACTCCGTACCCTTAACCGACAGGGTCACGACACAGTAGCCGCTGATGTCTGTGGCGTGTGACCTCGATGCCATCGAGATCCGGTTGCACGTTGGCAGGACAGGGAGGGAGTAGTGGCTCACCGTGTCTGGGTGGATGAAGCTCTCCGTGCTTCCGCTGTCGAACAGGCAGGTCGTGGCGTGGCCGTTTACTTTGATGTCCATCATCGACTTGGACAGGTGATGCGGGCGGGCCTGGTCCAGTGTGACGGAGGCTAGTGTATAGCTGAGCGAGTTGTTGTAGTCTGCGGTTGAGGCGGTAGTCGGGTCTAGAGGCACGGTGGCGGTCGGGCGTGGTGGGTAAAATGGCGTCTCCCACGAGGTTGGACAAAATGGCGGAGAAGATGGCTGCCCCCATAACTCACATGAGGCACTGCTGGTGTCGGTTGCCTGTATCAAAGATGGCCGCCCCCATGACTCACATGTGGGGATGCTGGCCTCTGTTGCCTTGAAGGAAGATGGCCGCCCCCACAGCTCGCATGAGGCACTGCTGGCCTCTGATGGTCCACCTCTGCAGGCCTTAGCGAAGTGGCCTTTCTTCATGCAGTTTGAGCAGGTAGAGTTCCTGGCTGGGCAGCGTGACCTCGGGTGTTTCGCCTGGCCGCAGAAGAAGCAGCCGGCGGCCCGATCGCGGGGGTCCGATGTCGGAGCCGGTACCGGGGGTGGCGGTCTCGATCGGGTCCGGGACGCCGACGCTGAGGTAGGTCCCAGGGGGGTTGCTGCGGGGGGTATCGCGGTCGGGGTCGGTCCCAAGCCCCAGGGTCGCGAGTTACAGTACCTTGAGTATGCCTCGAGGTCCCGATGGGCCACCTCTAGAGAGAGAGAGCGAGGGCTGCAGCTTTGTCCAGGTCGAGGTCCCTTGCTTCCAGTAGTCTTTGCCGTGAGTAGTCGGACCGCAGGCCTTTCACGAAGGCATCGCGGACATTGTCTTCAGTATTTTCTGCCGCCGTTACCGCTTTAAAGTTACAGTCTCTGCCGAGTGCTTGTAGCACCCGTAAAAATTCCTCCACAGGCTCTCCTGGCTGTTGCGGGCGGGATCTTAGGAGGTGTCTGGCATACATGGAATTTACCGGGGTTTGGTACTGTCTTTTCAGCCGGTTGATGGCGTCCTCGTATGTTTTAAGGTCCCGGATGAGTGCGAATACTTTAGGGCTCACTTGGGCGTTCAGAACTCTTAGCATGGATTTCTGAGGCACGCCGGATTCTCCCAGGTAGGCTTCGAAGCAGCTCAGCCAGTGTTCGAAGTCGAGGGCTGAGTTTGCTGCCTGTGGGTTTAGGTCCAGGTACGGTGGTCTGAGGGCTCGCAGCCAGGCCGGCTGCTGTGGCTGTTGTAGCTGGGCGTCTGGCTGGTCGTTTGGCTGGTCGTTTGACTGCTCAAGTGTCGACATTTTAAAATTTAGCCAATAAAATTGATATACCTATCAATTCATCCAATGAAAAGCGACGAGTTAAGAAAGTAACTATAGGTTTTTATTGGCTAAATAACAGAGCCCACCCTCGTGGGTGATCGGATACAACAAGGAGGAATGCCAGCCAGTCGACTACCTTTATACCTGGGCAGGTAGGTGGAGTCATGGGCGGAGTCAGCAGTGGTCAGCCCAGGTATAGCAGCGTGACAAGAGGCGACCTCGTATAGTGATACAACAGTGTGAACAGTGATAACCATAGAGTAACGATATAACAGTGATAACTATAGTGTAACGATAGTGAACGATAAAAGTGGTTTACCACACCGACCCCATTGTCCACCGCGATGGTAAGGTTCTCAACTATTACAGCTGTCACCTTTCAGTTGTTTCCCCCGCCAGCATGCTTTCTCAATGTGGACCCATGTCATAGCATTGCCGCACTGTTGCATCCCTTGCTGCCAAACTGTCCTTTTGCTAAAGCCACTCTTCAACCTCCCTGCTTTCAGATGCTGCATCACCAGCTCGGGAGCCGGCCCCTCAAGCTGCCAGTGCAAGTGCCTCCGGAGGCGACGACCAGGAGGAAGCCGGACCATCTGCGCCAGCCTCGGGAGCCACCGCATGTGGAGACTGGGGATAGTAGTTCCCTTGAGGGGAGGGGGGGTGCTCTGATGAGCCAGTTGCAGGGACCAGCGGCCTGCAGCAACGCGCGGGGGCTGTCTCCCCGGAGGGCGAGGCAGGCCACCATGACTGCTGCACAGAGTGCAGAGGAGGTGCGGTGCCTTGCCAAAATGAGCGCCCAGGCCCGGCTCAGGCACACTGAGCTTATGGCTGCAGTGGGGAGGATGCCCGAGTCCATCGACACACTGGCAAAGAGTGTGGTGGACTTTGGGGCAGCAATGGAAAGGACTGTCCAGGGCTTGTCCAAAGCAGTGGAAAGGACTGTTCCAGCCTTGTCCGAGGCAGTGGAAAGGACTGTCCAGGGCTTCTCCGAAGCACTGGCACCTGCCACACAGGTCCTCACTGCTGCCACGCAGTCACTTGCTGGCCTCGTCCACACGCAGATTGAGGCCACGCGAACACTCACTGCTACCACCGTAGCTGCATCAGGCAGGATCACCCCAGGCCCTTGCAGCACCACAGCAGGCCATGAATCTGTGGAGCAGTCGATAGCGGAGGATGATCCGGAGCGGCACTGTCGGAGTGCCAGTGTGTCGACCGACAACGGTGCAGGTGTCCTCTCTCTGCATGTGACCAGTCCTAATGCCACCGCTGGCGCGTCAGCAGAGCAGCTGCCGCCACCTGTGCGGCACACTGCTAGCAGACATGCCCAGTTGGAGCAGCCTGCTTGCGGATCCTCCAAGCCCAGAGGTCAACCAGGCCGTCCCTCAGGGGCTTCAGCGCTTCCAGACACTCAGCAGGTGTCCCCAGCCTTGACGCAGCCACTGGGGTACAATTACGGAGGAGCTGCAGGGAGGGAAGGGGCCGACCTAGTAAGAGGAGTCGGTCTCCATCAAGGGGTCACCAGTAGAGGGAGGTGCTAAGACGTCTCTTTTTCCGGATTTAAGGCCGCCCACACCTGCTGTGTGTGTTTGTTATGGTTTGGTTAGTTTCGCCGGGTTGCCAGACAGTTATCTGTTAGTTTGTTAGTTATGATTTCTGTTGCCATTACGTTGTCATGCTGGAAGGAAGCAGTTGTTTGAAAATAAAGAAAATGTTTTAATTACAATCGACCTGTACACTATTTACATTCATCGATGCCTTCATAGGCTTACAGTGAACCGGACGGTGCTGTTCGAATCACAGCCACCATTCCGTCCGAGGGGCCTAGAACAGAGTCCTTATGAGCCTCTGACGAACGGCCCTTCCATTTTCTGGAGCCCTCCCATCTTCCTGCTCCTCCTCCTCCTGATCCTCCTTGCCCGCATGCTCCTCCTCCTCCACCTCCTCGTCCACCTGCTCTGCTGGACCTTGAGGGTCGGCTGGCATTGGCTGGGTGCGTCGAATGGCCAGGTTGTGGAGCATGCAGCAGACAACGATGCGCGCCACATGCTCCGGCGAGTACTGTAGGGCGCCCCCCGAATGGTCTAGACAGCGGAAACGCTGCTTCAACACACCAATTGTGTGCTCCACAATGTTCCTGGTGGCCTGATGACTGCTGTTGTAAAGCTCTTCTGCCGGGGTGCTGGGCAAACGGAGCGGGGTCATGAGCCATGGCCAGAGAGGATAGCCCTTGTCGCCCAGAAGCCAGCCTCGTGGGTGAGCCGGGGCCTCAAAAAGGTTAGCCACTGATGTCTGCCGCAGGATGAAGGCATCATGGCTGCTGCAAGGGAATTGTGCGTTCACCGCCACGATCATCTGTCGGTGATCACAGACCAGCTTCTCCAGGGTCACAGGGAAGGTGATGAATTTGCGCCTCCTTTTGTAGCGGGCAGCTGTAACTTGCCGGATGCAGCAATGCACCGCAAATTGAGAGATATTAGATATGTCCCCAGCTGCTGCCTGAAACGATCCGCTGGCGTAAAAGTTGAGCGCAACAGTGACTTTCACGGCCACCGACAGAGAGGTCCTGCACCGTATCCGCGGCTGCAGATCCCCAGCAAGCAGGTGGCACAGCTCAGTGACAACATCCTTACCAAATCGTAGCCTTCGCAGACACTGCTCTTCCGACATGTAAGGTAGGAGACCCGCTGCCTGAAAACCCTGGCAGCGTATGGGCGGATTTGGCGACTTCCATTGGCCCTCCTCCTTCTGGCCAATCCCAGCCCTCTCTCCCTCCGTCTCTGTGCCCTTGCCAGTTGTTCAGCCAGGATGACGTTCCCCTCCAAAGCAGCTCCCATTATTCTGGCCGACGAGTAAGACGCAGTCAGCTTTCTGGATCCAACTGTTCTGAACAGGACTGAAGGTCCCAAGGCTCCTCTGGCTCAATAAGAACAAGTCTGTGCCACTGAAGGACTGCAACTCTCTCCAGCAGCGAGCAGTATGGCCAGGCCAAATGGCTGCCGGTTTTATACTAGTGCTGTCCCCTTTAAAGAGCGCCCCCCGAGTCCGAGAAGGACCTGGTAACGTTCCATCCAACTGTCACTAATAGCGCCAGGCGGAACGGAGGGGGGCACCACTGAATTTCCGGTACGGGGCGCCAAAAAGGCGTTGCACAATGAAATGACGTCATTATCTGGCTGCGCCCGCTCGTGTGCGCAAAGACTTAGCACCGGCGCGAACAGGCTGCTCAATATGGCCGCATGCGCTAGGATCACTGCGCACGTCCGAAAATTGGGTAACGCCCCAAATCTCGGGCTCTTTAGGCGCTAATCGCTGGCGCAACCAACCGAATTTCTAGGCCATTGTGTTTTATTATACCCTTGGGACCCCGTTACTTATTTGTACACGAGGAAGGGAAATTCTACCATAAGTTGTGCTTATATTTTCTATCTACCTTATTCAAAATTTCCCTGGAACTCATACTGCTCTTTTTATTGTACATTCTTTTCTGCTCTAAATTTGGGATTTTAATAATTTAGAAAGTGCTGTACTATCTAAATCAATAATAATAACAATATGGAATTCTATTAATCTTATTTTTCTCATAAGTTAATTTGGTTTGTCCGGCTAAAAAAGCATTACACAACTCTCAATTACTTTTGCTTTTTTTGTCACAATTACCCAAATTATTTTTTCTATGCCATGATCATAAATAACAATTATTCCCTCTTTCTGTTAATATACTTCAACTTTTATGTATAAATTTTCACGCTACAGTAGACTGTTGCACTGTAGATGACTTTAAGCAAGAGATGCAGTGATGAGAGGTACACAAACATCTTTAAATTGTGTAACATGTAGCCATAGTGAACTAAGCAAAGAATCTTATAAATCGGCTTTGCCTGCCAGTTCGTGTGATTTGGTATTGAAATTGTGACAGTTGCATAAAACCTCTTCCTAGGCAGAACCGCCCTTTTGCTCAAGTTCTTGCTTCATTTTGTAGTAATGATTTAATGCTTCAAAACTGCAACAGATCCTTGCAAGTGAATGACTCCTGTGTTACATACTGCTGCACAAAATATGGGCGGTGGTTGGGTGCTTTAAATTTTTACTGATTTATGTTGAATACTTTGTGTAGTGCACCCTCAGTTAATTATTCTTTAGTGTGCAAAAACTATTGTTAAATAGGCAAATGTGGCAGCAATGCCTGACAAACAGCAATGAGATGAATGACCAGTTGACTTGTGGAGTGCGGGGGGGGGAGGCGGAATGTTGTTGAGAACACGGAGAAAACTCATTGCTGCCTTTGAAAAGTCTCATCTGAAGGATGGCACCTGCAACAATGCAGCACTCCTTCAGTACGAGATTGTCAGCCTATATTATGTGCTTAAACTCACAACTTTCTGACCCAGAGGCGAGCGTACTACCAGCTGAGGCAAGCTGAACCTGAAGCTAATTTTATGCTGCATTCTAAAATATTTTTCTTTCAACATTTTACTCTCTTTTAAAAGAAGTGACAAAATATTGGAGGACAACAATGAATCGCAACCTACCATAAATGCTGGCAAAAACTTCCGCTGAGTTACACTTTTTGAAAGGTTTAAATTAAATTGAGTGTTGAGAATATTGTACTATCCACCAAGGATCTTTTGTGTTGTATGTGTTTTTTTTAAGAGCATTGTCTATAGGCTTGACCCATACAACATTAGACTATTGTCAATCCTGAAACCCCAATGGTTTTAGCTGGTGCCATCTCGGGTGGAAGGCGAGGAACAGTATTTGTACTGAAGTGCATGGCCTTGAATGAGTAGCATGCCAGAGAAATAAGTTTTAGTGTAGATGTCCTTTATACTCAAATGTCCACTAGAAATTTGAGAAGATAATGTTTGCCCTTCCTTTGCGCTAGTCCAGTGTTACTTACTGAGAATGTAATTAATGTATTTTCTTACTGTTAAAGTATGTCTATTTATAAAATGATATTGCCACTAGGTTGTCAGTATGGAAATTGCATGTTCAATGTTGCCATCACTTTTCCTTTCCATGTACGTGCGTGCACACAAACACGTTAGTAAAACTGCTCTTACATGGTGCTAACCAGATGTACAAATTTTGCTTACTTTGTCCTGAAAACTACCTGTGACATCCTGATTTTGTGCTTTTAAATTCAATGTTACCCCAAAATGTTTTTTTTTCGAAACAATTAAATATGTGTATCTTTGAGCTTAAGAAGTTGCCTGAGGAAGGATAGGATTTACAATTGTCAAATTATGTAAGTGAATCAACTTTTTTTCTTTGCCTTATCCTGAGAGGCATGTCTTCAAATTGAACATTTTGTTAAATTACAAGTCCCTGTTCCTCTTCTCATCTCCAATTCATGGAACTGAGAAATCCTTGTTTTTCTCTGAGAAGAATTCAGTTTATCTTTGGTGTAAAAGAGTGCACTGAAACATGTATATTATCATAACTTCATGTTTTTGATTTTAAATTGAGCCAGAATTGAAGTGCATCATTTACAAAGATGGCTACAAATTCTAAATTGCTGTAAAGAGCCACTGTTTGTGTTACTTTGGAGCAAGAAAAGGCAGAAAAGTGGAGCATAATTTTCATTGCAATTATGCCATTTTCAAACAATGCATGATAAAGAAAGAACTTGCATTTTTATAGTGCTTTTCGAGAAGTCAGGACCTCCCAAAGCAGTTTACAGCCAATTAAGTACTTTTCAAATATAGTCACTGTTGTAATGTAGGGAAACACAGCAGCCAATATGTGCATTGAAGATGAGAGAAATCTCATGAAGACATTGGATAAGTCCAGTGGCTAAAAATAATTAACAGACAAGGTTTTCTGTTTCACAATCGTGGATACGTTACTAAAAAACTTACCTAGATTCTCATGGCTAAGAGACATACTTTCAAAAGCTATGGAGAGTTGATACTTGCCCATGAGAGTGCACGAAGATATGAAAGTCCGAATAACCTAGAGTACGAAAGATCGAGAAGACTGCTCTACATAATTAGCGTTGGTGTTGTAACTTGTAAAGTGCAAAACAAGCCTGTACAGCTTCTATTATGATTTTGTTTCAGTGGTATATCCATTAAGGTTGCTTTAAATTTTATTTGAGGGAAAGGAATAGGAAAGATAATAAAATCTTCTTGGAGTTCGAAAGAAATGGGACTGATAATTGTATTGAATTATGAAAAAGAATTCACATCCATATAATTAATTTGGAAAATTTTTGTTTGCTTTTAACTTTAGGTTGTACACATCACCAAAGAGGTTGCCAACCCTAGTTCAAAAAGCTTTTAGTCCATTACGATGGTGCAGACAGGTGCTGGATCATCCAAGCTCAGATATCGAAACAGCAAAAAAGTCATTGATACACAGACTTGATCAAACAATGGCAGGTAACTATTCAATGTTTTTTCTCTACTGCTTTAGTGTGAATTTAAATTTGGTTGTCAGAAATAACTACTGTATAATACTTTATGAAAAATTATCTTTATTCAAATTGTAGCACATCATATTTCACTTAGTAAAGAGCCTGATGGTTTTCACATGTTATAGGTATGTGTGGGTAAGAATGGACGTCGCCATTATCAAATTTGGAAATCTTTTTAAGACATGCAATAATTATCCTGTATCACCAGCACAGTCAACACTACTAAACCTGTTTCTAGCCTTAATGTTGGGTCTGAGGAGATGGTAATGCCTTGCTGTAACAATCTTCAAGCTGTCATTGTCCTTGATTTGCACTGCCCTAAATGTGTTGGTTACAGCTGAGAATCATTGCATTTCACTTTTGTTCGCTCTTGCCGATAATTAAAAACCTAATTTTAGCTGAGTTCAAGGGTACAGTATGATATTGCATGCATTACTTAATGATATGCCCTAACTTAATTGTTGAGTGATGGAAATCCAGCTAGTGTTAAAGGACAGAGATGTCCAATCTTTTGTAGCTGGGGCCCAGATACAAGTATCAAATCCAGTGATTGGGCCACAAGTGATTATGCAGTAATGCAACTCTCCTACACAAAATTAAAGATTCCCCCCTAGACACAAAAGCGAGGCCTCCCATTCATAAAAGAAGAGAGACCCCACATGCACACAAGGCTTAAGCGCAATCCATATACACAAAAAAGCCAGACTCCACCCCCCCAACCATTATCTTGGCTCCTATTCTCATCTATCCCTTACTCCGCTTTCACCTCAACAACAATTTGTATTTATATAGCGCCTTTAATGTAGTAAAATGTCTCGAGGCGTTTCACAGGAGCGTTATAAAACAAAATTTGACATCGAGCCGCAAAATGAGAAATTAGGCCAGATGGGGTAGGTTTTAAATGAGGAAACTGAGGCAGAAAGGTTTAGGGAGGGAATTACAGAGATAGGGAGGGGCGAGGCCATGGAGGTATTCGAAAACAAATTTTAAAATTGAGCATTGCTTAACTGGGAGCCAATGCCGGTCAGCGAGCATAGGGGTGATGGGTGAACGGGACTTGGTGCGAGTTAGGACGTGGGCAGCAAAGTTTTGGATGACCTCAAGTTCACGTAAGGTAGAACGTGGGAGGCGAGCCAAGAGTGCGTTGGAATAGTCAAGTCTAGAGGTAACAAAGGCATGGATGAGGGTTTCAGCAGCAGATGAGCTGAGGTAGGGTGGAGTCGGGTGATGTTGCGGAGGTGAAAATAGACGGTCTTAGTTATGGTGTGGGTATGTGGTCGGAAGCTCATTTCATAGAAACATAGAAGATAGGAGCAGGAGTAGGCCATTCGGCCCCTCGAGCCTACTCCGCCATTCAATGAGATCATGGCTGATCATCCAAATTCAGTACCCTGTCCCTGCCTTCTCTCCATATCCCTTGATCCCTTTAGGCTTAAGAAATATATCCAACTCCTCCTTGAATATATTTAATGAATTGGCCTCCACCGCCCTCTGGCAGAGAATTCCACAGGTTCACGACTCTCTGGGTGAAGAAATTCCTCCTCATCTCAGTCCTAAATGGCTTACCCCTTATCCTTAGATTATGACCCCTAGTTCTGGACTCCCCGGCCATCGGGAATATCCTTCCTGCATCTAGTCTGTCCAGGCCTGACAGAATTTTATAGGTCTCGATGAGATCCCCTCTCAATCTTCTAAACTCCAGTGGGTATAAGCCCAATCAACACAATCTCTCCTCATACGTCATTCCTGCCATCCCAGGTATCAGCCTGGTGAATCTTCGCTGCACTTCATCCATGGCAAGAATGTCCTTCCTCAGGTAAGGTGACCAAAACTGCACACAATACTTTCGGGGTCAAATATGACACCAAGGTTGCGGACAGTGTGGTTCAGCCTCAGACAAATGCTAGGGAGAGGGATGGAGTCGGTGGCTACGGAACGGAGTTTGTGGCGGGGACCGAAGGTGATGGCTTTGTTCTTCCCAATATTTAGTTGGAGGAAATTTCTGCTCATCCAGTACTGGATGTCGGACAAGCAGTCTGACAATTTGGAGATGGGTCAAGAGAAGTGGTGGTGAGGTAGAGCTGGGTGTCATCAGTATACATGTGGAAACTGACGCTCTGTTTTCAGATGATGTTGCCGATGGGCAGCATGTAGATGAGAAATAGGAGGGGGCCAAGGATAGATCCTTGAGGGACACCAGAGATAACGGTGCGGGAGTGAGATGAGAAGTCATTGCAGGTGATTTTCTGGCTATGATTGGATAGATAAGAATTGAACCAGACGAGTGCAGTCCCACCCAGCTGGATGACGGTAGAGAGGTGTCAAAGGCTACAGATAGGTCAAGATGGATGAGGAGGAATAGTTTACCTTTGTCACAGTCACTTAGGATGTCATTTGTGACTTTGATAAGAGCCGTTTCGGTACTGTGGCTGGGATGGAAACCTGATTGGAGGGATTCAAACATGGAGTTCCGGGAAAGATGGGCACAGATTTGGGAGGCGACAACACGTTCAAGGACTTTGGCAAGGAAAGGGAGGTTGGAGATGGGTCAGAAGTTTGCAAGGACGGAGGGGGGTTCATGGGTTAGTTTTGTGAGGAGAGGGGCGATGACAGCAGATTTGAAGAAGAGGGGAACAGTACCTGAGGAGAGAGAACCATTCACTATCAGCTCACATGGAGTCAGAAAAGGAAGTTGGGTGGTCAGCAGTTTTGTGGGAATAGGGTTAAGGGAGTAGGAAGTGGTCTCATGGACAAGATGAGCTCTGATAGGGCCTATGGGGAGGTCGGAGAGAAGCTGGAGAAAGATGCGAGTGCAGGGGGATCCTTAGAGGAAGTTTGGACTCATGGGGTAGGGGAAGGAAGGGAAGTGGCAGACACAGCTGATCAGATGGTCTCAATCTTAGAGACAAAGAAGCCCACGAGCTCCTCGCACTTGTTTTTAGAGCTGCTGGCGGAGGAGACGGGGAGAGGTGTTTAAGAGGACAGTTTGCAGTAGAGAAAAGAAGCCGGGGGTTGTCTTTACATTCCAGAATGATCCTGGAATAGTGAGCAGTTTTGGCAGACGAGAACAGGGTCCATTAGTGCTTTATGTGGTCCCGCTAGATCTGGTGGTGAATGGCTAAACCAGTTGTCCGCCATATCCGTTCAAGTCTGCATCCCTTGGACTTATGGGAGCGGAGATGAGGGCTGTACCGGGGGAACGGCCAGGGTGAGGAAGAATAATGTTTTTAATAGGGACTAAGGCATCAAAGGTGGTGGTAAGGGTGTGGCTGAGCAGATTGGTAGATGCAAAAATGTTGTGAATGGAGGGCCAAAGACTAGACCTCTCACTCTGTTCCATCTACTTGTAGGTTTTTACAAAATATCCCAGTAGATGATGGTGAGGGTTCAGTTGAAACCCTACCAGCAAGAAGTCACAAACTGTTTTTTCTCTTGTTTTCTTCCAAAAATGGCACACATAGCCTAACATTGTATATCTCAGTTTTTGATATGAATTTTATACCCCATTTACACTTTCTGCCCGTGCATCTACTTGTGTAACTACTGAAGGAAGCGCTGGAAGAATTGCTGTATTTTGCACCATGGCAGATCCTGTCTCAAAACTACAGTCCTTTCTTGCTTTGTGGAAAATCATACAGGTTAAAGACAAACTCTGAAGGCATACCAGCATTGGATTTATACTGCACCAAAACATGTCACAATGATGTGAAACCTATAACTGATGGAAGTGCATTTCTGTACCAGTACGAGATCTTCGTGCAAAGATTACATTGCACGTTTGAGTTGTCAGTAGTTATATCACTAGAATAAGAGTTGTGGTGTAAATCAGGGCTTTGAATGAATGATTTAAGGTTAAATTCAAAACAGATTTTTAAGTCAATATGACAAAATAAATTTTAATCATTAGGGTTAAAACTTATATTACAATGCAGTAGATCTGGACTTGTTTTGATTGAAGTATTCACTATACTAACTGAACAAATTATTTTCCAATAATCAATATTATTTCATGTGTAGTCACCCTGATAGTGGCATTTTGTGTACCTGCTTGAATTGGTTTCACGAAATAAGTTTCTAGGACATTGCGTTTTTAAACTCAGTGGTTTTTGCCGCTATCCCCCTGCAGTCACAGATTGGATTATAGTTTTGACACAGAGCATTATATAGCTGGGTGAGAAGAGGCCATTAAGGGGCCAAACTCTTAAATGGATAGTGTTGCAGATTAAGGTGATTCCCCTGTTTTGGATGTAGCTAATGAACTGTGTCCAAAAAAGCTCAAAATATGTCTTCTGTCCAAGCCACTGCATTATTATTGCTTTGTTATCCAGTGGAGCTGGATGTTATCTATCTATCTATCTATCTATCTATCTTCTTATCGATAGAAACGGATACTTCTTTCTGTCTGTCTATCTGTCTATCCTTCTGTCTGTCTGTCCTTCTGTCTGTCCTCAAGTGTGCGTCTGTCCGGCTATGCGCTCGAAAGTTATAGAGCGTACCTACGCGTGCGTTACGTCGAAAGAAAGCTTACCTTTCCGAAACAGTGGTAAGCGTATTTACGTTTCGGCCGGACAAAAATCGCGCCTGCGGTATCCGAAAAACGTTCAAAATTCCGCTCATTAGCATCTCATTATCCGCTCATCAGCGACAGAGTAACCTCGAGGTCGACCAATCGTACGCCGGGTTCCTGGCGTGTGCGGCCGGGCCCTCCTACGGTCGAGCGACGGGACGATTGACCAATCCTACGCTTTGGTGACCTGACGGTCGACCAATCGGTGCGTGTGTGGGCGGGCCTTATCGTTCTGAACCGAGGTGAGTCGCCGCCATCTTGATTCCAAACTTTTCCTTTCTTTTTCCCGCTTTCTGCGTCTTTCAAAAAAACGTTGCTTTTAAAACACATATTGTTTTTAAAAAAACAAAGATTTAGAAAGTAATTAACTTATCTAATCTCACTAATTTTCCTACCTTTCCCCGTTTTTCCAGGTAGGCCTCGAAGCCTTGGCCTCTCCTCCGCACCCACGCCCGAGCTAGGCACCTCCCGGCCCCAGTCAACAAGCGGCCCCCGATCGCCGCCATCTTTGTGAAGGCTGGAGGGGCGGGCCTCAGCCGAGCGCCGCTCCCTTAGTAAAGGGTGCGCGAGCAGCTGAGACGCGGCGTCTCTCTGTTCCCCGCTCGGCTTGGGCGGGGCTCTCGGGAGTGCTGATCTTGGGCGGGGCTTGGAGAGCGGGAAGGGTTACCCCGGCAACCGGGCCCGCCGGCAGAGTCTCTCAGCCGTAATCGGCGCTCTTCAAGCCAGCTCGGGAGGGCGGGGCCATGTCAGTGCGTGGGGCGGCACGGAGCTCCGTGGAGCCGGCGCTGGGCTCGGGTGCTTTGTGGCCTGCGGCCGAACAGCGGCTGCGGACCTCGAGCTGACTGGGGCGCTGGACTCGGCTGGGCCATGTCTTTGCGGGTGTTTGCCTTGGCCAACGGCATCAGGGTGACGGCCGAGGGAACGCGTTCATCCAGGTGCCGAGGCCCGGGTCCAGGTGCCGAGGCCCGGGCCCCGGCCCCGGGGCGGAAAGAGGGATTGTAGCGGGGGATGAGGGCTCGGGCAGGGGAGAGGGAGGCCGGGGGGGGGGGGGGGGGGGGAGTGCTCTCTCTTACCCCCCCTCTCCACTCGCGCCCTCTCTCCCCCCTGCTCGCGCTCTCTCTCCCCCCCTGCTCGCGCTCTCTCTCCCCCCCCTGCTCGCGCTCTCTCTCCCCCCCTGCTCGCGCTCTCTCTCCCCCTGCTCGCGCTCTCTCTCCCCCCTGCTCGCGCTCTCTCTCCCCCCCTGCTCGCGCTCTCTCTCCCCCCCTGCTCGCGCTCTCTCTCCCCCCCTGCTCGCGCTCTCTCTCCCCCCCTGCTCGCGCTCTCTCTCCCCCCCTGCTCGCGCTCTCTCTCCCCCCCCTGCTCGCGCTCTCTCTCCCCCCTGCTCGCGCTCTCTCTCCCCCCCTGCTCGCGCTCTCTCTCCCCCCCTGCTCGCGCTCTCTCTCCCCCCCTGCTCGCGCTCTCTCTCCCCCCCCTGCTCGCGCTCTCTCTCCCCCCCCTGCTCGCGCTCCTCTCTCCCCCCCTGCTCGCGCTCTCTCTCCCCCCCTGCTCGCGCTCTCTCTCCCCCCCTGCTCGCGCTCTCTCTCCCCCCCTGCTCGCGCTCTCTCTCCCCCCCTGCTCGCGCTCTCTCTCCCCCCCTGCTCGCGCTCTCTCTCCCCCCCTGCTCGCGCTCTCTCTCCCCCCCCTGCTCGCGCTCTCTCTCCCCCCCTGCTCGCGCTCTCTCTCCCCCCCTGCTCGCGCTCTCTCTCCCCCCCCTGCTCGCGCTCTCTCTCCCCCCCTGCTCGCGCTCTCTCTCCCCCCCTGCTCGCGCTCTCTCTCCCCCCCTGCTCGCGCTCTCTCTCCCCCCCTGCTCGCGCTCTCTCTCCCCCCCTGCTCGCGCTCTCTCTCCCCCCCCTGCTCGCGCTCTCTCTCCCCCCCTGCTCGCGCTCTCTCTCCCCCCCTGCTCGCGCTCTCTCTCCCCCCCTGCTCGCGCTCTCTCTCCCCCCCTGCTCGCGCTCTCTCTCCCCCCCTGCTCGCGCTCTCTCTCCCCCCTGCTCGCGCTCTCTCTCCCCCCCTGCTCGCGCTCTCTCTCCCCCCCCTGCTCGCGCTCTCTCTCCCCCCCTGCTCGCGCTCTCTCTCCCCCCCTGCTCGCGCTCTCTCTCCCCCCCTGCTCGCGCTCTCTCTCCCCCCCTGCTCGCGCTCTCTCTCCCCCCCTGCTCGCGCTCTCTCTCCCCCCCTGCTCGCGCTCTCTCTCCCCCCCTGCTCGCGCTCTCTCTCCCCCCCCTGCTCGCGCGACCTCTCCCCCCCTGCTCGCGCGACCTCTCCCCCCCTGCTCGCGCGACCTCTCCCCCCCTGCTCGCGCGACCTCTCCCCCCCTGCTCGCGCGACCTCTCCCCCCCCTGCTCGCGCGACCTCTCCCCCCCTGCTCGCGCGACCTCTCCCCCCCTGCTCGCGCGACCTCTCCCCCCCTGCTCGCGCGACCTCTCCCCCCCTGCTCGCGCGACCTCTCCCCCCCTGCTCGCGCGACCTCTCCCCCCCTGCTCGCGCGACCTCTCCCCCCTGCTCGCGCGACCTCTCCCCCCCTGCTCGCGCGACCTCTCCCCCCCTGCTCGCGCGACCTCTCCCCCCTCTGCTCGCGCGACCTCTCCCCCCCTGCTCGCGCGACCTCTCCCCCCCTGCTCGCGCGACCTCTCCCCCCCTGCTCGCGCGACCTCTCCCCCCCTGCTCGCGCGACCTCTCCCCCCCCTGCTCGCGCGACCTCTCCCCCCCTGCTCGCGCGACCTCTCCCCCCCTGCTCGCGCGACCTCTCCCCCCCCTGCTCGCGCGACCTCTCCCCCCCTGCTCGCGCGACCTCTCCCCCCCTGCTCGCGCGACCTCTCCCCCCCTGCTCGCGCGACCTCTCCCCCCCCTGCTCGCGCGACCTCTCCCCCCCTGCTCGCGCGACCTCTCCCCCCCTGCTCGCGCGACCTCTCCCCCCCCTGCTCGCGCGACCTCTCCCCCCCTGCTCGCGCGACCTCTCCCCCCCCTGCTCGCGCGACCTCTCCCCCCCCTGCTCGCGCGACCTCTCCCCCCCTGCTCGCGCGACCTCTCCCCGACCTCCCCCCCTGCTCGCGCGACCTCTCCCCCCCCTGCTCGCGCGACCTCTCCCCCCCCTGCTCGGCGCGACCTCTCCCCCCCTGCTCGCGCGACCTCTCCCCCCCCTGCTCGCGCGACCTCTCCCCCCCTGCTCGCGCGACCTCTCCCCCCCTGCTCGCGCGACCTCTCCCCCCCTGCTCGCGCGACCTCTCCCCCCCTGCTCGCGCGACCTCTCCCCCCCTGCTCGCGCGACCTCTCCCCCCCTGCTCGCGCGACCTCTCCCCCCCTGCTCGCGCGACCTCTCCCCCCCTGCTCGCGCGACCTCTCCCCCCCTGCTCGCGCGACCTCTCCCCCCCCTGCTCGCGCGACCTCTCCCCCCCTGCTCGCGCGACCTCTCCCCCCCCTGCTCGCGCGACCTCTCCCCCCCCTGCTCGCGCGACCTCTCCCCCCCTGCTCGCGCGACCTCTCCCCCCCTGCTCGCGCGACCTCTCCCCCCCTGCTCGCGCGACCTCTCCCCCCCTGCTCGCGCGACCTCTCCCCCCCTGCTCGCGCGACCTCCCCCCCTGCTCGCGCGACCTCTCCCCCCCTGCTCGCGCGACCTCTCCCCCCCTGCTCGCGCGACCCTCTCCCCCCCTGCTCGCGCGACCTCTCCCCCCCTGCTCGCGCGACCTCTCCCCCCCTGCTCGCGCGACCTCTCCCCCCCCTGCTCGCGCGACCTCTCCCCCCCTGCTCGCGCGACCTCTCCCCCCCTGCTCGCGACCTCTCGCGCGACCTCTCCCCCCCTGCTCGCGCGACCTCTCCCCCCC
>NC_140988.1:228844887-228889385 GCF_052327205.1 Somniosus microcephalus
GTCTTCCTTCCCCCTCTCTCTTCCTTCTCGTCTCCTTCCCCCTCTCGTCCTTCCCCCTCTCTCTCTCCTTTCCCCCCTCTCTGTCTCTTCCTCTCTCTCCTTCCCCCCTCTCTCTCTCCTTCCCCCCTCTCTCTCTCCTTCCCCTCTCTCGTCTCCTCCCCTCTCTCTCTCCTTCCCCCTCTCTCTCTTCCGCTCCCTCTCTCTCTCCTTCCCCCTCTCTCTCTCTCCTTCCCCCCTCTCTCTCGCCTTCCCCCCTCTCTCTCTCTCCTTCCCCCTCTCGGTCTCGTCTCTCCTTCCCCCCTCTCTCTCTTCTCCCGTCCCTCCTCTCTCTCCTTCCCCCTCTCTCTCTTCTTCCCCCCCTCTCTCTCTCTCCTTCCCCCTCTCTCTCCTTCCCTCTCTCTCCTTCCCCCCCTCTCTCGTCCTTCCCCCCTCTCGTCGCTCCTTCCCGCCCTCTCTCCTCTCCTCTCTCTCTCCCCTCTCTCCTTCCTCTCTCTCTCCTCTCTCTCCTTCCCCCGTCTCTCTCTCCTTCCCCCCTCTCTCTCTCTTCCTTCCCCCTCTCTCTCCTTCCCCTCTCTCTCCTTCCCCCTCTCTCTCTCTCCTTCCCCCCCTCTCTCTCTCCTTCCCCCCTCTCTCTCTCTCCTCCCCCCTCTCTCTCTCTCTTCCCCTCTCTCCTCTCTCTCCCCCCTCTCTCTCTCCTTCCCCCCTCTCTCTCTCCTCCCCCCTCTCTCTCCTTCCCCCCTCTCTCTCTCTCCTTCCCCCCCTCTCTCTCTCTTCTCCCTCCCTCTCTCTCTCTCCTTCCCCCCCTCTCTCTCGTCCTTCCCCCCTCTCCGTCCCCTCTCTCTCTCCTTCCCCCCTCTCTCTCTCCTTCCCCCCCTCTCTCTCTCCTTCCCCCTCCCTCTCTCTCCTTCCCCCCTCTCTCTGTCCTTCCCCCCTCCCTCTCTCCTTCCCCCCCCTCTCTCTCCTTCCCCCCTCTCTCTCTCTCCTTCCCCCCCTCTCTCTCCTTCCCCCCCTCTCTCTCCTTCCCCCCCTCTCTCTCCTTCCCCCCTCTCTCTCTCCTTCCCCCCTCTCTCTCTCCTTCCCCCCTCTCTCTCTCCTTCCCCTCTCTCTCTCTCCTTCCCCCCCTCTCTCTCTCTCCTTCCCCCTCTCTCTCTCCTTCCCCCCTCTCTCTCTCCTTCCCCCCTCTCTCTCCTTCCCCTCTCTCTCTCCTTCCCCCTCTCTCTCTCCTTCACCCCTCTCTCTCTCTCTCTCTCTTCCCCCTCCCCAGTCTCCTCTCTCTCCTTCCCCCCCTCTCTCCTTCTCTCTCGTCCTTCCCCCCTCTCTCTCTCCTTCCCCCTCTCTCTCTCTCCTCTTCTCTCTCCCTCTCTCTCTCTCTCCTTCCCCCCTCTCTCTCTCTCCTTCCCCCCCTCTCTCTCTCTCCTTCCCCCCTCTCTCTCTCCTTCCCCCCTCTCTCCTTCCCCCCTCTCTCTCTCCTTCCCCCCTCTCTCTCTCTCCTTCCCCCCCTCTCTCTCTCTCCTTCCCCCCCTCTCTCTCCTTCCCCTCTCTCTTCCCCCCTCTCTCTCCTTCCCCCTCTCTCTCTCTCCTTCCCCCCTCTCTCTCTCCTTCCCCCCTCCCTCTCTCCTTCCCCCTCTCTCTCTCCTTCCCCCCCTCCCTCTCTCTCCTTCCCCCCCTCCCTCTCTCCTTCCTCCTCTCTCCTTCCCCCTCTCTCTCTCCTTCCCCCCTCCCTCTCTCGCCTTCCCCCTCCTCTCTCTCTCCTTCCCGCCTCTCTCTCTCCTTCCCCCCTCTCTCTCTCCTTCCCCTCTCTCTCGCCTCTCCTTCCCCTCTCTCTCCTCCCCTCTCTCTCTCCTTTCCCCCTCTCTCTCTCTCCTTTCCCCCCCTCTCTCTCTCCTTCCCCCCCCTCTCTCTCTCCTTCCCCCCCCTCTCTCTCTCCTTCCCCCCCTCTCTCTCTCCTTCCCCCCCTCTCTCTCTCCTTCCCCCCTCTCTCTCTCTCTCCTTCCCCTCCCCTCCTCTCTCGTCCTTCCCCCCCTCCCTCTCTCTCCTTCCCCCCCTCCCTCTCTCTCCTTCCCCCCCTCCCTCTCTCTCCTTCCCCCCCTCCCTCTCTCTCCTTCCCCCCCTCCCTCTCTCTCCTTCCCCCCCTCCCTCTCTCTCCTTCCCCCCCTCTCTCTCTCTCCTTCCCCCCTCTCTCTCTCTCCTTCCCCCCCTCTCTCTCTCCTTCCCCCCTCTCTCTCTCCTTCCCCCCTCTCTCGCTCTCTCCTTCCCCCCTCTCTCTCTCCTTCCCCCCTCTCTCTCTCTCCTTCCCCCCCTCTCTCTCTCCTTCCCCCCTCTCTCTCTCCTTCCCCCCCTCTCTCTCTCTCTCTCCTTCCCCCCCTCTCTCTCTCTCTCCTTCCCTCTCTCTCTCTCCTTCCCCCCCTCTCTCTCTCTCCTTCCCCCCCTCTCTCTCTCCTCCTTCCCCCCCTCTCTCTCTCTCCTTCCCCCCCTCCCTCTCTCCTTCCCCCCTCCCTCTCTCCTTCCCCCCTCCCTCTCTCTCCTTCCCCCCCTCCCTCTCTCTCCTTCCCCCCCTCTCTCTCTCCTTCCCCCCCTCCCTCTCTCTCCTTCCCCCCCTCTCTCTCTCCTTCCCCCCCTCCCTCTCTCCTTCCCCCCTCCCTCTCTCTCCTCCTTCCCCCCTCTCTCTCTCTCCTTCCCCCCTCTCTCTCTCCTTCCCCCCTCTCTCTCTCCTTCCCCCCTCTCTCTCTCCTTCCCCCCTCTCTCTCTCCTTCCCCCCTCTCTCTCTCCTTCCCCCCTCTCTCTCTCCTTCCCCCCCTCTCTCTCTCCTTCCCCCCCTCCCTCTCTCCTTCCCCCCCTCCCTCTCTCCTTCCCCCCCTCCCTCTCTCCTTCCCCCCTCCCTCTCTCTCCTTCCCCCCCTCTCTCTCTCTCCTTCCCCCCTCTCTCTCCTTCCCCCCCTCTCTCTCCTTCCCCCCCTCTCTCTCCTTCCCCCCTCTCTCTCTCCTTCCCCCCTCTCTCTCTCCTTCCCCCCTCTCTCTCTCCTTCCCCCCTCTCTCTCTCCTTCCCCCCTCTCTCTCTCCTTCCCCCCTCTCTCTCTCCTTCCCCCCTCTCTCTCTCCTTCCCCCCTCTCTCTCTCCTTCCCCCCTCTCTCTCTCCTTCCCCCGTCTCTCTCTCCTTCCCCCCTCTCTCTCTCCTTCCCCCCTCTCTCTCTCTCTCCTTCCCCCCCCCCTCTCTCTCCTTCCCCCCTCTCTCTCTCTCCTTCCCCCCCTCTCTCTCTCTCTCCTTCCCCCTCTCTCTCTCTCTCCTTCCCCCCCTCTCTCTCTCTCTCCTTCCCCCCCTCTCTCTCTCTCCTTCCCCCCCTCTCTCTCCTTCCCCCCCTCTCTCTCCTTCCCCCCCTCTCTCTCTCTCCTTCCCCCCCTCTCTCTCTCTCCTTCCCCCCCCTCTCTCTCTCTCCTTCCCCCCCTCCCTCTCTCCTTCCCCCCCTCCCTCTCTCCTTCCCCCCCTCCCTCTCTCCTTCCCCCCCTCCCTCTCTCTCCTTCCCCCCCTCCCTCTCTCTCCTTCCCCCCCTCTCTCTCTCTCCTTCCCCCCCTCTCTCTCTCTCCTTCCCCCCCTCTCTCTCTCTCCTCTCCCCCCCTCTCTCTCTCTCCTTCCCCCCTCTCTCTCTCTCCTTCCCCCCTCTCTCTCTCTCCTTCCCCCCCTCTCTCTCTCTCCTTCCCCCCTCTCTCTCTCCTTCCCCCCTCTCTCGCTCTCTCTCCTTCCCCCCTCTCTCGCTCTCCTTCCCCCCTCTCTCTCTCTCCTTTCCCCCCCTCTCTCTCTCTCCTCCTTCCCCCTCTCTCTCTCTCCTTCCCCCCTCTCTCTCTCTCCTTCCCCCTCTCTCTCTCCTTCCCCCCTCTCTCTCTCTCCTTCCCCCCTCTCTCTCTCTCCTTCCCCCCTCTCTCTCTCTCCTTCCCCCCTCTCTCTCTCTCTCCTTCCCCCCTCTCTCTCTCTCCTTCCCCCCCTCTCTCTCTCTCCTTCCCCCCCTCTCTCTCTCTCCTTCCCCCCCTCTCTCTCTCTCTCTCTCCTTCCCCCCCTCTCTCTCTCTCTCTCCTTCCCCCCCCTCTCTCTCTCTCTCCTTCCCCCCCCTCTCTCTCTCCTTCCCCCCCCTCTCTCTCTCTCTCTCCTTCCCCCCCTCTCTCTCTCTCCTTCCCCCCCTCTCTCTCTCTCCTTCCCCCCCTCTCTCTCTCTCCTTCCCCCCCTCTCTCTCTCCTTCCATCTCCTTCCCACACAGACAAGCTCTTATATATAATTAAAATTATTTCTACTTTTTTTCATAACATGCCCTCAAAAAACCCTCGGCACCGCCGGGCACTCCAGCTAGTTATGTATAAAGTGGGCAGTGTGCACAACTTAACCCTTTGACTGAGCAGTCACGTTGACATAAATAGTTAAAGGCGGCTCTGGTCATTGTAAAACAGTGATGTCCAAACCTTTTTTTTAAGCCACATTTTAAATTTAAATCTATGTTGCCATTAATTCATATGTAGTTCAAGTTGCTCGTACAAATAGATCTTAATGTTAGGATCTAACCATCGCTCAGAACATTGTTTTCAAATCTCCAGGCCCGCAAAATTCAAACAAAACAAGCCAATGAATCAGAAATACAAGTGTATATAGGGCTAAAAGTTAATGTTCAAATTCTTACGGATTTGCAAATATGTATTTTGTTTAGAAAATGATGCATGACTATGAAATTTAGTAGTATTCTTTTTGATTACATCCTTAGCAACATTTGGTCAAAGCTAAACAGATTTACACAGAAGACTTTTGGGTAGAGTTTAGAGTAGAGTTTCTGTGAGGTTGCGCTGTTATTTCCAGCGTAATTCGCCCAAAATCGAGCAAACAAGATCGTGGAATTTCATGCGCAAACTATGACCAGAGCAAATAGAGTGCGCTAGAAATTGGCCCCGCCCAGAAAACTGGCCACACCTCAGATCAAATTAATCACCATTGCGAGTTTCTGCTAATTCCACCCGTTTGAGGCGGCTCACATTTTAAAAGCTTTTGAATATAATTTTTTTTCTAAATTTACTAAGAAACTGACTGCTCTACACAATATAACTATATACAGGACCATTTGCTAAAGTCATTTTTAGTTATTTAAAATCGGGTTACTTAAAATTAGGTTACTCATAAGTGGTGGACTAGATACTTGATTAAAAATGTTTAGTTTTTGTGATAAACCCATTTCAGCTGTACGAATCAAACTGCACCACTCAAATATAGCAAGGACTATTTTTTAAACCAAAATTAAAAAAAATGAAGTTCTAAAACACTGCCTGATTGCGCTGGTTCATGTCAGAGTTTACGTTTGGCGATATGCATTAAACGGGGCGGGCTGCCGGCACCAGTCACACCTCCACAGGCAGCTCACCCTTTTGAAGCAACTAATTTCAAGTCTCTGGTATGTGCCGGGGTCGGGGATGAGAGGAGGGGCAGGACAGCGGGAGGGAGATGACTGCGGTCAGTAGCGGCTACCAGCAGTGCTGTGGAGCCGGGAGGAGACCTCATGCTCCTCTTGGCTCCACAGGAAAGTTTTGTAAATGTCTTTTTTTTTAAATGTACCTATACCTGGCAGCTGCTGCTTAGGCTGCAGCGGCTGCTGAAGATTGCATGCCCCGCTCAATAAAGATTTCGAAATTTGTCCTCTTTTTCAAAATTATTTGAAGAAAAGCTACTGAGTTGAAAGTGCTAGAAACTAAAGAAAAAGGTTTCACAGCTGGCTGAACAGTACTGGTGCATCCCGGGAAATTAGGCACAATGCACCGATGCAGACAGCACAATCCACATTCAGCTCAGAGTCAGAGCTCTGGGCAAAAATATACGTTCAAGCCCAAGCTTTTGGGAGAGACGGATGCCTTCATGTAAAAACTTTAATGAAGGTAATATGGGATAATTCAGTGGATAACCATAATTGCTTATTAAAGTATTTAATTTATTTTGTTTAAACCTTTATTGCGGACATTAGATACGAGTTACTGATAAAGAAAGGAAGAGGAAAAAAATTCCCAAAAGAATTTTGAGCACTGTGTGATGTGCCTCAATAAGTTCCGAGACTCGATGTTAGCGAAACAAAACAAGGCTTTTATTAACTTAGAAAGTAACACGTAAAAGAGAGAGATGTCTTCCTTCTGGAGGCTGAGGCCAGACTGAGCCAGCTTACAAAAGGGGCCAGGTATGGGCAGAGCCCTACACACAGCACATTCCAATACATAATACAATGAGGACTGGGGGGAAGGGAAATGACACTGAAACCGACCACAGTCACAGGCAGTGATGAATGGAATATATTTCATCACACTGTGTATGGGAACCGGATGACCAGATTGCACAATCACAGGGTGATATACTCACAACAAAATTGCAGATGCTGTGTGTCACATTTAACATTGAAAGCATCCATTATAGCACCATCTACAGGTGTTATGGGAACTGCAGGTACTTACCACGGCCCAAAATTTGCTGTCAAAATATCGGCGAGGCTAATGTTACACGGCGTTATTTATGTGCAACTGCTACAGCAACTGCAGACGAGGGCAGATGCCCGCTTAAATGCAGAAATCCAAAAGTTGCTGCCCGAGCTGCTTTGCGAAAACAGCATCTCGCTGTCTGGTTCACCACTGGAATGCATTGAATGTCATGAAGTTGCTGTACTTGCGCGGTAGATACAAACTAAATTCGCCACTTGCCCTTTTCAGTCTAAGTACCCTTTAAACAGCATGATAAATGTTAATTACTGCCAGTCAACCTCTCTGGCACTGAAAATTAACTATTACAAGTGTGGAGTCTCATACTTTCAGATTTAAATTGTTGGAGGTTTTAAAAATGTAATTTTTAAAAAACTTTTCCTTTCAATCTCTTCTTACTCTTAATCAAATTTTTCTTTCCCTCTCTGCACCTAATTTTACATTGAATTCACCCAAATTTACACTTCTTTCTCAGTCTTGGCGCTGTTAATTTCACAATCCATCAATCTGATTGGTTAAGGAGATATACAGCTACTTTCCCTGTTCACTCAGGTCCCAGATGCCCGGTTTCCCTCGCTGCGCTGTCATCAGCTCACACTCTCAGCAACTTGCCATGCAAAAAATTAAAAAACCTAGACGTGCATGGGCAAGTTTACCTAATGGCAGATGCTGTTAGATGCCCTGCCACAGCAAATTATGGCACGATTTGAGATTTACACAGAATTTACAGCACACAAACAGGCCATTCAGCCCAACTGGTCGAGGCATATGAGCCGCCTTCCACTCTACTGAATCTAACCTTATCAGCGTATCCTTCTATTCCTGTCTATCTCATGTACTAATCTAACTTCCCATTAAAGGCATCTATGCTATTCGTTCCACATTCTAACTACTCTCTGAATAAAGAAGTTTCTCCTGAATTCCTTATTGGATTTATTAGTGACTTTCTTATATTTATGACCCCTAGATTTGGACTCCCCACAAGTGGAAACATCTTCAATATGTCTACCCAATCAAACTCCTTCATAATCTTAAAGACCTCTATTAAGTCACTGCTCAGCCTTCTCTTTTCTAAAGAGCCCAGCCAGTTCAGTCTTTCCTGATGGTACAAAAAAGATTTACCTTTCTCCAGTGCCTCTATAACCTTTTCCTAATATAGTGACCAGAACTTTGCACAGTACAATTTTCAATAAAATATGCACTCCACGTGAACAAAATGCTTTGTTTAATAAAGGACAAGGTACTGGGTGGCTCAGTGGGTTATACATTGCCCCTTTGTCTCTTGGGCCCAAATTCAAAGTGTAAGCGCAGTTTTGACCCTGTATCCTCTGGTGCATATCACAAAACAGCTACAGCTCTTGCTAAAATAACAACAGAGAATGCTGGAAAAACTCAGCAGGTCAGGCAACATCCGTGGAGAGAAATTTGAGTTGATGTTTCGGGTTGAAACCCTTCTTCAAAACTGGAAAGAAAATAAAAAGATCGAAGGCAAAGCTGCGATCGAACAAAAGAAGAAAAGGAGACAATAAAAGGTCTAAGAAGCCAGATGAGATGGTAATGGGCCCGTGGAGACAAAAGGCAGCTGAGATTAGGTGTGAAGTGTACTGGCAGGATAAGGACAGCTGCCAGGTGAGAGAGAAACAAAAGGAAAGGGGGGGGGGGGAGGGGAGAGGGGGGGAAAGGAGGACCCAAAACAAAGGGGTGGAAAAAATTAAAAGGAAAAAAGTAAGAGAGGCCGAGGTTATGATCTGAAATTATTGAATTCGATATTGAGTCCGGAAGGCTGCAACGTGCCTAATCGGAAGATGATTTGCTGTTCCTCGAGTTTATGTTGAGCTTCCGTGGAACAATACAAGAGGCCAAGGACGGTGAGGTCCGAGTGGGAATGGAGCGGTGAATTAAAATGACAGGCGACCGGAAGCTCGGGGTCACCCTTACGGACTCAGCTGCCTTGTCTCTCCACGGGCCCATTACCATCTCATCTGGCTTCTTATACCTTTTATTGTCTCCTTTTCTTCTTTTGTTCGATCGCAGCTTTGCCTTCGATCCTTTTATTTTCTTTCCAGTTTTGAAGAAGGGTTTCAACCCGAAACGTCAACTCAAATTTCTCTCCACGGATGTTGCCTGACCTGCTGAGTTTTTCCAGCATTCTCTGTTGTTATTTTGGATTTCCAGCATCTGCAGTATTTTGCTATCGTACAGCTTTTGCTAAGTTTTTTCCCCCTCAAGGCATTGACTTTCACTACAGTACAGCTTTCCCTATGGTGCTTTGCTAAAAAGTGCCCATTCTTCATGTGTGAACCTAAACAATGTTGTAGTCATGTTACATGGCCATTAGACATCATAACCATGCATACCTTTTGAACAGAAATCAGAAACAGGAACCAGAACACTGCCTAATTTTCCTTTCCTTAGGCCATGGCCACTGGAGCTAATTGTTGCACCTAGTTGCCACCCTTCTGACATCAGTTAACTTAGCTCAGACTTCAAGTGGGAAACTTTTGGCCTGAGTGCCTCAGATGCACACTGTCTCTATCAACTATATACAGGAAACTTTCGATTTACCGGCACCTAAATAACCGGAAATCTCGGTTAACCGGCAAAATTCAGGAGTAGGTTCAGGTAACTTTTATTACTTGCCTTCCTCCATCTGTTGCTGTGCAAAGGTATGGCTGCAGCTGTTGCTAAGCTACAGAGATGCTTGCAACTTGTGGCCATTGTTCTGAACCTGTTGCTAAGCAACAGGGTTTGTTGCTGTATACGGAGCTCTCAGCTCCGTATCTTTTGCTATAGCTTTCGGTTATCTGGAATTTTTGATGAACCGGCACTATGTTGGTCCCGTCCGTGCCGGATAAAAAAAAGTTTCCTGTACATCAGGGAAAGTGCTCAAACTGCTCATAATTTGGTAATCTCACTAAGAGGCCATAAAGATAGTGGATAGTAGGCATCTACCAGCATATAATTCGCTCCAAAAAAAATTAAGAAAAAAATACCCAAATGGCAGACAGCTACATTTCTACAGTAAATGCAGCTTCCACTTTCTAGTTTTGCAAAAAAGAATTAATAGAAGAGTGACCACAAAATAAAGGAAAAGTAATTCAATTATTCCATCTGAAATTATAACCGTTTGGTTCCCACATAGCTTGATGAAGCTGTTCTCACTACTCATCCTCCCTCAATTAGCATGTTTGAGAGATTCGGTTTCATGTAAATTAAGGATTCTACTGCTACACTCTTACCTTCTAACAGGCTGTGCAAGCATACTCCGAGGCACTGGTATCCCCCCTCCAGGGGCACTAGGTCGCGGCAAGCCACTCCGGATCCCTGCACCTTGACCTTTGTTAGGGATGGTTCCACCTGCAGCAATATGACTTGGCGAACTGGGAGACTGAACAGAGGGCCCTGGTGCAGAACTGTGACTAGATGCAGAACTTGTGGAGACAGGCCCTTGATTGACCATTGCTTTCATTGGCTGTCGGAGAGCTAACGGAGATGGTGCAGTAGGAAGTCGGAGCTTACTTGGAGAAGGTACTGCAAAAGAAAAGAAAATGCTTCAAATAGATCATTTTAGCTTAAACATTTCATGTGCACTCTACAATAATTTGGATATTAGTACCCTTGTAATATAACTTGACATAAGGACTCTGAAGGTTTGAAACTGAAAGGGGGCAAAATTGGGTGCCTTTGCGCCTCCTGTTAGCACCCCAGGGGTTTGCGACCGGGCGCGGCGATGACATCGACTCCTGCCATATTCGGCGGGAGTTTTGTGGCAATGCTACGCTCCGATCTCCTTCGCCCGGAGATTGTGAGGACATCGCCCCAGACCTGAAATTGACTTCTGACCCCTGCAGCAGTGCTGGGCGAAAACACCGACAGCTGCAGGAGGCGTGCATCGGGCGCCAGCCGCTTCGGAGGTGCTGATTAAAGGCGAGGTGGCCGAGGTAAGTAAAAAAAAAAAAAAACTTCTTATTCTGCTTTTTTCTGCAGGTTTTTACCCATGAGCGATCAGCCCGGCACTCTGCTTGAGTGCCGGGCTGATCGTGCAGGATCGCGGCTGCCTCGGTGGTTCAGGTAGGTAATTTTTTAATTGCAGAGCCTGCAGTAATGGCCCTTCCCTTTAAGGGAGGGAAGGAGCCTTTGAACGTGGCAGCACTGCACGACCCAGTGTGCAGCGCTGCTGAAGTCTCCGCCCCGCCTGCAGCCGATTGCGCTCCACGAAGGAGGTGGAGTGCTTGATTTAGCATCCACTTCCTACTTGAAATGCAAAAACAAATGTTTTTAAAAGTTTGGAAACATTAGCGCCTGGCAAACATTGCTCCATGCAAAGCATGGTTTAGGTAGTCATTTTTAAAAACAATGCAAATTTTGATGCCTTTGTAATCTGAGAAATTTACTGAACTTTTTTTTGCAATTATTTCTGACTTAAGCTAACTTGAGTCCAGCAAATTTATGGGTTCACAAAATTTGATAATGCTGAAGAGAAAGTGGAGTGGTTTTAGTGTTTGACAAATAGATGTTTTCATAGCTTTGTATTGCAGATGAAGTTTTAAGTGGGTGGCTGCTGATTTGTGTGTGTCACCTGAAGTTGGATCATCTCCAAAATGGCATTTCATTGTCTGGAACAAGCATGATGTACTTTTTGATCAGCAACTCGCTATATAATTTTTTTTTTTTTTTTATTTATAAAAAGAGGACAGATGGGAGAAGTACTTTGAACAGAAAGTGCCATTCCGTTAAAGGTAGAGGTGATCATTCAATGGTTATGGTCAAACCTACAAATTCATTCTCAATAAAATCTCAAAAAATGAATCAAGAAACCTAATGAGAAGTATTAACTTCTAGGGTTTGGCAAAGGTTCAATAGTTATTGAAACTATTTAAAGGATAAGGTCAAGTGTAGACATGTGAGCAGAGCACAAAGATTGCTCCAAGCATCCCCATCCTAAGAAAACAAATTATTTGATCAGTGGGATCTATATTTAAAGCTTGCTTAAAAAGTTAATGGACAATTTAGTTTCAGCAGGTCAACCTAAGGTGCAAATTAAAGCATAAATGCATCATAATCTGTTTGCTCAAGACGACCTGTTCTCACTATTTATCTAGTAAAATTAGACAGCTTTTGAAGACGTCATTTTAGAATTATTATATCACATTGGTATACAACCTGCATAAGTTTAAATTACAAATTAAGCATAGTAAACTTAAATGCTCTTGGCAATTTTTAAAAATTCATGTTGGTCACATCGCAGGTAAAGGCTGCACAGGCAGGAAGGGAATGGGTGACCGCCAGGCATAGTAGGCGGCACAGGCAGGTAGTGCAGGGATCCCCTGTGGCAACCCCCCTCTCAAACAGATATACCGCTTTGGATATTGTTGGGGGAGATGGCTTATCGGGGGAAGGCAGCAGCAGCCAACTTCCTGGCACCGTGGGTGGTTCTGCTGCACAGGATGGGAGGAAAAAGAGCGGGAGAGCTATAGTGGTGATAGGGGATTCTATTGTAAGGGGAATAGATAGGTGTTTCTGCGGCCGCAAACGAGACTCCAGGATGGTGTGTTGCCTCACTGGTGCAAGGGTCTAGGATGTCTCAGAGCGGCTGCAGGGCATTCTGGAAGGGGAGGGTGAACAGCCAGTTGTCGTGGTGCATATAGGTACCAACGATATAGGTAAAAACCGGGATGAGGTCCTAAAAGCTGAATATAGGGAGTTAGGAGGTAAATTTAAAAAATAGGACCTCAAAAGGTAGTAATCTCAGGATTGCTACCAGTGCCACGTGCTAGTCAGAGTAGAAATAGAAAGATATTTCAGATGAATACGTGGCTAGAGGAATGGTGCAAGGGGGAGGGATTCAAATTCCTGGGACATTGGAACCGGTTCTGGGGGAGGTGGGACCAGTACAAAATGGACGGTTTGCACCTGGGCAGGGCCGGGACCGATGTCCTAGGGGGAGTGTTTGCTAATGTTCTGGAGGAGGGTTTAAACTAAAATGGCAGGGGGTTGGGAACCTGAGCGGAGAGACAGAGGAAAGGGAAACAAGGATAAAAGCAAAAGACAGGAGGGAGAAAATCAAAAGTGGCAGGCAGAGAAATCAAGGGTTTAAATCAAACAAGGCCACAGTAAATAATAATTCTAAAAGATCTAAGAGCGTTAAAAAAACAAGCCTGAAGGCTTTGTGTCTTAATGCAAGGAGCATTCATAATAAGGTGGATGAATTAGCTGCGCAAATAGAGGTAAATGAATATATGATTGGGATTACGGAAACATGGCTCTAGGGTGGCCAAGGCTGGGAACTCAACATCCAGGGGTATTCAATATTCAGGAAAGATAGGCAGAAAGGAAAAGGAGGTGGGGTAGCATTGCTGGTTAAAGAGAGGATTAACACAATTGAAACGAAGGATATTAGCTCTGATGATGTGGAATCTGTATGGGTAGAACTGAGAAATACCAAGGGGCAGAAAACGTTAGTGGGAGTGGTATATAGACCTCCAAACAGTAATGCGGAGGTCGGGGATGGCATTAAACAGGAAATTAGAGAAGCGTGCAATAAGGGCACAGCAATTATCATGGGTGACTTTAATCTACATATAGATTGGGCTAACCAAATTAGTAACAATACTGTGGAGGAGGAATTCCTGGAGTGTATACGGGATGGTTTCCTGGACCAATATGTCGAGGAACCAACTGGAGACCAGGCCATCTTAGACTGGGTATTATGTAATGAGAAAGGATTAATTAGCAATCTTGTTGTGCGAGGCCCCTTGGGTCAGAGTGATCATAATATGATAGAATTCTTCATTAAGATGGAGAGTGAAATAGTTGACTCAGAGACTAGGGTCCTGATTTTAAATAAAGGGGACTACGATGGTATGAGGTGCGAGTTGGGTAGGATTGATTGGGGAATGACACTCAAATGGTTGACGGTGGATGGGCAATGGCAAACATTCAAAGATCGCATGGATGAACTGCAGAATTTGTTCATCCCAATTTGGCATAAAAATAAAACAAAAAAGGTGACTCAACCGTGGCTAACAAGGGAAATTAGGGATAGCATTAGATCCAAGGAGAGGACATATAAATTGGCCAGAAAAAGCAGTAAACCTGAGGATTGGGAGCAGTATAGGATTCAACAAAGGAGGACAAAGGGATTAATTAAGAGGGGGAAAATAGAGTATGAGAGTAAGCTTTCAGGGAACATAAAAACTGACTGTAAAAGCTTTTATAGATATGTGAAGAGAAAAAGATTGGTGAAATCAAGCGTAGGTCCCTTGCAGTCAGAATCAGGGGAATTTATAATGGGAAACAAAGAAATGGCAGACCAATTAAATACATACTTTGGTTCTGTCTTCACAAAGGAGGATACAAATAACCTCCCAAAGATGTCAGGGAACATAGGGTCTAATGATAGGGAGGAACTGAAAGAAATCAGTATTTGTAGGGAAATGGTGTTAGGGAAATTGATGGGATTGAAGGCCGATAAATCCCCAGGGCCTGATAATCTACATCCTTAAGTGGCCCTAGAAATAGTAGATGCATTGCTGGTCATCTTCCAAAATTCGATAGACTCTGGAACAGTACCCATGGATTGGCGGGTAGCTAATGTTACCCCACTGTTCAAAAAGGGTGGTAGAGAGAAAATGGGGAATTACAGACCAGTAAACCTGACATCGGTAGTGGGGAAAATGCTAGAGTCCATTATAAAGGATGTAATAGCAGAGCACTTGGAAAAAAGTGACTGGATCGGATAAAGTCAACATGGAGTTACAAAAGGTAAATCGTGCTTGACTAATCTACTGGAATTTTTTGAGGATGTAACTGGTAAAATAGATAAGGGAGAACCAGTGGATGTGGTGTATTTGGATTTTCAAAAGGCTTTAGATAAGATCCCGCATAAGAGATTAGCGTGTAAAATTAAGGCACATGGGATTGGGGGCAAGGTATTGACTTGGATAGAGAACTGGTTGGCAGACAGAAAGCAAAGAGTTGGAATAAATGGCTCTTTTTCCGAGTGGCAGGCAGTGACTTGTGGGGTACCGCAGGGATCGGTCCTTGGACCCCAGCTATTCACAATATATATTAATGATCTGGATGAGGGAACTAGATGTAATATCTCCAAGTTTGCAGACGACACAAAGCTGGGTGGGCGTGTGTGCTGTGAGGAGGATACCGAGAAAGTCCAGTATTATTTGGACAGGTTGGGTGATTGGGCAGAAGCATGACAGATGCAATATAATGTGGATAAATGCGAGGTTATCCACTTTGGTGTCAAAAACAGGAAGGCAGATTATTATCTGAATGGCAATAGATTGGGAGAAGGGGAAGTGCAACGAGACCTGGGCATCCTTGTGCACCAGTCGCTGAAAGTAAGCATGCAGGTGCAGCAGGCGGTTAAGAAGGCAAATGGTATGTTGGCCTTCGTAGCGAGAGGGTTTGAGTACAGGAACAAGGATGTCTTGCTGCAGTTGTACAGGGCCTTGGAGAGACCACATCTGGAGTATTGTGTGCAGTTTTGGTCGCCTTATCTGAGGAAGGATGTTCTTGCCATGGAAGGAGTGCAGCGAAGATTCACCAGGCTGATGCCTGGGATGGCAGGAATGACGTATGAGGAGAGATTGAGTCGATTGGGCTTGTACTCGCTGGAGTTTAGAAGAATGAGAGGGGATCTCATCGAAACTTATAAAATTCTAACAGGACTAGACAGACTAGATGCTGGAAGGATGTTCCCGATGGTCGGGGAGTCCAGAACCAGGGGTCACAGTCTAAGGATAAGGGATAAGCCATTTAGGACAGAGATGAGGAGGAATTTCTTCACCCAGAGAGTGGTGAACCTGTGGAATTCTCTACCAAAGGCGGCAGTAGAGGCCAATTCATTAAATATATTCAAGAAGGAGTTGGATATATTTCTTAAGGCTAAAGAGATCAAGGGATATGGAGAGAAGGCAGGAACAGGGTACTGAATTTGGATGATCAGCCATGATCTCATTGAATGGCGGAGCAGGCTCGAGGGGCCGAATGGCCTACTCCTATCTTCTATGTTTCTATACCAAGAGCAGGAAATCTCTAACCATTGCGTCAGTCAGCCATGAATTCATTCAAAAGGAATGGTAATTCACAGTAATATTAACCTTGTTTTCCAAAGGCTCATTATGGAAAATTCTGAAATATTTTTGCACACCAAACCATTATGCTCATTTGGCCATTTTCATCTCAGCATGAAGAAAACCTCAAGAAACTATACATTTGATACATCAAGGTGAAGGAACAAGAAAAAGCACCAGTTTTGCAATGAGTTCATAAGTATTATTATTTACAGAAATTACAAATCTTTCAGAAGGATATACAGTACACTAGTTCAAAAGTTTTCTTAAGCTGAAATGCTAGATTTAAATAAACTTAAATATTAGATCTAAACATCAGTTTTTTTGAAAAAAATGACATCAAACACATCAATTTCATTTCAAAGCTTGTTTGCCAATGCCTACTGCGAGTTAAAAAAAAATGCTGCAGCTGATCCGTTCCAGAAGTGTGGAAATAGAAACCGAGTCGGAACAAAAGGAAATTCTCATATTGGTTGGGGGGCGGGGGCAGATTGCGCAGTGAGTTAGGCATTAGCCTGTCACCTCTGGAACTTGCTTTCAAATCCAGTGCAGCCGATAGGGGGGAAAAAACAACCTCTGGCACTTGTTAGCGTCCAACATGAAAATGAGTTTCAACAATTTCAATCTAATTCAGAATGTGCATGGACATCCAATTGTCAATCTAATAGCCCACAGGATGATTGGTCTGGGAACTAGAAAAATGTCATTAAGGGGTTTTCTTCTGTGACTGGGGCTGAGGCACATTGCCTGGGCGGACTACATGAGGTATCAAGGTCCACAGGCAGGACATCACTGAAGTTCAAAACAACAAGAGAAGACAGGGTAAATCAGGAAATAGTAAGTACTAGTCAATCTGCTGTGGTGCTGCAAATGGGGAAACAAGACTATGTGCAGTATTCAGGTCAAAGGCAGGGGGATAACTGTATACAGATGGGAGAGGAGGTAGATGGGAGGGAGGGGAAATGAACAGAAGGGGGTGGAAGAGAGAGAGAGGGGAAGAGAAAGATAGAGAGAGAGAGAAAGATAGAGCGAGCGCGAGGGAGAAAGGAGATAATTATAAAGGTTCTTTACTAGAGAGGAGAATGCAGCATTGTTAAAACTGGATGCTTCGCTACATAATGAAGTAATCAACTTCTCTCCATCAGTACCAAGCCCACTCACTGCCTCATCAACAAATCATGGGCTTTTAAATGTTTTTCTAATATTAATACTCTCCTTTCTCAAAATGTTCAATATCCAAATCTTTAAGTTAGTTTAATACCGAATAACAAGGTGCACACCAACTAGATCTTGCTGTTATGCTGCAGTCATTTTCCACTTCACACAAGTTTAGATTTTTTTTTACAATAATCAGTGATATATATTCAGCACCAAAATGTAAAATACTGCTTGCGTCATCTAACACCAAGAAAAGCTTCTAAAGCCCACAAGCAAGAGATGCCACCGCTATCAAATTGATGTAGTGTCAAGCAGCAGGTTTTAGTTTCCCACAACAATCCGTTTAAAACTTTTCTTCTACTTTTGAAAAGAAGTTTTGCATTGTTGTATATTATATATTAGCTCTAAGTTACAGTATGCAAATCACATCCCATGAATGAATAAAAAAAATACCATCTTAGTCTTTGCATTCATAAATAAGGAGCTTCTTTTGAGTTCCAACAATGTAACAAGCATTAACTTATTTACTGCAGTTTAACTGCTGCAGCTCACAATTACTCTGCACAACTGCAATAATACCATCTTGGCTTTTCTCAGAAAGGACTGCAGTGAGAATTTTACCAAATGGTATCTTCAACAGTAAATGAGCTGAATGCTAATTTAATACCAGAGGAACAATCCCTGGGTATGTCCTGTCCCACTGGCAGGACAGACCCACCAGGGGTGGCGGCACAGTGGTATACAGTCAGGAAGGAGTGGCCCTGGGAGTCCTCAACATTGACTCGGGACCCCATGAAGTCTCATGGCTTCAGGTTAAGCATGGGCAAGGAAACCTCCTGCTGATTACCACCTACCGCCCTCCCTCAGCTGATGAATCAGTACTCCTCCATGTTGAACACCACTTGGAAGAAGCACAGAGCAGCAAGGGTACAGAATGTACTCTGGGTGGGGGGCTTCAATGTCCATCACCAAGAGTGGCTCAGTAGCACCACTGCAGACTGAGCTGGCTGAGTCCTGAAGGACATAGCTGCCAGTCTGGGCCTGCGACAGGTGGTGAGAGCCAACACGAGGGAAAAACCTACGTGACCTCGTCCTCACCAATCTACCTGTCGCAGATGCATCTGTCCATGACAGCATTGGTAGCAGTGACCACTGCACAGTCCTTGTGGAGACGAAGTCCTGTCTTCACACTGAGGACACCCTTAATTGTGTTGTGTGGCACTACCACCGTGCTAAATGGGATAGATTCAGAACAGATCTAGCAGCTCAAAACTGGGCATCCATGAGTTGCTGTGGGCCATCAGCAGCAGCAGAATTGTATACCACCACAATCTGTAACCTCATGGCCCGGCATGTCCCTCACTCTACCATTACCATCAAGCCAAAGAACCAACCCTGGTTCAGTGAAGGTGTAGAAGAGCAAGCCAGGAGCAGCACCAGGCATCTCTAAAAATAGGGATGCTGCAACACAGGACTGCATGTATGCTAAACAGCTGAAGCAGCATGCTATAAACAGAGCTAATCGATCCCACAACCAACGGATCAGATCAAAGCTCTGCAGTCCTGCCACATTCAGTCGTCGATGGTGGTGGACAATTAAACAACTAACCGGAGGAGGAGGCTCCATGAATATCCCTATCCTCAATGATGGTGGAGCCCAGTACGTGAGTGCAAAAGACAAGGCTGAAGAGTTTGCAACCATCATCAGCCAGAAGTACCGAGTGGATGATCGATCTCTGCCTCCTCCTGAGGTCCCCACCATCACAGAAGCTAGTCTTCAGCCAATTCGATTCACTCCACATGATATCAAGAAACGGCTGAGCGCACTGGCATGCCTCTGGCCAAGCTGTTCCAGTACAGCTACAACACTGGCATCTACCAGACAATGTGGAAAATTACCCAGGTACGTCCTGTCCACAAAAAGCAGGACAAATCCAATCCTGCCAATTACCGCTCCATCAGTCTACTCTCCATCATCAGCAAAGTGATGGAAGGTGTCGTCGACAGTGCTATCAAGTGCCACTTACTCACCAATAACTTGCTCACTGATGCTCAGTTTGGGTTCCGCCAGGACCACTCGGCTCCAGACCTCATTACAGCCTTGGTCCAAACAAGGACAAGAGAGTTGAATTCCAGAGGTGAGGTGAGAGTGACTGCCCTTGACATCAAGGCAGCATTTGACCGAGCTTGGCATCAAGGAGCCCTAGTAAAATTGACGTCAATGGGAATCAGGGGGAAAACTCTCCTCATACCTAGCACAAAGGAAGATGGTTGTGGTTTTTTTGGAGGCCAATCATCTCAGCCCCAGGACATCGCTGCAACAGTTTCTCAGGGCAGTGTCCTCAGCCCAACCATCTTCAGCTGCTTCATCAATGACCTTCCCTCCATCATAAGGGCAGAAGTGGGGATGTTCGCTGATGATTACAGAATGTTCAGCAAGACCTAGACAACATTCAGGCTTGGGCTGATAAGTGGCAAGTAACATTCGTGCCATAAAAGTGCCAGGCAATGACTATCTCCAACAAAATAGAGTCTAACCCTTGACATTCAACAGCATTACCATCGCTGAATCCCCCTCCATCAACATCCTGGGAGTCACCATTGACCAGAAACTTAACTTGACCAGCCAATACTGTGGCTACAAGAACAGGTCAGAAGCTGGATATTCTGCAGAGTGTCTCACCTCCTGGCCCCCCAAAGCCTTTCCACCATCCACAAGGCACAAGTCAGGAGTGTGATGGAATACTCTCCACTTGCCTGAATGAGTGCAACTCCAACAACACGCAAGAATCTCGACACCATCCAGGACAAAGCAGCCCGCTTGATTGGCACCCCATCCACCACCTTAAACATTCACTCCCTCCACCAGTGGCACACCGTGGCTGTAGTGTGTACTATTTACAAGATGCACTGCAGCAACTCGCCATGGTTTCTTCGACAGCACCTCCCAAACCCGCAACCACTTCCTCTTAGAAGGACAAGGGCAGCAGGCGCATGGGAACATCATCACCTTCAAGTTCCCCTCCGAGTCACACACATCCTGACTTGGAAATATTACGCCACTCCTTCATTGTCGCAGGGTCAAAATCCAGGAGCACCCTCCCGAACGACACTGTGGGAGTACCTCCACCACAAGGACTGCAGCGGTTCAAGGCGGTGGCTCACCACCATCTTTTCAAGGGCAATTAGGGATGGGCAATAAATGCTGGCTTTGCCAGCAATGCCCACATCCCAGGAACTAAAAAAAAATACTGACAACTACTCCTGTCACCTAACGTCCTGAAAAGTTAGGACTATACTGCATTGTTGGCCATGAGTTTAAACAAGGATTTACCAAAGTCAAACATTTAAAAAACTTTTATATACAACTAAAAATGGATTAGGTAAAGAACAGGAATGAGTACTTTGCACTAAAATGACTCAGAGAGGTTTGGTTTGATGAGTTCTCTTGCTAGTGCAATTACATTGAATTTTACTTCACAGAAAGAGGTCATTCGGTAAACGAGCCTCCTCCCACCTTACTTCATCTCAACCTATCAGCATATCCTGTTGTTCCTTTCTCCCTCATGTATTTATCCAGCTTCCCTTTAAATGCATCTATGCTATTCACCTGAACCGCTCCATGTGGTACTGAATTCCACATTCTCACCACGCTCCGAGTAAAGAAACTTCTCCTGAACTCCTTATTGGATGTATTAGTGACTATCTTATATTTATGGCCCCTAGTTTTGGACTCCCCCACAAGTGGAAACATCTAGTCTACGTCAACCCTATCAAACCCCTTTATAATTTTAAAGACCTCTACCAGGCCACCTCTTTTCCAGGCCTGTTCAGTCTTTATTATATAGTTGTAATATGGGGTACAGATAGTTGTACCATCTCAGTTCTGGTATCATCCTTGTAAATCTTTTTTGCACCTTCTCCAGTGCTTCTATATCCTTTTGTAATATGGAGACCTGGTTCAACCAAGGGTTAACATAACATAACTTCTCTGCTTTTGAATTACATTCTTCTAGAAATGAACCCCAGTGCTTTGTCTGTTTGCATTTTTTATAGCTTTGATAACCTGTGTTACTTTTAATGATTTGTGAATCTGTACCCTTAGATCTCTTTGCACGTCTACCCCATTTAGACTCTTATTTTCCAAGGCCTCCTTACTCCTCCTACCAAAATGTACCGCCTCACACATCGATATTGAAATTCATTTGCCATTTACACACTCATTCTGCAAGTTTGTTAATGTCATCTTGTATTTTGCTGCAGTCTTCCTCAGTATTAACGATACACCCTCCGCCCCAAATTTGGAGTCATCCGCAAATTTTGATATCGTTCTTCCCGAGTCCAAATCATTTCTGTAAAAGGTGAACAACAGTGGTCCCAGCACCAATCCCCGCGGAACACAACTTCCCACGTTCCGCCAGTCTGAGTAACTACCTTTAACCCCTGCTCTCTTTATTGTAGCCAGTTTGCTATCCATTCTGCTACTTGTCCTCTGACCTTAGTCACGAGTCTCCTATGCGGTACCTTGTTGAAGGCCTTTTGAAACTCCATGTATAAACTTGTTTGTTTAGACTTTAATGCAGACTTACTCGCTGAAACTTGTTGCTGAATTCGGGGTATTCCCCCATTTGGCACTTGTAAATTCGAGTCACAACTTCTACTGTTTTTAACAGATTCTGCTGACTGTATATTAGATGTCCTGGATAGATTTGGAAGACTGCGTCTCAATTTTTCTAGAACAGAAAAAAACCCAAAATGGCAAAGGTTAGCCACACACATTAAAAATACGAGACGGCAGTCTTAACTTGTCAAATGAAGCCTGTGGAAAGGTTTTTCCTTACTTTTAGAATACTGTAAAGATTAACAGAATATGTATTCTCTTAAAAAAAAATTAATAAAGCAATGGCAATTCTTTCCTTGTGTGGAAAACGGCAAAAAAAAAGTTTTAGCCTAAATTCTCATTGAATAAATAACCTCAGTCATACTGTGACAATTGCTATCAATGTTAGTTTATGGACAGTTTTGCAGTCAAACTTGCTCTTGGGAAGAAAGAAATTGAATAGAATGCACAATCCAGGTTTTTAAATGCTGAAAAGCAAAGATAATGTAGATAAAAGCTGACTATTTGGACACAGAACTACAGGATGCATTTAAAATTAATTTAAGTTGAAACACGAGAAGAATTTTTTCCCTTCAGACTATAGTGAATATTTGGTACAACCTTACAACAAAAGATAGTGATGCTGTATTGATTAATTCCTTTATAAAAAAGCTGGAGATTTTAAAGTTACAGGGATCAGTACAGACCAAAATGATGTAATGCTCCATATGATATGGTGTCTGTAATACTAGGGAGTGGAAAGGCAAAAGATGCCATCATAGAATTACATAGGATATACAGCACAGAAACAGGCCATTCGGCCCAACCAGTCCATGCCGGTGTTTATGCTCCACTCAAGCCTCCTCCCGTTCTTCCTCATCTAACTCTATTAGCATAACCCTCTATTCCCTTCGCCCTCATATGCTTATCTAGCTTCCTCTTAAATGCATCTATACTATTTGCCTCAACCACTCCCTGTGGTAGTGAGTTCCACATTCTCACCACATTCTGGGTAAAGAAGTTTCTTCTGAATTCCCTATTTGATTTCTTGGTGACTATCTTATATTGATGGCCTCGAGCTTTGCTCTTCCCCGCAGGTGGAAACACACTCTCTGGCCAGAATTTTCCAGGGTGGTAGTGGGTGTGATCGGTGGCGAGCAAGTTGTTATTTTTAACAGCGGGTTGGGAACTGGCTGTCATCTTGCTCCCACGCCGTTCCCCCGGCGCATCTGTCATTGCGGAGCCGACCCGACTGGCAGCGGTGGGCAACCTAATTTGAGGTGATCAGGTAGTTTACAGGCACTTAAGAGCCTTTTCCCCACTTACTTTTTAAATTTCTCTGCATGGCCACGGGATTCACGCAGCTCGGGATCCACGTCTGTCAACGTGAGGTGGGAGTTCCGTGGTCATTGCTCAGGCTGATTACTTGACAGCATCAAATGTACAGTAAAAGCTCCCACCTGATAGATGATCACTTTCCTCAGGCAGAAGCTGTTGCTCAGTCCATTTCCAGCACAGATTATACAGGCTGCAAGTCTTTCCAGCAAAGTCTCCATCCAGTGTCACCTCATTGGAAGAACTCTCTCACCACTGACCAAATGCTTCTGTCATCTGTACTTCACCTGCCATCTATTCCATCTACATGGGTGCCCTTTATACTCTCTCACCTTGGTCCTCAGAATTCCACCACGATGAGTCCCAACACCAGCAGCACCAATAACACCACCAACCTTCTCCGCAATCACCTGATGCTGCACAGGACAGAGGGCATCAGCACCCAAGCACACTGCTGCCCGGAAGGCCAGCGATGGCCTCATCATGGCCAGAATTAGCTAACTTTACGCTGTACACCCATATGGCTGCCACATGATGCGCCAAGTTGGCACCACCCCACACCAACACCATAAAGCATCCCTGCGATGACCAAGCCATTCCTTTCACACTCATCACCATTGTGGGGGGTACCGTTATATCTCACCATTCACTGCAACTCACTAACCAACTGCCAAAGGTGCACACAAATCTGTCCAAAACCGGAAAGTGTTGAAAATAAAGATTTTTATGTTTGACACCACATTAATGGAAACTTTACATAAACATTGGATAAAACTCCCAAGTGGCTACCCTTGTGTGTTGTTAGTTGGTATGATTACACTAGGATGAGGTTGAGTGTGAGGGGTGGCTAGTGAGATGGGGATGTGATAATGTAGATAGAGATAGGGGGATGGGTGGAGGTGCAAGGTAAGTTGGTATAAGAATGTGCAGGAGTAGGGTAGGGAAGGCAGAGTGATGGGGATGTGATGAGAGGCACAGCAGGATGAAGTTCAGTGTGGCTTTGTATTATCCTTTCCTGATCTAATGAGATCATTGAAACGTTTGCAGCACTGCACCCAGGTCCTCCTGACCACATCCCTGCTTGTGACCTCCTCTGCAATCTGCAACCAGGCTGTTTTGGTCTCCTGGGGAGGTCCCTTCTGCCCATCGGAAGGGAAGAGGACCTCCCTGCATGCTCTGATTCCCTCCATAAGTATATGGAAGGAGTCATCGGAGAACCTGGGTGCAGCCCTCTGCCTCATTGCAGTCATTGTTTGCAGCACTCCAATGCTGTAGTGCACTGACAGCACTATGTTAGATTAAACTTCAAATCTAATGTGGCTATGGTCCATTTAAATATCCCAGCTGAAAACGCACCATGAATGACGTCACCAGACCTGCTCCATTTAATTGGGCTGGGTAACCCGCTGGGTGGGCTTAATAGGTCCCATTAAGGTAAGTTAATATTCAACAGCGGGATGGAGCCAGCAGCGAGGTCGCAACCCCCCCATGGACACCGCCCGCACCTGACCCGAGGTAGGCAAAATTCTGGCCTCTGTGTCTACTCTATCATAACCTTTCATAATTTTAAAGATCTCTATTAGGTCACCCCTCATTCTTCTCTTTTCTAGAAAAAAAAGAGACCTATATGTGTATTGATTAAGTAGTTGCAAAGATCTTTTAATTTCAATTGAAAATTTCAAAACTGAGATTGATGATTTTTGTGTGGTTAAGCGTATTAAGGGATATGGAACCAAGTCAGGCAAATGGAGTTAAAGATACAGAATCGAACTGAATGGCAGAACTGACGAGGGGCTGAATGGCCTACTCCTGTTCCTATTTTTCCTTCATAGGGAAAATTTCACACTGTACATGAAAAACATATTTGACAGGCTGAATGGGCTCTCTCCACAGTTGCTGCCTGACCTGCTAAGTATTTCCAGCATTTTCTGTTTTTATATTAAATGAAAATGGCCAGTATTTCTGCCATAATATTTTTATACTGAAATGCAGGAAACTTCGACATTACATAAAACAGCCAGGTTACCCATAACTACTGAACACCGACACATAAAACAGCTAAAATCGGTGCATCTACAGTACGTAGTTCATGTCATTTAAAGTACTAGATTCCGATTTTATTAGATATTATTACTAATCAATGCAGCAATTATGGCATACATAATTTAGAACTATGATTAAGTCTACTACAACTCTATTGCCAGGCAGTTACCTTCATTTTTTACAATATTACACTGGAGGTCTGTAGCATGGCCTTGGAGAGAGAGACGAGGTTGTTGTAGACGACTAATCATGGGCTGTGGTGAGACAGATGCTCTCCCATAATCCAGACTCCGAGCAGGAGAGCGTGAGCGTGGTGAGTTCCTAGGCGAGTGTCTTGGCGAAGCTCGAGGAGTGTGTCGTGGAGATGGAGTGAATCGGTTCAGGGCAGGGTGCAGAGCATGAGGAACACATTCTTCTTCATCTTCCAAACTTTGAACATCAAATTCCTGATCACTGAATGTACCTCGTCTCAGGGAGTGGCAAGAAGAACCTGAACTACGTCTTGAGGTACTAGCTGCATATTCCTGTCTGAGACCTAGGGACAGTAAAAGTACATGGTGAATCATTATATAATGAGCATTAAAAGAAAGCCAAATTTTGTCTAATATAGTATTTCTGAAAATTGAATGGAAGTAGTATGGAAAATTCTCTCAAAGGATGTGATTGCTACTTTAATTTACTAGACCACACTATTTCAATCATTGCAAAGGATAAAAGAATAGCCTCAAGTAATACTTACGCAATGCAATAGGAGCAGCACAGTATATTCTAAACAGGTACCAATACTTTAAACTAAATGCAACATAATTTCTCTACTAACTTCTAAACTGAATGTTTAAAATAAAGAAATGGAATAGCATTTACATAGACTTTCAAGAATGCAGAGGAAAAAAATCTAATGTAAAATAGTTCGTTTTAATCTCATGCAAGAACCAGTATTTACAAATTACAATGATCTAAATTACACACAGGCCGCAGTTTACTAAAAGATAGTAATACAGAAGATTGTTGTGATGATTTCACTGGAGTGGTTTACCAACCCAACGTGCTATTCCTCAAAACAGACTCGTAAAGATCCTACTCCACGCCTTCACCAAGACCGCCTACCTCCACTTCTAACATCGCCCGACTGCGCCCCTGCCTCAGCTCATCTGCTGCTGAAACTCTCATCCATACCTTTGTTACCTCTAGACTTGACCATTCCAATGCAGTCCTGGGCCTCCCATCTTCCACCCTCCATAAACTGAAGCTCAACCAAAACTCTGCTGCCCGTGTCCTAAATCACACCAAGTCCCATTTACCCATCACCCCTGTGCTCGCTGACCTACATTGGCTCCCGGTTGAGCAACGCCTCGATTTTAAAATTTGCATCTTTGTTTTCAAATCCAAAATTGCCTCGGCCCTCCCCATCTCTGTAACCTCCTCCAGCCCCACAACCCTCCGAGATATCTGCGCTCCTTTCTGGCCTCTTGCACATCTCCAATTTTAATCACATACCCATTGGCGGCCGTGGCTTCAGCTGCCAAGGAACGAAGCACTGAAAGTCCCTCCCTAAACCCCTCTGCCTCTCTTTCCTTCTTTAAGATGCTCCTTAAAACCTACCTCTTTGACCAAGCCTTTGGTCATCTGCCCGAATATCATCTTACGTGTTTTGGTGTCAAATTTTGTTCGATAACGCTGCTGTGAAGCGTCTTGGGACATTTTACTATGTTAAAGGCGCTATATAAATGCAAGTTGTTGTTATTGCATTATAGGAACATATTGATCAATTTTTTATTCAATTTTCTTTTTTACAACTGAGGTGTCTTGGTTGATCGTACTGGCTAGTAGATTCTCACAGTGAATCACTGAGCACCAATATCAAGTTTATCTAGCTTCAACTAGTGGCATATGCAGTATGCAGAAAGAAAATGTTGCAGAACCACCAGATAGCAGTACCAATAGTTAACAAAAGGCAGTGATTTAAAAACAAAACAAGAACAATCTATGACAAAAACAATGGGCCTGAATTTCCGATCGGAGGCTTCCTGCGGGCGGATGCCTCCAATCGGAAAAAATCTATGCACTTACCTGCTGGCTCTGTAGGAGATGAGGAGAAATTTCTTCACTCAGAGGGTGGTAAATCTTTGGAATTCTCTACCCCAGAGGGCTGTGGAGGCTCAGTCGTTGAGTATATTCAAGACAGAGATCGATACATTTTTGGATATTAAGGGAATCAAGGGATATGGGGATAGTGCAGGAAAGTGGAGATGAGGTAGAAGATCAGTCACGATCTCATTGAATGGCGGAGCAGGCTCGAGGGGCTGAATGGCCTACTCCTGCTCCTGTTTCTTATGTTCTTACAAGAAGCTTCCTCCATGAGGGAGTAGATTACGTGTTAGAAGGCACTCGTCGCATGGCAAACATTGTTAAATTTATTGATTTCAGACAACGTTTTTTTACTTGAAGGTAGCAGAATTTACATTAAATATGAGGTCAATACTTACTTTCTTCCTGCATCCGAGCTAGGATTTGTACGTCCGTGACATCGGCAAGCTTGTAACCAGACCCCAATGAATCTTCATCTACTTCTGAAGCACTTAGCTCACTATCCACAGATGACGGAGGGCTAATGGGAGGATTTTGGTCTACGGAACCTTTAAAATTACCTAATGTAGATAAGAGGAGGAAAGTTGCCAGTTTGTTTTTGCCACAGTTCTGATCCCTTGCATTTGCAATAGTTAGATAACATTTCAATGCTCTTACTAATGACAGCAATAGTTACTTAGACACAGAAGCAACAAGCACCAGCCAGGGGAGAGCGCTACATAATCACTAAAGGTGTCTATTAGCTCTATTTTCCATTTTGCACAATGAAAACATTCCAAGAGATCTCAACAGAATCAGGATGTACAAAAATGAGATCACCAGAAGCTTAGAAAACAACCAGTGTCAAATGATACAGCACAGAAGGAGCCCATTCTGTCCATTGCACCTGTGCCGGCTCTTTGGTAGAGATAGCCAATTAGCCCCACTCCCCTGCTCTTTCCCCATAGTCCAGTCATTTTTTTCCTCCCAAGTGTTTATCCAATTCCCTTTTGAAAGTTACTACTGAACCTGCTTTCACCACCCTTTCAGGCAGTGCATTAGAGATCATAAGAACTCGCTGCATAAAAAAGTTTCCTCTTGTCGCCTCTGGTTCTTTTGCCAATCACCTTAAATCTGTGTCCTCTGGTTACCGACCCTCCTGCCACTGAAAACAGTTTCTTCCTATTTACTCTGAAGCCCCATCATCACCTTCCCAATACTTCTGGGCACCGCACCAAAGAAAGGATATATTGGCCTTGGAAGGAGTGCAGCATAGATTCACCAGAGCCAGGCCATTCAGGAGAGAACTTCTTCACACAAAGGGTGGTAGAAATGTGAAACTCTCTCCCACAAAAAGCAGTAGATACGAGCTCAATTAATCATTTGAAATCTGAGAGATAGATTTTTGCTAGCCAAGGGTATAAAAGGATATGGAGCCAAGGGAGGCGGATGGAGTTAATGATCAGTCATAATCTCTTTGAATGGCGAAACCTCTGCCTATGTTTCTAATCAAAAGTACAAATTTGCAACCTGAGTGAGCAAACACTCAATTTCAATTTTAAGGAATTCTGTTTCGCCCATGACAATGTCAAAGAGGCAGTGTGACAGTACATAGTTAATCATGGAGTCGAGGGAAGTGGTGGATAGAGTCGGATTGTTGTCAAGCGTACACATGGAAGCCAACAACAACAACAACTTGTATTTCTATAGCGCCTTTAACGTAGTAAAACGTCCCAAGGCGCTGCACAGGAGTATTTTAAGACAACAAATTTGACACCGATCCACATAAGGATAAATTAGGGCAGGTGACCGAAAGCTTGGTCAAAGAGGTAGGTTTTAAGGAGCGTCTTAAAGAAGGAAAGAGAGGTAGAGAGGTTTAGGGAGGGAATTCCAGAGCTTGGGGCCTAGGCAACCGAAGGCACGACCACCAAAGGTTGAGCGATTATAATCAGGGGTGCTCAAGAGGGCAGAATTAGAGGAATGCAGATATCTCGGGGGGTTGTGGGGCTGAAGGAGATTACAAAGATAGGAAGGGGCGAGGCCACGGAGGGATTTGAAAACAAGGATGAGAATTTTGAAATCGAGGCGCTGCTTAACCGGGAGCCAATGTAGGTCAGCGAGCACAGGGGACATATGAACATATGAAGTAGAAGCAGGAGTAGGCCATGCGGCCTCTCGGGCCTGCTCCGCCATTCAATAGGATCATGGCCGATCCGAATCTAGACTCATGTCCACTTCCCTGCCATCTCCCCGTAACCCCCAATTCCCTTATCTGCTAGGAAACTGTCTACCTCCGTTTTAAATTTATTTAATGTTGCAGCTTCCACAGCTCTCTGGGGTAGCAAATTCCATAGATTTACTACCCTCTGAGTGAAGAAGTTTCTCCTCATCTCAGTTTTGAAAGGGCAGCCCCTTATTCTAAGATTATGCCCCCTAGTTCTAGTCTCACCCATCAGTGGAAACATCCTCACCGCATCCACCCGATCAAGTCCTCTCACAATCTTATATGTTTCGATAAGATCGCCTCTCATTCTTCTGAACTCCAATGAGTAGAGGCCCAACCTACTCAACCTTTCCTCATACGTCAACCCCCTCATCTCCGGAATCAACCGAGTGAACCTTCTCTGAACCGCCTCGAGAGCAAGTTTATCTTTTCTTAAATATGGAAACCAAAACTGCACGCAGTATTCCAGGTGTGGCCTCACCAATACCCTGTATAACTGCAGCAAGACTTCCCTGTTTTTATACTCCATCCTCCTTGCAATAAAAGCCAAGATTCCATTGGCCTTCCTGATCATCTGCTGCACCTGCATACTAACTTTTTGTGTTTCATGCACCAGGACCCCCAGATCCCTTTGTACTGTAGCACTTTGCAGTTTCTCTCCATTTAGATAATAACTTGCTCTTTGATTTTTTCTGCCAAAGTGCATAACCTCACACTTTCCAATATTATATTCCATCTGCCAAATCTCTGCCCACTCACTTAGCCTGTCTATGTCCTTTTGCAGGTTTTTTATGTCCTCCTCACTCACTGCTTTCCCTCCCATCTTTGTATCGTTGGCAAACTTGGATATGTTGCACTCGGTCCCTTCCTCCAAATCGTTAATATAGATTGTAAAGAGTTGGGGTCCCAGCACTGACCCCTGCGGAACACCACCAGTTACTGATTGCCAGCCCGAGAACGAACCATTTATCCCAACTCTTTGTTGGGAGATGGGCGAACGGGACTTGGTGCGGGTTAGGACATGGGCAGCAGAATGTTGGATTACCTCAAGTTTATGTAGGGTGGAATGTGGGAGGCCAGCCAGGAGTGCATTGGAATAGTCAAGTTTAGAGGTAACAAAGGCATGGATGAGGGGTTCAGCAGCGGATGAGCTGAGGCAAGGCCGATGTTATGGAGGTGGAGGTAGGCGGGCTTTGTTATGCTGCGGATGTGTTGTCAGAAGCTCATTTCAGGGTCAAATATGACACCAAGGTTGCGAACAGTGTGGTTCAGCCTCAGAGAGATGTTAGGGAGAGGGCTGGAGTCAGTAGCTAGGGAACGGAGTTTGTGGCGGGGACCAAAAACAATGGCTTTGGTCTTCCTAATACTTAATTGGAGAAAATTTTTGCTCATCCAGAACTGTATGTCGGACAAGCAGTCTGACAACTTAGACACTGTGGAGGGGTCGAGAGAAGCGGTAGTGAGGTAGAGCTGGGTGTCGTCAGCGTACATGTGGAAACTGACGCTGAGTTTTCAGATGATGTCACCAAGGGGCAACATGTAGATGAGAAATAGGAGGGGGGCCAAGGATAGAACCTTGGGGGACACCAGAGGTAACAATGTAGGAGCGGGAAGAGAATCCGTTGCAGGTGATTCTCTGGTTATGATTAGATAGATAAGAATGGAACCAGGTGAGTGCAGTCCCACCCAGCTGGACAACGGTGGAGAGGCGTTGGAGAAGGATGGAGTGGTCAACTGTGTCAAAGGCTGCAGGCAAGTCAAGAAGGACCCATGTTTATGGATGATATAATTGAGGGACAGCATGTAAGTGAGGAAGAGGAGGGGTAAAAGATAAATATCTGGGGAGCCCTGCAGGTGACAGTATAGGAACAGGAGGAGAAACCATTGCTGGAGGTGCGATGGCTGTGTCAGGACAGATAGGAATGAAGCGACACAAGGGCAGTTCCACTGAGGTGGACAGCAGAAGCAGTGGAGGAGGATGGTACGGCCAACCTGTTCAAAATCTTCAGGGAGGTCTAGAAGGGATAAAATGCCATGTTTGCAGTCACAGAAAATATAGTGTTGATAACTTTAACTCAGTGCTGTTGGCAAGGCCAGAACTGGACTGAATGTAACACCAATCTACACAAATGCCACCCATTATTAAATGTGGTCAGGGCGTTGACGAGAAAAGCAAAATGCAAATTTTGGTCATACAAAAATTCTGGACGACAGTCCGCAAGATTACAAAGCTCATGACAATCTTATAATTCAAACAGGGTAATGCCCAATAAGTCTGCTGGAGAGCGAGGAGACCTCATTAACTAACATGACTGAAAGCAGGCACAAATTTCCTCCTGCTTTAAGAACATATGAATTATGAGCAGGAGTAGGCCATACAGCTTTTCGCCATTCAATAAGATCATGGCTGATCTTCGACCTCAACTCCACTTTCCTGCCCGATCCCCATATCCCTCGATTCCCCTAGAGTCCAAAAATCGATCTATCTCAGCCTTGAATATACTCAACAAATGAGCATCCACAGCCCTTTCGGGTAGAGAATTCCAAAGATTCCCAACCCTCAGTGAAGAAATTCCTCCTCACCTCAAGTCTTAAATGGCCGACCCCTTATCCTGAGACTATGCCCCCTAGTTCTAGACTCTCCAGCCAGGGGAAACAACCTCTCAGCATCTACCCTGTCAATCACCCTCAGAATCTTATGTTTCAATGAGATCACCTCTCATTCTCCTAAACTCCAGGAGAGTATAGGCCCAATCTGCTCAATCTCTCCTCATAGGACAACCCTCTCATGCCAGGGATCAATCTAAAGCACCTTCGCTGCACTGCCTCTAAGGCATGTATGTCCTTTCTCAGATAAAGAGACCAAAACTGAGCTTTGGAATAGTGCAGCCCTTCCCACAACAAATATGGGTAAACTGCCTACAAGATATATGCTAATTTGAACAGCTTATGTATGGTCTGTGCCCAGAGTGGAGTAAATGCCAGGTGTATCAGGCTAACTCTCTGGAGGCCTGAATGACAGCTTCCCTTCCAGGAACATTAAGCACATACCCAGGGGAGTCAATGGTTATGGGGAGCGGACAGGAACATGGAGTTGAAGAAAGATGAATAGCAGCAGTATACTCATCTTCAGTTTGGTGCACAGGACAGAGCTCCAAACTTGCATAAGCACAAAACAATTTAAGAGAACCAGACTTTCCAGCCTAATTTGTGTTGATCATGCCTCAACCACCTCCATCACCACAATCAAACAATATATCAAAATTGTGATTTAAAAAAAAAATTCTGTATTCGTAGATCTAGAGCTAAATGGACATTGGAAGACTCATTTCCCCTCCTCCCCCAAAAAGCATCAAAGTCAGAGTTCTTTGGTTGGGGTAAGAAAACAGGAATGTGGCCCCTGGTTGATCAGCTGGGTTGGGTACATGACTTGAAAAACATTCGAAAAATAGGGAAAAAAGCGAACCTTCCAACATTTGTACAATTTATATTTTGAAGTATTTCCCTCATATCTCTGTAATGTTACCATAGTATTTTTGTCTTAGTAGTGGAGTTTTACATTTTCTCTATGGGAAAATGCCACAACTGTCATTGAAATAGTGCTCATCATTTGATCTTACTAGTGTGTGGTCAAGTAAAATGTCAGACAGGTGACCTGAAATTACTGGACATGTGGTATCATTCAAAGCTTGGATTAAGATTTTTTAAAACCACTAGCAACTAATGGTACATCAAAATCAAATTTCCCTGACAACATCTGAACTTTTAATGTGTTGCCTCTATTAAGATCCCAAGTTATTACACAGTAGCAGATGCACAATTATGAAACATATTAAACGATCAGTGATCTGAAGGTCACTGTACCTGTACTCCCAGGTGTTACAAACTGTTTCACGAGTGGAGTAGATCGGACTGGCGTGGAGGACGGGGAACTGACGCCACTGCCATAGGGACTGCTGCCTCCGCTTGGACTAAAAGGACTTGGGTAACCAGCAGGATAATAAGAACTGATGAACAGACTCCGCCTTTTGCTATCTGCAAGACAAAAAAAGCAAGTGACATTGACCTAATGACAGATAATAGGACAGGAATAAAACTCTGAAATGTGAGCTAAAATATTTTCATAAAGTAATGTCAACGTCCTTGTATCATTGGAACATGCTCCTTGTTCACTTCAACACACTTTGACACAGCTGAAATCACGTTGGTCATTCGTGTACTCAACCTGTGTGCACAGACGCCAGACATAATTTACTTTCTACAAATCCCAACACATTAGAGATAGATCATTCGTATCAAGCAGAATGCACAGTCTGCTGATAATGATAGAATGCTAGGATTTGTTAAAGGTAACCTTTAAAACTACTATTTTTCTTACAGTTCAAACTTATTATCCTTTAGAGGTTACTGTTTCTGAAGACGATAACATGCTGCGTTCTGTAGTGTGTTTAGGCAAGACATTCTCTGAATAAATTTAATGAGACATTGTATACTGTACTGTGATACATTCCAAATGAAAGCAATTTCAAATTGAAGTCGCTGGGACTTGCCATTTAATGTTACTGTTCTAAGCAAAATGCCATCAGGATTCCCAAGAGATTCAATAGTTGGGCATAAATACACATTTTATAAATAATGATTTTAAATGATGTTAACGTTCAAGAACAAGCCATACTGCCTCCAACTACTGTAATTTAAGAACTCATTGATTTAAACTGGTTTTCCTCCAAAAAGACCTTATATTCTTTATTCAAAGAATCTGACATTTTCCTGATCTGTGGCATTGCTGTAACCTAGAAATGTTTTAAAAAATGATCCTCCAGCTACAGGTTTGTTGCAGGTTAATTGAGCAGTTCCATTTGTGAAAGAAAATGGCATTTGTAAATTGAGGTTGGAAAAGATGTAGGAGAAGTCATGTTTTTTTTTGATTATCGAATATAAATCAAATATAAATCAGTGTTTATAGTTTAAATCCCAAGAACCACCCCAGCCAACTGGAAAAAAAACCAGACTGGTGTTTGAATTGCTGCATGTGCTACTTGATCATCAATATATTCTTACCATAAACTTTTAGTCAATTACCTACAGAATGAAAACCAATTCACCAGAACAAAGTATTTAACACAAGTATTCAACTGCAGACTGGGCAGTTAAGTGGCTAAAATATAGAGAAAGCAGAGAGTAGGGGTAAAGGGTAGATATTCAGATTGGAGGAAGGTAGAAAGCAGTGTTCCACAAGGATCAGTGCTGGGATCACTGTTATTCATAATTCACATTAATGATTTAGGAACAAGTAACTCAATATCAACATTTGCAGATAACACCAAACTGGGGGGCATAGTTAACACGGAGAAAGAATGCAACATAGTACAAGAAGACATTAGAAAACTTGCAGATTGGGCAGTTAAGTGGCAAATAAACTTTAACATAGATAACTGTGAGGTGACACACTTTGGTAGGAAAAATAGAAACATCACCTACACCTTAGAAAATAAGAAAATGAATGGGATAGAAGAGCAAAGGTTACCATCGCCAAATTCACCACCATCAACATCCTTGGAGGGGGGGGGGGGGTCACCATTGACCAGAAACTCAACTGGACCAGCCACATAAATGCTGTGGCTACAAGAGCAGGTCAGAGGCTGGGTATTGTGTGGCTCACGTACCGACTCCCCAAAACCTCTCCCCACCTACAGGGCACAAGTCAGAATTGTGATGGCAAACTTTCCACTTGCCTGGATGGGTGCAGCTGCAGCAATGCTCAAGAAGCTCGATACCATCCAGGACAAAGCAGCCCACCTCAATGGCACCCCATCCACCAACTTAAACATTCATTCCCACCACCAGCAGCGCACCATGGCTGCAGTGTGCAATATCGAAGAATCTTCGGCAGCACCTGCAACCCAAACTCGTGACCTCTATACTAGAAGGACAAGCCAGCAGGCACATGGGAATATCACCTCCAAGTTCCCCTCCAAGTCACATACCATCCTGACTTGGAAATATATCGCTGTTCCTTTGTCATCGCTGGGTCAAACCCCTGGAGCTCCCTACCTAACAGTACTGTGGGAGTGCCTTCACCACACGGAGTGCAGCGGTTCAAGGCGGCGGCTCACCACCATCTTCTCAAGGGCAATTAGGGATGGGCATTAAATACTGGCCTTGCCAGCGACGCCCACATCCCGTGAATGAATAAATTAAAGAAAAACTCCCAATACCGTGACCTCATCCACCTAGAAGGACAAAGGCAGCAGGTGCATGGGAACACCATCACCAATAGCGTTTGTCAATGTCAACACGCTAGATATTTTGCAGAATGACTAGACATTGCTAATGAATTGTTCATTGTTTGATGTCGAAGAAACCACTTCTCAATTTGAAAATTCTTTACCATTTGTCAAATGTCAACCTATGGAATCACCACTCAGCATTGGTCTGTCAAAATTTTACTCAGAATACATTTTAGAATCGACAATGTTGTGAAGAAACAGCCAAAGAATCCTGAACCGTGACGGCTTCAGATTAGAAAGATGGTCAAACTATGACTGGCCCAATGGAACCATGACTTGATTCTAGTTAGATGTATGGAGTTGGTGGGGGGGGGATGAGTTCAGCCTTAGCTGTGACTTCTCATTAAGACACTGGCAATTACTGATCGAAGTCAGCTATGCAAACAGATGAGAGTGAAGCACTGCAGGGATTTTGTTCACCAATAAACTACACACATCAGCTACTGCATTTTGTAGATTGGTTGAGGGGCGGGGGGGCTGCGCGGTGCTAAGTGGAGAGCATCAGGAAGAAAACAAAGTTGAGAGAAACTATTTAGGATATTTCAGATGTCTCCACTTATATAACTTACATGCTATTAATAATTGAGCAATTCTACTACTGCAACTAGAGCAACTACATGTAGGGTAGTGTTTAGTTTAAATTAATCAATACCTTGCTGTGATATACAATATAAAATTGCCTCAGCTGCCAGTCCAAATACTGTAAATGGAACTAAAAATGACATTCATCCATATTTAAATTAGACCACTTGCTTTTATTTTCTATTTGTTCCAGATATTTTCAGTATGTTGAACAGGCTGCATATACTATAACATATACTGTAGCTAGGTTGACTTTGCTGGATGGTACTTAGCTATACAATGAAAACATTTACTTTATTACAGTGAGGCTACTGAAATGGTACAGTAACATCTGCTTACAATAGGCATTGGGGAAAAAGGCAGTACAGTATAAGAAAACACTCTGGTGAAAGCTGATAACAAACTATAAGAACACATCCAGCAATCTATCAAGCATATCTATCCAATAATCCAAATTTATCCAATAGCTTTCTATGCTGGAATGCATTCTGGAAATCAAGGTATACAAAAGCAACAGGGGTACCACAGTCCACCATATTGATCGCTGTCCAGATTGGTGGGGCTGCCCTCGCTTGGATCTACTCTTACCTATCCAATTATGGCCAGAAGATCTCTACCAATGGGTTCTCTTTCTGCCTCTACATCGTTATGTCTAGATTTTGCCCAGGATCTATCTTTGGTCCCTCTCCTTATTTACATCTGCCCCTTGGCAATATCATCCACAGACACAGGGTCAGCTTTCAAGTGTACGCTGAAGCGAGTCAGGCAGGTAAAGGGACTTCAGAAGCAGTGGTGGAGGAACCTCAGCCTTCACCCTTGTTCAACAGATCTGAGGTACTTGCTGCCTGTGTAGATGAGAACAAAGACTGCAGGGAGGATGGGCAAACTGACCACGGAACCATGGTATAGGAGGCCATTCAAGTAGGGGGTGCGAAAAGGAATGTGGTAGTGGATAGTATAGTCAGGGGAATAGCTACTGTTCTCTGCGGTAGTAGTTTTTAGGCCCCCCTAACAGTAACTGTACCATTGGGCACAGTATTAATCAAGAAACAATAGAATCTTGCAACAAAGGTAATGCAATAATTGTGGGGGACTTTAATCTTTATAATAGACTGGGCAAATCTAATTGGCAAAGTTAGTGCGGAGGACGAGTTCATGGAATGCATTCGAGACAGTTTCTTAGAACAATATGTCATGGAACCAACCAGGGAACAGGCTATTTTAGAACTTGTACTGTGTAATGAGACAGGGTTAATTAGTAATCTCATAGTAAATGATTCTCTGGGGAAGAATGATCATAATATGATAGAATTTCATAGTGTTTGAGAGTGATGTGGTTAAGTCTGAAACTAGGAACTTAAATTTAAACAAAGCCAATTATGTAGGTGTGAGGGATGAGTTGGCTAAGGTAGCTTGGGAAATTAGATTGAATGATGATAGATAAGCAATGGCGAACATTTAAAGAAATAATTTATAATTTTCAACGACCATACATTCCCTTGAGGAATAAAAACCATGGCTGATTAGAGAAGTTAAGGATAATATTAGGTTACAAGAGGCTTACAATGTTACCAAAAGAGTAGCAAGCCTGAGGAATGGGAAGGTTTTAGAAATCAGCAAAGGATGACCAAGAAATTGATAGAGGGAGAAAATACAATGAGATTAAACTAGCAAGAAATATAAAAACAGATTGTAAGAGCTTCCACAAGTATGTAAAAAAGAGTTTAGATTAAACGTGGGTCTCTTAGAGGCTGAGACAGGAGAAATTATAAAAGGGGAATAAGGAAATGCCAGAGATGTTAAATATTTGGTATCTGCCTTCACAGTAGAAGACACAAAGAATAGTGGGTAACCAAGTGTCTAATAAGAGTGAGAAACTTAAGGTAATTAATATTAGTAATGAAAAAGTACTGGAAAAATTAGTGGGACTAAAATCCAATGAATCCCCACTTGATGGCCTACATCCTAGGGTTTTAAAAGAGATGGCTGCTTTGGTTGTGATCTTCCAGAATTCCCCAGATTCTAGAAAGGTCCCCATGGATTGGAAGGTAGCAAATGTAACCCCGCTATTCAAGAAAGGAGGGAGAGAGAAAACAGGGAACTACAGGCCAGTTAGCCTGACATCAGTAGAAGGGAAAATGCTATAGTCTATTCTTCTTAGGCAGTCCCTCGGAACCGAGGATGACTTGCTTTCACATTAAAAATGAGTTCTCAGGTGACTGATGAGTCCAATGTGGGACCTACAGTCTCTGTCACAAGTGGGGCAGACAGTGGCTGAAGGGGCGGGTGGGTGGGGTGCTTGGGTTGACGTGCGTTGCTTGCGCTTGGCTTCCGCTTGCTCCCAGCGAAGAGACTCGAGGTGTTTGGCGCCTTCCCGGAAGTTTCTCCTCCACTTTGTGCGGTCTTGGGCCAGGGATTCCCTTGCGTCAGTGGGGATGGTGCACTTTTTCCAAGGAGGCTTTGAGGGTAACTGACACCACGTATTAGGGACATGTTAACAGAGCACTTAGAAAATCATAATATGATTAGGCAGAGTCAACACGGGTTTATGAAAGAGAAATCGTGTTTGACAAATCTATTAGAGTTTTTTGAGGTTGTAACTAGCAGGGTAGATAAGGGGGAACCAGTGGGTGTAGTGTATTTGGATTTTCAAAAGGCATGTGTGAAATTAGCCATTTTGGTAGGAAGAACAGAAAAGCAGAATTTTTTTAAATTTTTTTTTTAAAGGCAATAAACTAGTAAATGTTGACATGCAGAGGGATTTGGGTGTCCTTGTACATGAATTTCAGGAAGTTAACATGCAGGTACAGCAAACAATTAGGAAAGCAAATGGTATGATAGCCTTTATTGCAAGGCAGTTGGAGTATGAAAGTAAGGAAGTCTTGCTGCAATTACACAGGGCTTTGGTGAGGCCATACCTGAAGTACTATGTAGTTTTGGTCTCCTTAACCAAGGAAGGATATATTTGTCTTCGAGGGGATGCAATGAAGGTTCACTAGATTTTTCCTGGTTAGAGAGGGCTGTTCTAGGAGGAGAGATTGAGCAGAATGGGCCTATATTATCTGCAGTTTAGAAGAATGAGAAGTGATCTCATTGAAGCGTATAAAATTCTTAGAGGGCTTGACAGGGTAGACGCTGAGAGGCTGTTTCCCCTGGCTGGAGAGTCTAGAACTAGGAGTCATAATCTCAGGATAAGGGGTCGGCCATTTAGGACCGAGATGAGGAGAAATTTATTCACTCAGAGGGCTGTGAATCTTTGGAATTCTCTACCCCAGTGGTCTGTGGATGCTCAGTCGTTGAGTATATTCAAGATGGAGACTGATATTTTTGGACACTAAGAGAATCAAGGGGTATGGGGATAGGGTGAGAAAGTGGAATTGAGGTAGAAGATCAGCCATGATCTTATTGAATGGTGGCGCAGGCTTGAGAGGCTGTATGGCCTACTCCTGCTCCTACTTATGACCCAGCTCTACTTCTCCAAACCTTGCTTCAACTATTGTACTGCTTCTGTTTTGTCAGACTGTTTATCCAACACCCAGTCTTAGGTGAGCCACAACTTCTTCTGTTTAAACATTGGGACGACCAAAGCCATCGTTTTTGGATTCCACCACAAACTTTGTACCATTGCCACCGGCTATAACATAGGCGGTTCAATCTACACTGGAATTACCTTAAAATAAGAAAAGACTGGAAATCAAATAAAAAGAGAATATGCTGGAAATACTCAGAGGTTTGTCAGTATCTGTAAAGAAGGGACAGGTTAGCATTTCAAGTAGAAACTTGAATGTCAGGTAGCCCCTATGAAGAACTGATCAAAACAAAGCAGAGCGAAGGATATGTAAAAGCTCCTGGTCAAATGTAAGAATATCTGCTCTCTCCTGCCTGAAATTTTCAAGGAACCTAAAACTATCAGAGAAAGAAAGACCCAAATTACTAAGATTTCAAATGAAAAGATCCAAACTTGACTGAACTCAACTGTCTACTCACTTTTTGTTCCCATAGACAATATGCAAGAGTTTAAATGTATTGGACTGTACAGATATATAACCAAATAAAACTTGTACATACAAATTGCATCATAAGAAACCAATGCAGTTATCTTTTCACTATTTACAGCAAGCTTTACAGATTTCCAATGCTAGTGTACTCAAAATGTATCATGCCTCAATAGTTTTAATTATTCATCACAAACCAATTGCAAAGCCTACCATGGAAAAAGTAGAGTTCTGTTCATTTGCTGATTTTCAGAGCTCAAGTATAAATTTCATGCAATGCATGTGATCCAGAAAAGCATTAATCATTTATCTGTTCTAAATGTAACGCAAAATTCAAGCATACCCGAGTCAACAACCAGACAAGAAATACTTTCATGTGAGCCACCAATTTAAAAATAGATGCGCTTGCTTTCAATATCGGGTTATTAGCTTACGGGTGCAAACTTTCTAAGCATGACTTCCCTCTTGTATTCTGGAGCAAAAACGTAAAAATATAAATTAAAACAAACCACATCAATAAAATACAACCAAGCCTCCCTAGCCAAGATCAGGTTCCAACTACCAGAACACAAACATTCTTCCCGTGAAAACCAAACTGATGTATCACTGCAATGACAACCACACCCGAAACATTTGCTCTATGCCATGCAGCAAACAAAATTCTACAGAGAGCAACAACTTGTACTCGTATAGCACTTTTAACATAGAAAAACATCCTGAGGTACTTCACAGAGGCATAAGGAAAATGGACACCGAGCTAGAGGAGAGAATGAGAGCTGTGATGAAAAGCTAAGTCAAAGAGGTGAGCTTGAAGGAGGGTAGTAAAAGAGGACAGAGAGATTAAGGAGGGAATCCCAACGAGTGGAACTTAGGCAGCTGAAGGCACACACGCCCCAACCGGGAGGCAGACCCATATACATTATTATGACAAGCTGCTGACACCCATCATGTCTCCACAGGCAGTGAGTGGGTCGCCACTTGTCAGAATGCAATTTGGTAGAGGGAGCCTAAAACAGACACTTGGCCCTCATTTACATGTATAAGGAGCTTAATGCCAGCTTTAGGCTCTACCAGGGACACCTGAAAAATGGCCCAACCCAGTATCAGGTTAGAATCATAGAATAGTACAGCACAGAAGGAGGCGGACAACTGGTTTAGTCATTCATCGCCAGATCTGGCTAGACCACATAAAGCACTATCTTGTCCTGCTCTCCTCTGCCAAAACGGCTCACTATTCCAGGATCATTCTGGAATGCAAAGATAAGTCCCGGCTTCTGTTCTCCACTCACTACAAACGGTCTTCCTAAACCCCTCTTCCCTGCCTCCTCCACCCTCTCCTCCAACAAGCGCAAGGAGCTCATGGAAATCTTTGTCACCAAGATTCAGAACATCCGTTCAACTGCCTCTGATGTTTCCCTCCTTTGCCCATGCCTATCAAGCCAAACTTCCTTTAGGGTTCCTCTCTACTGAACTCACATCTTTCTTGAGTTTCTCTTCTACCTCCCCTCATGCCCTCTCCGAGCTCATCTTGTTCAGGAGACCCACCTCCTGCTCCCTCGAACCAATTCCCACCAAACTGCTGACCACCCAACTTCTCTTCCTGGCCCCCATGTTAGTTGATATTGTCAACGGTTCCCTCTCAAGCACCGTCAACCCTCCCTTCAAATCTGCCGACATCACCCACCTTCTCAAAAAAAACACCTTGACCCGTGTCCTTGTAAACTATCGCCCCATCTCCAACACCCTTGAACATATGGTCGCCTCACAAATTCATGTCCATCTTTCCTGCAACTCCATGCTTGACCCAGAGATGAGCTTCCGACCACATATCCGCTCCATCACCAAGACCGCCTACTTCCACCTTGGTAACATCGCCCATCTCCGTCCCGCGTCAGCTCATCTGCTGCTAAAACACTCATCCACGCCTTTACCACCTCTAAATTTAACTATCCCAATGCTCCCCTGGCCAGCATCCCAACTCCCACCGACCATGAACTCATCCAAAACTCTGCTGCCCATATCCTAACTTGCTCCAAGTCTTCACTCCTGTCCTCGCTGATCTCCACTGGCTCCCAGTCCAGCAATGCCTCGATTTTAAAATCCCTCAATGGCCTCGCCCCTCCATATCTCCATAACCTCCAGCCCTACAACTCGCCGAGATCTCTGCCATTCTCCAATTTGGCCTCTTGCGCATCCCAGATTTTTATTGTTCCACCATTGGCACCCATGCCTTCTGCTGCCTGGGCCCTAGGCTCTGAAATCCCATCTCTAAACCTTTCCATCTCTCTCTCCTCCTTTAAGACACTCCTTAAAACCTACCTCACTTGTGCTAATATCGTCTTGCACGGCTCGTTGTAAAATTTTGAGTGATAACGCTTCCGTGAAGCGCCTTGGGACATTTTACTATGTTAAAGGCGTTTATATAAATGCAAGTTGTTGTTGACTTTGACATCAAGATAACATTTGAACAAGTATGGCACCAAGAAGCCCGAAAAAAAAATGGAAGATCAGTGCAGCTTACAAGAAAGACTCTCCAGTTGCTGGAGTCACAGGTGATGTAAAGAAGATGGTCATTCTGGTCAAGAGGCTACTCAAAGCTCCAGGATATCGGTGTAGGAGTTCCTCATGGGAACACCAATGTAAGGATCGGCACGGATAGATTATTAAATAGAATAAGCTAGTTGGCATTACACAGAATTATTTAGATATTAAGCTAGAATAACTGTAGGGGTTATTAGGTTAAAGCACTTTGGACACAGACACATTCAGGCAGGCGCTGCCAAGTGAGGAGGGAGAGTGTGAGAATGGAATGTCAATTGTAAATTGACTCCAGTGTAGATGTGCCTAATGTAATAAAGATTGGAAGAAATAAGGGATTAAAGATGAGTAATGAGCATTCATGCATGTTGGAACATCTGAGTGTAATAAACCTAAAAGACATTAATTGGCATGTGGACTGAATGATAGCAGCTGACAACTACTAAACAAGCTGATGTATCAACAGCATGTACACAGATGGTAGTGACGTATTGGGCCCAGTAGTTAACCATATAAGTACAGGCTACACTGTTGTCCTTTAGGAACTCTATATAGTCTGACCTGGGTGTACTATGAACGGTGGAGGGAAGCCAACTCACCAGCCTTGATGAGTTCAATGCCTGTGAGTGACTGACGTTGATTTTATAGACACTGCGTGTAATTGGTTGTATTTGTGTGTTTATTAATTAAAGTTATTAATCACACGTCTCTATTTCCTGGTACTTAAATCTGGATTGAGGTGAAGGATAGAGAGTACTATAAAAACCTAACAACAATTTCACAAGGATTGCAGCAGTTCAAGAAGACAGATGACCACCACCTTTTCAGGACAACTAGGATGGGCAATAAATGCGTCATAGGATTAAAAAAAACTACATTTTGTGGCCATGTTATAAGGAGAACACTACCTAGGGTGTTTGTCTCTTTTTCTCTATGAGAGTCCATTCCATATGTTGAGCACTCTTTGTGCAAAGAACTTCCTGATTTAAGTCCTAAATTTACCTGCTACTAGTTTGCGCTCATGTCCCCTTCTCCTATTCTTGCAATATAATGTACTGGAATGACTTTATCCATTCTCTTAAGTACCCTGTACACCTCTAAAATTATTTGATTCTTAAGGTTGAAAAATTCAAATTTCTCCAGTCTTTTTTCATAACTCAAATCTTTTGATGCTCAGTATCAGCCTATTGGTTGGTTTCTACACTGCCTCTCGTGCTTGAATGTCACCCTTGTTTCTGAATGACCAGAACTGAACACAGTACTCAAAATGTGGTCTGTTGGTGCTGATCCTGAATGGTCTTTGAACTTGCTGCAATTTCCATCAGTTTGACAGCAAGTATGAGTGACAGGCAACTATTCTGTGTCCCTTTCTCTTATTCTTGCAATATAATGTACTGGAATTACTTTATCCATTCCCTTAAGTACCTTGTATACCTCAAATTATTTCCGATTCTTTTTAAGGTTGAAAAATTCAAATTTCTCCAGTCTTTCTGGAGAGAGACTACAGAATGCTGCGGTACAGAGGGATCTGGGTATCCTCGTACATGAAACACAAAAACGATTTCCTCTTTAAAGGCAGCCCATTGTTCCATTACAGTTTTGCCTGCCAACCTTTGATTCCAATTTACCCGGGCCAGTTCTGTTCTCATCCCAATTAAATTGGCCTTCCTCCAATTAAGTACTTTTACTCTAGATTGCTCCCTGTCCCTTTCCATAGCTAATCTAAACCTTGTGATACTAATAATACTAATAATAATAATCATCAACTTTATTGTCATTGTTAGTGCACAAGTGCAGTACAACGAAATGTAGGCTTGCGGCTCCCGAGAGTGTACATTTAGATTAAGACATTTAAACATTCAACATTCATTTGGCTTGTAATACATTAACATAAACATAACCATAATAAAGTGCATTGGCAGATGTGCAGGCTTTAGAGTTTATTTGTGGAGTTCAGTAGGATGACAGCCCTGGGAAAGAAGCTGTTCCTAAATCTGGTCGTTCGGGTGCGAATGCATCTGTAGCGTCTCCCAGATGGCAGGGGGGCAAACAGACTGTGGCTGGGGTGGGTAGGGTCTTTGATGATGGTCAG